>NW_027361671.1:46500000-46517500 GCF_039654945.1 Dendrobates tinctorius | reverse complement strand
ACATTTTCCACCAAGGCTTTTGTGGATTCGGGAGCAGCTCTGAACCTGATGGACTTGGATTTTGCTAAACGTTGTGGATTTCCTATGACACTTCTGCGGACGCCTATCCCTTTGAGGGGAATTGATGCTACTCCTTTGGGAAGAATAAACCTCAGTTTTGGACCCAGGTGGTAATGCGGGTCACCCCAGACCATCAAGAAAATTGCAGATTTTTGGTGTTGCATAATTTGCATGATACCATTGTTCTGGGGTTTCCCTGGTTGCAAATCCATAATCCAGTTCTGGATTGGACATCTTTGTCTGTGGTGAGTTGGGGTTGTCGGTGTGCCCTTAGTGATGCTCCTGTTTTCTCCACCTCTCCCCCGTTGCATGATGTTCCTGACTATTTGGCTGACTTTTATGATGTATTTAGTGAGAATGAGTCTGCGTCTTTGCCTCCTCATAGGAGTTATGAGCAATTGAGCTGAACCCGGGGTGTAAATTCTCCAAGGGTCGGCTTTTCAATTTATCTGTACCCGAGCACGAGGCTATGCGATCCTATATTAAGGAGTCGTTGGAGAAGGGTCATATTAGACCATCCTCTTCACCATTAGGTGCTGTTTTTTTTTCGTGGCTAAAAAGGATGGTTCACTAAGGCCTTGTATTGACTATCGTGACCTCAACAAAATTACTGTTAAATATCAGTATCCGTTACCCCTGATTTCTGATCTATTCTCCAGAGTTAAAGGTGCTTGCTGCTTTACCAAACTTGACCTCAGGGGGGCGTATAATCTTATTCGCATTAAGCATGGGGATGAATGGAAGACGGCGTTTAATACTCCGGAGGGACATTTTGAGTACGTGGTGATGCCTTTTGGGCTCACTAATGCCCCTTCTGTCTTCCAGTGCTTCATGAACGATATATTCCGAGACTTTGTGGATAAATTTTTGATTATCTATCTGGATGATATTTTGATCTTCTCCAAGAATTGGGACTCTCATGTGGAACATGTTCGGACTGTGTTCCGGATTTTGAGGGAGAATTCCCTGTATGTCAAGGGATCGAAATGCCTTTTTGGGGTACAGAGGATTTCATTTTTGGGATTTATTTTGTCTCCGTCAACTATTGAAATGGACACGGCCAAGGTACAGGCCATTTATGATTGGGTTCAGCCCACTTCTTTGAAGGCCCTCCAGAAGTTTTTGGGTTTTGCAAATTTTTATCCGAAATTTATAGCTAATTTTTCTGGTATTGCCAAGCCATTGACTGATTTGACTAGGAAGGGTGCTGATGTGCTGAATTGATCTCCGGAGGCTGTTTCTTCCTTTCAGGAGCTGAAGCGAAGATTCACTTCTGCTCCGGTTTTGCGGCCACCTGATGTCTCACTCCCGTTTCAGGTGGAGGTGGACGCTTCTGAGATTGGTGCAGGAGCGGTGTTGTCCCAAAAAGATCCTGTGACATCTAAAATGAATCCTTGTGCTTTCTTTTCCCAAAAGTTCTCCCCATCCGAACGTAACTATGATGTGGGGAATTGGGAACTGTTGGCCATGAAATGGGCATTTAAGGAGTGGAGACATTGGTTGGAGGGAGCCAAACACCAAGTCTTGGTCCTTACTGACCACAAGAATTTGATTTACCTGGAGTCGGCCAAGCGCTTGAATCCTAGACAGGCTAGGTGGGCCTTGTTTTTCACACGTTTTGATTTTGTGGTCTCTTTTCTTCCAGGCACTAAGAATGTCAAGGCAGACGCCCTCTCTAGGAGTTTCCTTGCTGATTCTAATGTTGTGACTAAGCCTGCTACCATCTTAGGCAAGGGGGTAGTTCTTTCTACCATCTCGCCCGATTTGAGACGTGCTCTGGAAAAGTTTCAGGAGGACAAACCTGAGCGTTGTCCCAGTGGAAAGTTGTATGTTCCTGACCAGTGGAGGAAGAGAGTGATGTCTGAAGTTCATTGCTCTGCATTGGCTGGTCATCCAGGTATTTTTGGTACTAGAGATCTGGTGAGTCGGTCTTTTTGGTGGCCCGCCTTGTCTCATGATGTCAGGAATTTTGTGCAGTCCTGTGGGACTTGCTCCCGGTCTAAACCTTGTTCTCGCTCTAGTGGCTTGTTTGTGCCTTTGCCGGTGCCCAGGAGGCCATGGACCCATATTTCAATGGATTTTATCTCTGATATGCCTGTCTCTCAGAGAATGACTGTTATTTGGGTGATTTGTGATAGATTCTCTAAGATGGTCCATCTTGTACCACTCCCTAAGTTGCCATCTTCCTCTGAGTTGGTGCCCTTGTTTTTGCAACAGGTGGTTCGCTTGCACGGGATTCCTGAGAACATTTTATCTGACAGAGGAGTTCAGTTTGTGTCTAGATTTTGGAGGACTTTCTGTTCCAAGCTGGGAATTCAGTTGTCCGTCTCCTCTGCGTTTCACTCTCAGACCAATGGGCAGACGGAGAGAACAAACCAAACTTTGGAGTCGGATTTGAGATGTTTTATTTCTGCCGATCAGGATGATTGGGTTTCATTTTTGCCCTTGGCCGAATTTGCTTTAAATAATAGAGCTAGTTCTGCTACTTTGATGTCACCTTTTTTTGTAACTTTGGGTTTCACCCTTGATTTTCTTCAGGGCAGGTGGAGCCTTCTGCCTGCCCAGGTGTTGACACTGTGGTGGAGAGAATGCACCAGATCTGGGACCAAGTAGTGGATAAGTTGTCTCTCTCCCAGGAAAAGGCCCAGCGGTTTTCCAACCGGCATAGGACCATTGGTCCCCAGTTTAAGGTGGGTGATATGGTTTGGTTGTCATCAAAAAATATCGCTATGAAGGTGGCTTCTCCTAAGTTTAAGCCTAGATATATTGGACCTTACAAGATTTTGGAGATTATTAATCCGGTCTCTTTTCGGTTGGCTCTTCCTGTCACATTTAAAATTCATAATGTGTTTCATAAGTCCTTGTTGAAGAGGTTTGTTGAACCAGTAGTTCCTGTGGTGGCACCTCCTGACTAGAGTTGAGCGAAACGGGTCGAAAAAATTCAAAAGTCGCCGACTTTTGGCAAAGTCGGGTTTCATGAAACGAAACGCGACCCTAGGATGAGGTCGGCCACGAGGTCGGCGACTTACGCGCCAAAGTCGCGTTTCAAAAGTTTGTTTTGCGCTCTTTTTCAGCCAATCAGGATCCACGGACACTGTGGGCAACGTGATGACATAGGCACGGGTCACCAACATCTTTCAGAAGGGCATGCAAGTGATTGGCTTGCTTTGGTGGGTGTCACAGGGGGTATAAAAGGGCGTGCACGCCGACCGCCATCTTACTTCTGCCGATCTTAGTATAGGGAGAGGTTGCTGCTGATTCTGTAGGGAGAGCGTTAGGCAGGGAAGAAGACAAAAAAACTGCTTCTGCTGCTAGCGATTTGGCCTGCACAACACACAAGTCACTGTGTGTGCAGTGCAAGGGGAGGCTATATTGTGGTGTATCAGTGGTGTTGGTTGTTGGGCTGCCTTTTAAGGCTTCCTGACACGCTGGCATTGCTGTTTACCCACTGCTCCGCAAACTGCTTTTTTAAAAGCAATCCAATCTCCCTTATCCTCTCGTCACTTTGGTCACAGGCAGCTGTGCCATCGAGCGTGTCACATAGCGCTCAGATATCAGTGGGCCGCACACAATCCACAAGTGTCCACTGTCCACAAGTGTACGCAGAGATTCAAAATCTCCATTATCCTCTCGTCACTTTGGTCACAGGCAGCTGTGCCATCGAGCGTGTCACATAGCGCTCAGATATCAGTGGGCCGCACACAATCCACAAGTGTCCAGTGTCCAAAAGTGTACGCAGAGATTCAAAATCTCCATTATCCTCTCGTCACTTTGGTCACAGGCAGCTGTGCCATCGAGCGTGTCACATAGCGCTCAGATATCAGTGGGCCGCACACAATCCACAAGTGTCCAGTGTCCAAAAGTGTACGCAGAGATTCAAAATCTCCATTATCCTCTCGTCACTTTGGTCACAGGCAGCTGTGCCATCGAGCGTGTCACATAGCGCTCAGATATCAGTGGGCCGCACACAATCCACAAGTGTCCAGTGTCCAAAAGTGTACGCAGAGATTCAAAATCTCCATTATCCTCTCGTCACTTTGGTCACAGGCAGCTGTGCCATCGAGCGTGTCACATAGCGCTCAGATATCAGTGGGCAGCACACAATCCACAAGTGTCCAGTGTCCAAAAGTGTACGCAGAGATTCAAAATCTCCATTATCCTCTTGTCACTTTGGTCACAGGCAGCTGTGCCATCGAGCGTGTCACATAGCGCTCAGATATCAGTGGGCCGCACACAATCCACAAGTGTCCAGTGTCCAAAAGTGTACGCAGAGATTCAAAATCTCCATTATCCTCTCGTCACTTTGGTCACAGGCAGCTGTGCCATCGAGCGTGTCACATAGCGCTCAGATATCAGTGGGCCGCACACAATCCACAAGTGTCCAGTGTCCAAAAGTGTACGCAGAGATTCAAAATCTCCATTATCCTCTCGTCACTTTGGTCACAGGCAGCTGTGCCATCGAGCGTGTCACATAGCGCTCAGATATCAGTGGGCCGCACACAATCCACAAGTGTCCACTGTCCACAAGTGTACGCAGAGATTCAAAATCTCCATTATCCTCTCGTCACTTTGGTCACAGGGAGCTGTGCCATCGAGCGTGTCACATAGTGCTCAGATATCAGTGGGCCGCACACAATCCACAAGTGTCCAGTGTCCAAAAGTGTACGCAGAGATTCAAAATCTCCATTATCCTCTCGTCACTTTGGTCACAGGCAGCTGTGCCATCGAGCGTGTCACATAGCGCTCAGATATCAGTGGGCCGCACACAATCCACAAGTGTCCAGTGTCCAAAAGTGTACGCAGAGATTCAAAATCTCCATTATCCTCTCGTCACTTTGGTCACAGGCAGCTGTGCCATCGAGCATGTCACATAGCGCTCAGATATCAGTGGGCCGCACACAATCCACAAGTGTCCAGTGTCCAAAAGTGTACGCAGAGATTCAAAATCTCCATTATCCTCTCGTCACTTTGGTCACAGGCAGCTGTGCCATCGAGCGTGTCACATAGCGCTCAGATATCAGTGGGCCGCACACAATCCACAAGTGTCCAGTGTCCAAAAGTGTACGCAGAGATTCAAAATCTCCATTATCCTCTCGTCACTTTGGTCACAGGCAGCTGTGCCATCGAGCATGTCACATAGCGCTCAGATATCAGTGGGC
Organism: Dendrobates tinctorius; assembly: GCF_039654945.1. Taxonomy (NCBI): domain Eukaryota; kingdom Metazoa; phylum Chordata; class Amphibia; order Anura; family Dendrobatidae; genus Dendrobates; species Dendrobates tinctorius. The sequence goes on along the minus strand of NW_027361671.1, from coordinate 46,512,281 downwards.
CGCACACAATCCACAAGTGTCCACTGTCCACAAGTGTACGCAGAGATTCAAAATCTCCATTATCCTCTCGTCACTTTGGTCACAGGCAGCTGTGCCATCGAGCGTGTCACATAGCGCTCAGATATCAGTGGGCCGCACACAATCCACAAGTGTCCAGTGTCCAAAAGTGTACGCAGAGATTCAAAATCTCCATTATCCTCTCGTCACTTTGGTCACAGGCAGCTGTGCCATCGAGCGTGTCACATAGCGCTCAGATATCAGTGGGCCGCACACAATCCACAAGTGTCCAGTGTCCAAAAGTGTACGCAGAGATTCAAAATCTCCATTATCCTCTCGTCACTTTGGTCACAGGCAGCTGTGCCATCGAGCGTGTCACATAGCGCTCAGATATCAGTGGGCCGCACACAATCCACAAGTGTCCACTGTCCACAAGTGTACGCAGAGATTCAAAATCTCCATTATCCTCTCGTCACTTTGGTCACAGGGAGCTGTGCCATCGAGCGTGTCACATAGTGCTCAGATATCAGTGGGCCGCACACAATCCACAAGTGTCCAGTGTCCAAAAGTGTACGCAGAGATTCAAAATCTCCATTATCCTCTCGTCACTTTGGTCACAGGCAGCTGTGCCATCGAGCGTGTCACATAGCGCTCAGATATCAGTGGGCCGCACACAATCCACAAGTGTCCAGTGTCCAAAAGTGTACGCAGAGATTCAAAATCTCCATTATCCTCTCGTCACTTTGGTCACAGGCAGCTGTGCCATCGAGCATGTCACATAGCGCTCAGATATCAGTGGGCCGCACACAATCCACAAGTGTCCAGTGTCCAAAAGTGTACGCAGAGATTCAAAATCTCCATTATCCTCTCGTCACTTTGGTCACAGGCAGCTGTGCCATCGAGCGTGTCACATAGCGCTCAGATATCAGTGGGCCGCACACAATCCACAAGTGTCCAGTGTCCAAAAGTGTACGCAGAGATTCAAAATCTCCATTATCCTCTCGTCACTTTGGTCACAGGCAGCTGTGCCATCGAGCATGTCACATAGCGCTCAGATATCAGTGGGCCGCACACAATCCACAAGTGTCCACTGTCCACAAGTGTACGCAGAGATTCAAAATCTCCATTATCCTCTCGTCACTTTGGTCACAGGCAGCTGTGCCATCGAGCGTGTCACATAGCGCTCAGATATCAGTGGGCCGCACACAATCCACAAGTGTCCACTGTCCACAAGTGTGTGCAGAAATTCTAAAACTCCCCTGTCCTATAGACACCTTGTACCTTGTTTTACATTACTATATAGTTTGTTGGATTTTGTCTACATTTCTACCAAAAATGAGGAAGGCTGGTGGAAGAGGCCGTGGAATTGGGCGGGGGTTGGCAGCTGGTAATGATGGTGTTGGTGGTGGATCTGATGGTAGTGGCAAGAGCAAAATAGGACCGAATGCAGGAGGTGCTGACCCTGCGTCATCTTCTGGCTACATAAGGCCTCGAACGCTTAGTTTTCTAGGAGTTGGCAAACCGCTTTTAAAGGCAGAGCATCAGGAAAAAGTTTTGTCTTACATTGCTGACTCAGCCTCCAGCTCTATCGCCTCCTCTTCTTCAGTTGTAAAAAGTAAAAGCACTGAGTCGTCATTGGAGGCTCATGTTCATGAACCACACCTTTCCTTGTGTCCTTCACCCCAACCAAGATTGAAGGATGACGCAGGCCATACTACTGATTACTCCATGGAGCTGTTTTCACATACCATGCCTGGATTATCAAGTCAAATGGTGAATTACCCAGGCCAAGATGAATCTGACATGGAGTGCACTGATGCACAGCCGCTGATGGATGATTCTGCTGGTACATTCACTCAGAGCACTACATTGTCCTCGCTGTGTACAGAGCCAGATTTTGACCCTGATGAGACTCAGGTGCCCCTTCCCGCACACTATACCACCATACACGGTGACACAGAGGAAGGTGCACATGACATTGAAGAGGAGGTGATGGATGACCCAGTTGTTGACCCAGATTGGCATCCCTTGGGGGAAGAGGGTGCTGCTTCCAATAGCTCAGATGAGGAGCATCCACAGCAGACATCGACATCGCAACAGCTGTTATCTGGCAGGCATGGAGCACTCCAAACACAGGTTCCAAACATCAAAAGAGTTGCTGGACAGCTTGTCCAGAGGGTCAAAAGATCACAGCGTGCTAGGCCGCAAAATGTCTGCCAAAGTAGGAAGAGTGCAGTGTGGCACTTTTTTGAACAAAATCCTCATGATCAGGCCAAGGTTATCTGTAAGAAGTGCGCAAAGACCTTTAGACGAGGGAAAAATCTGAAAAATTTGAATACCAGTTGCATGCTTAGACATTTAACCAGCATGCACTTGCAAGCGTGGACACAACACCAAACCTCAAGTGCCACATGTGCAACTGATCACAACGAAGGTAGTCAGCAACGCTACATTGTTTCCCCCACTGTAAGCCCACCGGTTAGCACAGCAGCAAATGTTGAGGTGTCGTTGCAAGGCCACAGCAGTCAGGGAATCCCACTGTTATATCAACGAAAGACTGATTCTAGGCCATCAGAAAGAACACCAACTCCATCACCATCATCAACCCTCTCTCAGTCCGCCCTGTCCACCGCTACTTCCACCATATGCAGCTCTCAAGTCCAGCTCACCCTCCCAGACACTATGAGTAGGTCAAGAAAGTACTCAGTCTCTCATCCGCGTACACTGGGTTTGAACGCCCACATTGCCAAACTAATCTCGTTTGAGATGATGCCCTTTCGGTTGGTGGAAAGCACAGCTCTCCGCGAACTCATGGCCTATGCAGTACCACGCTATGACCTACCAAGTCGCCACTTCTTCTCTCGCAAAGCCATCCCAGCCCTCCACCATCATGTGAAAGACCGCATTGTCCATGCACTCAAGCAGTCAGTGAGCGGAAAGGTGCACCTCACAACTGATGCATGGTCCAGTCGGCATGGCCAGGGCCGTTACGTGTCCATCACTGCGCACTGGGTTAATGTGGTGGATGCAGGGTCCACAGGGGACAGCGGTGGTGGGACAGTGATGCCTAGCCCACGGTATAGGAAACAGTTGGCTGTAGGCGTTCGACCCTCCTCCTCCTCCTCCAGAAGCGAGAGCTCGTCCACAGAGCGCAGTCGTACGAGCACTCCATCTGCAGCTGCCACTGTTGCACACGATGTGTCCCCCTATCGAGCAGCTAGTGGAAAGCGTCAGCAGGCTGTGTTGCAGATGATGTGTTTGGGTGACAGACACACCGCCGAGGTGCTGGCCGAGTACTTGAAGCGACAAACTGAGTCATGGCTGGGCAGTGTACATCTTGAGGCAGGCAAGGTAGTTAGTGATAACGGCCGTAATTTTGTGGCAGCCATAGCCCTTTCAAAACTCAGCCACATACCTTGCTTGGCTCACACCTTGAACCTGGTGGTGCAGTGCTTCCTCAAAAATTATCCGGAGTTAACAGCCCTGCTCCAGAAGGTGCGAAGACTGTGGGCGCACACCCGCCGGTCGCCTGTACACTCCGTTCGTATGCAGAAGCTGCAGCGATTGCTCCACCTTCCCAACCACCGCCTCATTATCGACATTGCAACAAGGTGGAACTCCACTCTGCACATGGTGGAGCCGCTGTGCGAGCAGAGGCAGGCCATAATGCATTTGTGGGAGGATACACGGCCAGGCACTTTGAGAGCAGACATGGAGTTGACAGGCGTGCAGTGGTCGAAGCTGAAAGACCTTTGTAAAGTCCTTCAGTGTTTTGAGGAATGCACACGGTTGGTAAGCGCAGACGACGCCATCCTAAGCATGAGCATCCCACTTATGCGTCTGCTCATGCAAACTTTGACGCACCTTAAGGAGCAGGCGTCTGCAGCCAATGTTGATGAGGAGGAAGAGGAGGAGGGAATCCTTGATGACATTCAGCCATTGTCTGCTCAGGGACCTCTCCTGGACGAGGTGGAGGAAGAAGAGAAGGAGGAGGAGGAGGTTGATGGGGATGATTACTTAGGGGAGGAGGATGCATCTCGTGGGGCAAGTGAAAATGTTGGCGTGGCAAGGTCTGGTACAGGGTTTGTGCGTGACTGGAGGGATGTGGATTTGCCAGAAAGTGCTCCTCCACCCAGCACTCGCAGTGCATCATTGACACCGGGAACATTGGCCCACATGTCAGATTATGCCTTGCGGATCCTAAAAAGGGACCCCCGCATTGCCAAAATGATGAACGATGACGACTACTGGTTGGCCAGCATCCTGGATCCACGCTATAAAGGCAAATTACAAAACATCATGCCACAGGAGAACCTTGACCTAATATTGGCTAATAAACAAGCAACTCTGGTAAATCGGTTGCTTGAGGCATTCCCAGCACACAGCAGCGGTGATGGTTCTCACACGAGCCGTACGGGCCGGGGGCAGCTTGGCAGAGGTGTTCGTGGTGCACACAGCAGAAGTGGCGTTGGAGACTGGGGTTTCATGACAATGTTGTGGACTGATTTTTCAAATACCGCTCACACAACTGGTAATACTGCATCGATGGAAAGTGACAGGAGACAGCAGTTGTCAACTATGGTTACAAACTACTTTTCCTCCCATATCGATGTTCTCCCACACAGGTCATTCCCCTTTGACTATTGGGCCGCTAAACTGGACACCTGGCCTGAATTGGCCCAATATGCCTTACAGGAGCTCGCTTGCCCAGCTGCAAGTGTGCTATCGGAAAGAGTCTTCAGTGCAGCTGGATCAATCCTGACAGAAAAAAGGACCCGTCTGTCAACCCAAAATGTGGATGATCTAACCTTCATTAAAATGAACCCCGCATGGGTTTCCAAGGATTTTGTCCCACCTTCCCCTGATGACACATAGGGTGACAGAAAAATGGCTTGCTTTGGTCCACCTCTTCCTGGTACTTCACCTATTTCGCCTTTTGCATCAGTTGAATGTCCAACATCAACATATGCCACTTTCTAAAACTCCCTAACTGTGCTGCCTCCCCCCATGGCCGGGGTCACCACCTAGCGCACGACACCGTGCGAGTACCGTTGCCCTGGACAGGTGGGTAGGCCGACTCTTGGGCGCGGGCACTGGCACATGGTCCCTCATAGTGCAATCAAGTGTCTCTGACGGTGGTGGTGCACACCCGCCGTCAGACACACCGCTGTACTATGAGGGGCCCAGTGCCAGTACCGACGCCCACGAGTGGGCCCCCCTTGCTTGGCCAGGGCCCCAGCATTTGCAATCTTTACCTCTCCCTGCTCCTCCGCTGTGTAATTTGGGCCGTCAAATCCATACTGTGCCTGACACCGTCTGAGCCTGCCTCCTGAGACATATATTTTGAATGTGTACGCTATCCATACATGTTATCCGGGGATACGGTACCCCTTCTAACCTTTGTGCAATGACGTGCAATCCATACTGGGCCTAACACCGTCTGAGCCTGCCTCATGCTGTATAGACATATATTTTGAATGTGTACGCTATCCATAAATGTTATCCGGGGATACGGTACCCCTTCTAACCTTTGTGCAATGACGTGCAATCCATACTGGGCCTAACACCGTCTGAGCCTGCCTCATGCTGTATAGACATATATTTTGAATGTGTACGCTATCCATACATGTTATCCGGGGATACGGTAACCCTTCTAACCTTTGTGCAATGACGTGCAATCCATACTGGGCCTAACACCGTCTGAGCCTGCCTCATGCTGTATAGACATATATTTTGAATGTGTACGCTATCCATACATGTTATCCGGGGATACGGTACCCCTTCTAACTTTTGTGCAATGACGTGCAATCCATACTGGGCCTAACACCGTCTGAGCCTGCCTCATGCTGTATAGACATATATTTTGAATGTGTACGCTATCCATACATGTTATCCGGGGATACGTTACCCCTTCTAACCTTTGTGCAATGACGTGCAACCCTTACTGGGCCTAACACCGTCTGAGCCTGCCTCATGCTGTATAGACATATATTTTGAATGTGTACGCTATCCATACATGTTTTCCGGGGATACGGTACCCCTTCTAACCTTTGTGCAATGACGTGCAATCCATACTGGGCCTAACACCGTCTGAGCCTGCCTCATGCTGTATAGACATATATTTTGAATGTGTACGCTATCCATACATGTTATCTGGGGATACGGTACCCCTTCTAACCTTTGTGCAATGACATGCAATCCATACTGGGCCTAACACCGTCTGAGCCTGCCTCATGCTGTATAGACATATATTTTGAATGTGTACGCTATCCATACATGTTATCCGGGGATACGTTACCCCTTCTAACCTTTGTGCAATGACGTGCAATCCATACTGGGCCTAACACCGTCTGAGCCTGCCTCATGCTGTATAGACATATATTTTGAATGTGTACGCTATCCATACATGTTATCCGGGGATACGGTACCCCTTCTAACTTTTGTGCAATGATGTGCAATCCATACTGGGCCTAACACCGTCTGAGCCTGCCTCATGCTGTATAGACATATATTTTGAATGTGTACGCTATCCATACATGTTATCCGGGGATATGTTACCCCTTCTAACCTTTGTGCAATGACGTGCAATCCATACTGGGCCTAACACCGTCTGAGCCTGCCTCATGCTGTATAGACATATATTTTGAATGTGTACGCTATCCATACATGTTTTCCGGGGATACGGTACCCCTTCTAACCTTTGTGCAATGACGTGCAATCCATACTGGGCCTAACACCGTCTGAGCCTGCCTCATGCTGTATAGACATATATTTTGAATGTGTACGCTATCCATACATGTTATCCGGGGATACGGTACCCCTTCTAACTTTTGTGCAATGACGTGCAATCCATACTGGGCCTAACACCGTCTGAGCCTGCCTCATGCTGTATAGACATATATTTTGAATGTGTACGCTATCCATACATGTTATCCGGGGATACGTTACCCCTTCTAACCTTTGTGCAATGACGTGCAATCCTTACTGGGCCTAACACCGTCTGAGCCTGCCTCATGCTGTATAGACATATATTTTGAATGTGTACGCTATCCATACATGTTTTCCGGGGATACGGTACCCCTTCTAACCTTTGTGCAATGACGTGCAATCCATACTGGGCCTAACACCGTCTGAGCCTGCCTCATGCTGTATAGACATATATTTTGAATGTGTACGCTATCCATACATGTTATCTGGGGATACGGTACCCCTTCTAACCTTTGTGCAATGACATGCAATCCATACTGGGCCTAACACCGTCTGAGCCTGCCTCATGCTGTATAGACATATATTTTGAATGTGTACGCTATCCATACATGTTATCCGGGGATACGTTACCCCTTCTAACCTTTGTGCAATGACGTGCAATCCATACTGGGCCTAACACCGTCTGAGCCTGCCTCATGCTGTATAGACATATATTTTGAATGTGTACGCTATCCATACATGTTATCCGGGGATACGGTACCCCTTCTAACTTTTGTGCAATGACGTGCAATCCATACTGGGCCTAACACCGTCTGAGCCTGCCTCATGCTGTATAGACATATATTTTGAATGTGTACGCTATCCATACATGTTTTCCGGGGATACGGTACCCCTTCTAACCTTTGTGCAATGACGTGCAATCCATACTGGGCCTAACACCGTCTGAGCCTGCCTCATGCTGTATAGACATATATTTTGAATGTGTACGCTATCCATACATGTTATCTGGGGATGTGGTACCCCTTTAACCTTTGTGCAATGACATGCAATCCATACTGGGCCTAACACCGTCTGAGCCTGCCTCATGCTGTATAGACATATATTTTGAATGTGTACGCTATCCATACATGTTATCCGGGGATACGTTACCCCTTCTAACCTTTGTGCAATGACGTGCAATCCATACTGGGCCTAACACTGTCTGAGCCTGCCTCATGCTGTATAGACATATATTTTGAATGTGTACGCTATCCATACATGTTATCCGGGGATACGGTACCCCTTCTAACCTTTGTGCAATGACGTGCAATCCATACTGGGCCTAACACCGTCTGAGCCTGCCTCATGCTGTATAGACATATATTTTGAATGTGTACGCTATCCATACATGTTATCCGGGGATACGGTACCCCTTCTAACCTTTGTGCAATGACGTGCAATCCATACTGGGCCTAACACCGTCTGAGCCTGCCTCATGCTGTATAGACATATATTTTGAATGTGTACGCTATCCATACATGTTATCCGGGGATACGGTACCCCTTCTAACCTTTGTGCAATGACGTGCAATCCATACTGGGCCTAACACCGTCTGAGCCTGCCTCATGCTGTATAGACATATATTTTGAATGTGTACGCTATCCATACATGTTATCCGGGGATACGGTACCCCTTCTAACCTTTGTGCAATGACGTGCAATCCATACTGGGCCTAACACCGTCTGAGCCTGCCTCATGCTGTATAGACATATATTTTGAATGTGTACGCTATCCATACATGTTATCCGGGGATACGGTAACCCTTCTAACCTTTGTGCAATGACGTGCAATCCATACTGGGCCTAACACCGTCTGAGCCTGCCTCATGCTGTATAGACATATATTTTGAATGTGTACGCTATCCATACATGTTATCTGGGGATACGGTACCCCTTCTAACCTTTGTGCAATGACGTGCAATCCATACTGGGCCTAACACCGTCTGAGCCTGCCTCATGCTGTATAGACATATATTTTGAATGTGTACGCTATCCATACATGTTATCCAGGGATACGGTACCCTTTCTAACCTTTGTGCAATCACGTGCAATCCATACTGGGAGTGAGAACGGCTGGCGAGCTGTTAAGCAAGCTACAGCACCTGTCCAGACAAGTACAGGGATTCCCTAGCGAGGAGACTTATTTGATTGTTTTCTATGTTGGGACAGCAATTTTTGGGGAGCACTATACTCTGGAGAATGATAGATGGGGCCCACCATACACTGGAACATTCCAAAGGTGGACATCAGACACTGGAGCAGCATTTACAGGGCCCATTATACACTAGAGCAGTAGAAATGGGGCCCATTATGTTTGGAGCATTATTTGGGCCCATAAGACAGTGGAGCTTCATCCATGGGGACCAACATATACTGTAGCATTATGTGGAGCTCATCATATACTGTTTCAAACATTATATGGGACCAATGATTTTGTATGGAGAAATAGATGGGCCTCGTCATGAGATGTAAAAAGTGAGGTATTTTTCATTGTACTATACCGCTATTTCTCTGCCGTATCGGAGCATGATGAGTTGTGGTATGTGTTAAAGGGGCGCTCTTTCGCCCAGGGCACATGAAAACCTGCAGCCAGCCCTCCCCCCCCACAAATTTAGCCAAATAACCCCCATTTTTCAGTGCGTAACTTGTATTATGAAGTTAATTAAGGTTGACAAGCTTAAGTAAGAAGAATTGATGCTTTTGGCATTCAAATGGGCACTGTAGGTGTGTTTCCTGTCCTCCTCTCACTGCCGACTTTTATTCCCCATTGACTTACATTGGGTTTCGTGTTTCGGGACGACCCCGACTTTTCCCTATAATCGGACGATCTTGCTCGACCCGACTTTTGGAAAAGTCGGGTTTCACGAAACGAAACGCGACCCTAAAAAAGCAAAAGTCGCTCAACTCTACAAGCCACAGTTAGGGCCAATTTAGACAGCATTATAAAGACTATTACAGGCAATCTATCCTTTTCGGCTCAGTTAGAGACTTCCATTTTTCGGAAGATACTGGCAGTCAAGGCCTTTATCCTTCCCAAAATTTTATACATATTTAGGACTTTGCCAGTTAGCTTTCCACGCCAATCCATTGATAAAATTCAAGAGCTCATCCGACTATTTATTTGGAAAGGTAAGAAAGCAAGAATATCTGCAGACTTACTTTATAAAAATAAAAAACATGGGGGCGCAGGACTGCCCACTATATACGCTTATTATCAGGCCTCGCTCATCAAACAGAGCTGGCACTGGTTTATGGAAAACTTGACACATCCGGCTTGGTATGGCTTGGAGAGAGATGCTAGTGAGAGAGGTTCCACGCGAAAGCTTTTCTTTTACTTCCTTCTGCAAAAGCACAGTGCAAACTCATCGCATCCTATATTTCGGTCGATAATCTCAGCCTGGAGGGAACTCATTAAGCCGACTAAAAATATCAAAAAAGCAGAGCAAATCTTAAAACTACCCCTATCTTCATTTGCACTGATGGATGATCTCCCAATGCTGGAGGTATGGGGGAAATCTGGAATCAAAAAGGTGGGGGATGTTTTAAGTGGAGTGGAGTTCTTGAAATTCAGTGAGATCAAGGCTAAATATAATCTACCATCATCTGAGCTGGTCTTTTACACTATGTTGAAAGACAGAATTTTGAAAATCATAAAAGGGAAGACTTTAAATTATGAAATGCTAACTTCACTGTTGTGCAACCTTAAAAATAAAAACCTCTGGAGTCTGCGTAATTTGTATAGATCTGTCGTCATGGACCTAACGAGCCACAAAAACATATAAATGAAGAGATGATTTAGGTGCTGACATCCATCTCGAGAATTGGAACAATGCCATCAAATTCACTTACAATTCCAACATATCAATGGGTCTTCACAAGGGTTATTTTAAACTGTTAAATAGGTGGTACTATACCCCGACAAGGTTATCACATTTTAACACAGAATTATCTTCCTTGTGGTGGAGAGGCTGTGGACATCAAGGGAACCTCTACCATATATTTTGGGGTTGTTCAAAGATCAAAAACCTCTGGTTCCAGGTCACACAGCACATTAACCTCATTGCTAAGGACTTCACAATTACGCCTGAAAAAGCACTTCTTTCATTAGACATGGAAGAATTTGATGATTCGGTAAGACATATTATCATCCACATCCTCTTAGTGACTAAGACCATGTTAGCACAATGGTGGAAGAAAGTCGAGGTTCCTAAGTTTTCGGACATACTTGATAAAATAGGCCAACATAGTGATTTAATAACTCAGATTTGCGATTAACAACAATCACATCCACAAATATACAATATCAAATACACCTATTAAGAGGTATTATATTTTGAGGCCTAAATATGGCCGTTGTAGTACCGGGATGTCGCATCTCCTTCCAAGAATGTTACCCCATAATGTTACCCCATAATAAGGATTGCTATTTAATGCCTATTTGTGGGTTCTCTAGTTTTAAATTTTTTCCGTACCTGTACAAGGTTCTTTACTTCCCATTTCCTTTCCTCCCTTCCTACCTTCCTTCCCTTACCCTGTTTAATGACTGAAAACCAATAAAATTATTTGAAAAGAACATGTGGTTTAAAACGTTAAACAATTTTTTAATTTGATAGATAAGGGAGGTTTTTTATAGATATGATGATACCTAATATATTTATTTTTTACATTTTCTTAATTTCTTTATTTATGAAGGAGAAAAGCAGATGATTAAAACTTGTATTATTTTTTATATTGATGAACATTTTTGTTTCTTTAATTTTTAATCTCCTGCAGGACACAAGTCTTAGGGTATGTGCACACGCTGCGGATTTCGCTGCGTTTCCGCAGCGGTTTTGGCCGCTGCGGACCCGTAGCAGTTTTAGCTGCGGTGTACAGTACCATTCAAATGAATGGTAAAAAAAAAACCGCTGTGTAGACGTTGCGGAAAAAGCCACGCGGATTTGCTGCAGTTTTGAAACCGCAGAAAGAATTGACATGTCAATTCTTTCTGCGGAATCCGCTGCAGGTTCCTATCTCCACCATTGTGGAGATGGTGAATCCGCAGGACCAAACCGCAGGCAAAACCACAGATAATCCGCAGGTCTTTGGACCTGCAGTTAATCTGCGGTTTTTGCAAAATCCGTGCGGATTAATCCGCAGCGGATTCCGCAGCATCTGCACACACCCTTATAGCTCCTTCTCAGCATTCACCAAACAAATACGGCGCAGAGGTCAATGTGTTCCTGTAAACCGTCTTATATCATGTGACGATAATTTGCAGGAACACAAGCAGAACTTATAATATTATCGGCGGGTGTCAGCTGTATATCAGAGGTACCAACATGCTGTAATGGCTACGATCAGAGCAAGCACCGATCACAGACATTTAACCCCTCAGATGTTGCTGTCAATAGCGACAGCAGCATCTAGATGTTTATACCAGAGACGGGGCTAGGGTTGAACTGGCCCACCGGAGAACCGGAGGATTCTCCGGTGGGCCTAGGCACTGACACCTGCTGGCATACCAGGTCAGCAGCAGCCTAGGGCCCCAGCTGTTCC
>NW_027361671.1:46417500-46495000 GCF_039654945.1 Dendrobates tinctorius | reverse complement strand
CATCTTACTTCTGCCGATCTTAGCATAGGGAGAGGTTGCTGCTGCTGATTCTGTAGGGAGAGCGTTAGGCAGGGAAGAAGAAAAAAAAACTGCTTCTGCTGCTAGCGATTTTGCCTGTACAACACACCAGTCACTGTGTGTGCAGTTGAAGGGGAGGCTATATTGTGGTGGATCAGCGGTGTTGGTTGTTAGGCTGCCTTCTAAGGCTTCCTGACAGCTGCATTGCTGTTTACCCACTGCTCTGCAAACTGCTTTTTTAAAAGCAATCCCAATTTTTTTTTTAGTCCTGCTGAGGTACTGAGCGTGCATTTTTTCACACCATACAGCGGTGTACGCTCCTCACACAGTACCGTGCAACAGCTGTTATCACAGCCACAGTGAAGCTATCTGTGTGTCACTCTGTGAGAATAAGTCGAGGACTTGTTCCGTTCTTACAGACCTGCACCTACTAGTTTTGTCTAGCTTTCAAACAGTTAAATATATTTGCTGTTTGATCACATTCAAAACTATAGAGAGACAGCGTGTGTCAGTCCGTATACTTAAAAAACACGGAGCTTGACAATTTTACGTACACCGGACAGCCGTGTACGTGCACGCTCCTCTCAGTGCCGTGTAACGGCTGTTATCACGGCCACAGTGAAGCTATCTGTGTGTCACTCTGTGAGAATAAGTCGAGGACATGTTCCGTTCTTACAGACCTGCACCTACTAGTTTTGTCTAGCTTTCAAACAGTTAAATATATTTCCTGTTTGATCACATTCAAAACTATAGAGAGACAGCGTGTGTCAGTCCGTATACTTAAAAAGCACGGAGCTTGAAAATTTTACGTACACCGGACAGCCGTGTACGTGCACGCTCCTCTCAGTACCGTGTAACGGCTGTTATCACGGCCACAGTGAAGCTATCTGTGTGTCACTGTGGAAGGATAAGTGGAGGACTTGTTCCGTTCTTACAGACCTACACTCTAGGGAGATTCCTATTCTGCCCAATTCTACATACACCTTGTAGTTTGTGATACACTAGCCAATTTCTGCCTGTGACATAGCGCTCTGATATTCAGTGGGCCTCACACAATCCAAAAGTGTCCAGTGTCCACTAGTGTGTGCAGAAATTCAAAATCTCCCTTATCCTGTAGTCACTTTTTTCACACCTGTGCCATCGAGCCTGTGACATAGCGCTGTGATATTCAGTGGGCCTCACACAATCCATAAGTGTCCAGTGTCCACAAGTGTGTGCAGAAATTCAAAATCTCCCTTATCCTGTAGCCACTCTTTTCACACCTGTGCCATTGAGCCTGTGACATAGCGCTCTGATATTCAGTGGGCCTCACACAATCCAAAAGTGTCCAGTGTCCACTAGTGTGTGCAGAAATTCAAAATCTCTGTGATCCTGTAGTTACTTTTTTCACACCTGTGCCATCGAGCCTGTGACATAGCGCTCTGATATTCAGTGGGCCTCACACAATCCAAAAGTGTCCAGTGTCCACTAGTGTGTGCAGAAATTCAATATCTCCCTTATCCTGTAGTCACTTTTTTCACACCTGTGCCATCGAGCCTGTGACATAGCGCTCTGATATTCAGTGGGCCTCACACAATCCATAATTGTCCAGTGTCCACAAGTGTGTGCAGAAATTCAAAATCTCTGTGATCCTGTAGTCACTTTTTTCACACCTGTGCCATCGAGCCTGTGACATAGCGCTCTGATATTCAGTGGGCCTCACACAATCCAAAAGTGTCCAGTGTCCACTAGTGTGTGCAGAAATTCAAAATCTCCCTTGTCCTGTAGTCACTTTTTTCACACCTGTGCCATCGAGCCTGTGACATAGCGCTCTGATATTCAGTGGGCCTCACACAATCCAAAAGTGTCCAGTGTCCACTAGTGTGTGCAGAAATTCAAAATCTCTGTGATCCTGTAGTCACTTTTTTCACACCTGTGCCATCGAGCCTGTGACATAGCGCTCTGATATTCAGTGGGCCTCACACAATCCAAAAGTGTCCAGTGTCCACTAGTGTGTGCAGAAATTCAAAATCTCCCCTGTCCTATAGACACCTTGTACTTTGTTTTACATTACTGTATAGTTTGTTGGATTTTGTCTACATTTCTACAAAAAATGAGGAAGGCTGGTGGAAGAGGCCGTGGAATTGGGCGGGGGTTGGCAGCTGGTAATGATGGTGTTGGTGGTGGATCTGATGGTAGTGGCAAGAGCAAAATAGGACCGAATGCAGGAGGTGTTGAGCCTGCGTCATCGTCTGGCTCCATAAGGCTTCGAAGGCTTAGTTTTCTAGGAGTTGGCAAACCGCTTTTAAAGCCAGAGCATCAGGAAAAAGTTTTGTCTTACATTGCTTACTCAGCCTCCAGCTCTATCGCCTCCTCTTCTGAAGTTGTAAAAAGTAAAAGCACTGAGTCGTCATTGGAGGCTCATGTTCATGAACCACACCTTTCCTTGTGTCCTTCACCCCAACCAAGATTGAAGGATGACGCAGGCCATACTACTGATTACTCCATGGAGCTGTTTTCACATACCATACCTGGATTATCAAGTGAAATGGTGAATTACCCAGGCCAAGATGAATCTGACATGGAGTGCACTGATGCACAGCCGCTGATAGATGATTCTGCTGGTACATTCACTCAGAGCACTACATTGTCCTCGCAGTGTACAGAGCCAGATTCTGACCCTGATGAGACTCAGGTGCCCCTTCCCGCACACTATACCACCATACACGGTGACACAGAGGAAGGTGCACATGACATTGAAGAGGAGGTGATGGATGACCCAGTTGTTGACCCAGATTGGCATCCATTGGGGGAAGAGGGTGCTGCTTCCAATAGCTCAGATGAGGAGCATCCACATCAGACATCGACATCGCAACAGCTGTTATCTGGCAGGCACGGAGCACTCAAAACACAGGTTCCAAAAATCAAAAAAGAGTTGCTGGACAACTTGTCCAGAGGGTCAAAAGATCACAGCGTGCTAGGCCGCAAAATGTCTGCCAAAGTAGGAAGAGTGCAGTGTGGCACTTTTTTGAACAAAATCCTCATGATCAGGCCAAGGTTATCTGTAAGAAGTGCGAAAAGACCTTTAGCCGAGGGAAAAATCTGAAAAATTTGAATACCAGTTGCATGCTTAGACATTTAACCACCATGCACTTGCAAGCATGGACACAACACCAAACCTCAAGTGCCACATGTGCAACTGATCACAAAGAAGGTAGTCAGCAACGCTACATTGTTTCCCCCACTGTAAGCCCACCGGTTAGCACAGCAGCAAATGTTGAGGTGTCGTTGCAAGGCCACAGCAGTCAGGGAATCCCACTGTTATATCAACGAAAGACTGAATCTAGGCCATCAGAAAGAACACCAACTCCATCACCATCATCAACCCTCTCTCAGTCCACCCTGTCCACCGCTACTTCCACCATATGCAGCTCTCAAGTCCAGCTCACCCTCCCAGACACTATGAGTAGGTCAAGAAAGTACTCAGTCTCTCATCCGCGTACACTGGGTTTGAACGCCCACATTGCCAAACTAATCTCGTTTGAGATGATGCCCTATCGGTTGGTGGAAAGCGCAGCTTTCCGCGAACTCTTGGCCTATGCAGTACCACACTATGACCTACCCAGTCGCCACTTCTTCTCTCGCAAAGCCATCCCAGCCCTCCACCATCATGTAAAAGACCGCATTGTCCATGCACTCAAGCAGTCAGTGAGTGGAAAGGTGCACCTCACAACTGATGCAGGGTCCAGTCGGCATGGCCAGGGCCGCTACGTGTCCATCACTGCGCACTGGGTTAATGTGGTGGATGCAGGGTCCACAGGGGACAGCGGTGGTGGGACAGTGATGCCTAGCCCACGGTATAGGAATCAGTTGGCTGTAGGCATTCGACCCTCCTCCTCCTCCTCCAGAAGCGAAAGCTCGTCCACAGAGCGCAGTCGTACGAGCACTCCATCTGCAGCTGCCACTGTTGCACACAAGGTGTCCCCCTATCGAGCAGCTAGTGGAAAGCGTCAGCAGGCTGTGTTGCAGATGATGTGTTTGGGCGACAGACACACCGCCGAGGTGCTGGCCGAGTACTTGAAGCGACAAACTGAGTAATGGCTGGGCAGTGTACATCTTGAGGCAGGCAAGGTAGTTAGTGATAACGGCCATAATTTTGTGGCAGCCATAGCCCTTTCAAAACTCAGCCACATACCTTGCTTGGCTCACACCTTGAACCTGGTGGTGCAGTGCTTCCTTAAAAATTATCCGGAGTTAACAGCCCTGCTCCAGAAGGTGCGAAGACTGTGCGCGCACATCCGCCAGTCGCCTGTACACTCTGTTCATATGCAGAAGCTGCAGCGATTGCTCCACATTCCCAACCACTGCCTCATTATCGACACTGCAACAAGGTGGAACTCCACCCTGCACATGGTGGAGCGGCTGTGCAAGCAGAGGCAGGCCATAATGCATTTGTGGGAGGATACACGGCCAGGCACTTTGAGAGCAGACATGGAGTTGACAGGTGTGCAGTGGTCGAAGCTTAAAGACCTCTGTAAAGTCCTTCAGTGTTTTGAGGAATGCACACGGCTGGTAAGCGCAGACGACGCCATCCTAAGCATGAGCATCCCACTTATGCGTCTGCTCATGCAAACTTTGACGCACCTTAAGGAGCAGGCGTCTGCAGCCAATGTTGATGAGGAGGAAGAGGAGGAGGGAATCCTTGATGACATTCAGCCATTGTCTGCTCAGGGACCTCTCCTGGATGAGGTGGAGGAAGAAGAGGAGGAGGAGGATGATGATGGGGATGATTACTTAGGGGAGGAGGATGCATCTCGTGGGGCAAGTGAAAATGTTGGCGTGGCAAGGTCTGGTACAGGGTTTGTGCGTGACTGGAGGGATGTGGATTTGCCAGAAAGTGCTCCTCCAACCAGCACTCGCAGTGCATCATTGACACCGGGAACATTGGCCCACATGTCAGATTATGCCTTGCAGATCCTAAAAAGGGACCCCCGCATTGCCAAAATGATGAACGATGACGACTACTGGTTGGCCAGCATCCTGGATCCAGGCTATAAAGGCAAATTACAAAACATCATGCCACAGGAGAACCTTGACCTAATATTGGCTAATAAACAAGCAACTCTGGTAAATCGGTTGCTTGAGGCATTCCCAGCACACAGCAGCGGTGATGGTTCTCACACGAGCCGTACGGGCCTGGGGCAGCTTGGCAGAGGTGTTCATGGTGCACACAGCAGAAGTGGCCTTGGAGACAGGGGTTTCATGATAATGTTGTGGACTGATTTTTCAAGTACCGCTCACACAACTGGTAATACTGCATCGATAGAATGTGACAGGAGACAGCACTTGTCAACTATGGTTACAAACTACTTTTCCTCCCATATCGATGTTCTCCCACACAGGTCATTCCCCTTTGACTATTGGGCCGCTAAACTGGACACCTGGCCTGAATTGGCACAATATGCCTTACAGGAGCTCGCTTGCCCAGCTGCAAGTGTGCTATCGGAAAGAGTTTTCAGTGCAGCTGGATCAATCCTGACAGAAAAAAGGACCCATCTGTCAACCCAAAATGTGGATGATCTAACCTTCATTAAAATGAACCATGCATGGGTTTCCAAGGATTTTGTCCCACCTTCCCCTGATGACACATAGGGTGACAGAAAAATGGCTTGCTTTGGTCCACCTCTTCCTGGGACTTGACCTATTTCGCCTTTTGCATCAGCTGAATGTCCAACATCAACATATGCCACTTTCTAAAACTCCCTAACTGTGCTGCGTCCCCCCCATGGCCGGGGTCACCACCTAGCGCACGACACCGTGCGAGTGCCGTTGCCCTGGACAGGTGGGTAGGCCGACTCTTGGGTGCGGGCACTGGCACAGGGTCCCTCATAGTGCAATCAAGTGTCTCTGATGGTGGTGGTGCACACCCGCCGTCAGACACACCGCCGTACTATGAGGGGCCCAGTGCCAGTACCGACGCCCACGAGTGGGCCCCCCTTACTTGGGCAGGGCCCCAGCATTTGCAATCTTTACCTCTCCGTGCTCCTCCGCTGTGTAGTCTGGGCCGTCAAATCCATACTGTGCCTGACACCGTCTGAGCCTGCCTCCTGATGTATAGACATATATTTTGAATGTGTACGCTATCCATACATGTTATCCGGGGATACGGTACCCTTTCTCACCTTTGTGCATTCACGTGCAATCCATACTGGGCCTAACACCGTCTAAGCCTGCCTCCTGATGTATAGACATATATTTTGAATGTATACGCTATCCATAAATGTTATCCGGGGATACGGTACCCTTTCTCACCTTTGTGCAATCGCGTGCAATCCATACTGGGCCTAACACCGTCTGAGCCTGCCTCCTGATGTATAGACATATATTTTGAATGTGTACGCTATCCATACATGTTATCCGGGCATACGGTACCCTTTCTCACCTTTGTGCAATCGCGTGCAAGCCATACTGGGCCTAACACCGTCTGAGCCTGCCTCCTGATGTATAGACATATATTTTGAATGTGTACGCTATCCATACATGTTATCCGGGGATATGGTACCCTTTCTCACCTTTGTGCAATCACGTGCAAGCCATACTGGGCCTAACACCGTCTGAGCCTGCCTCCTGATGTATAGACATATATTTTGAATGTGTACGCTATCCATACATGTTATCCAGGGATACGGTACCCTTTCTCACCTTTGTGCAATCACGTGCAAGCCATACTGGGCCTAACACCGTCTGAGCCTGCCTCCTGATGTATTGACATATATTTTGAATGTGTACGCTATCCATACATGTTATCCGGGGATACGGTACCCTTTCTCACCTTTGTGCAATCACGTGTAATCCATACAGGGCGTGAGAACGGCTGGCGAGCTGTTAAGCAAGCTACAGCACCTGTGGTTTGCACACGTAAGTTTTTCATTTTTTCAGGAATGACGGTTAGGCCTAATTCCGGAACTGCGGTTGACCTGTACTTACTGGGAAATCATCGTTCACGGGTAATAATTGTAATCAGTGATCCCCATCACTAACGTTGTTCAGCGGGTTATCTGCACCTGTAAGCGACAAACGCTGGCCTTTTCAGTGTAGCGCACATGCAGCCACGGACATGTAAGGGCATGACACAACGGTTATTGGCCAATCTCATGTGCCAGAGCCTCACGTGTCCCTCTAGTAGGCCGGACTCGGACCGCGGGGCATGACGGAGTCTCGTTCGTTAACGGAATTAAGCTTGCAATGTGTGCATCTTTTCTGTAGCTGGCATGGTTGAGGTTTCCCAGGTGGAGTCGAATTTAACCGTAGGCTCCACTCCTGGTGGTGCCCTTCTGGACATTCCTTTAAGGTTCAGCTTTGCAACCATACTGCCCACGTAAAACAAACACTTTGCCTTCATGAACGCTGTTTGGAGGGTCATGACTCGTGGGAATAACGCCGCCCAATCAGTTAATCTGCTAGAGAGATCCATCGTTGCTCCCAAGCATGACATCGCACTCCCTAGGAGGAAGGTAATGCCACTGTGGCGACTGTACTCCTGGGGGCGACACAAGTGCACTGATGCACAGCCACTGCTCGATGAATCTGCTGGTACATTGACCCAGACCACTACATTCCCCTCGCATGCTACACGGCCTGAATCTGACCCTGATGAAACTCAGGTTACCCTTCCCATATACAGTTCCATCTTACACGGTGACAAAGAGGAAGCTGCAGATGAAAGTGCAGGTTCGGCCCACCCGCCATCAGACACACCACCGTACTATCAGGGGCCCTGTGCCAGTGCCGTCGCCAACGAGTGGGGCCCCCCTGCTTGCTCAGGATCACAGCACTTGCAAGGTTGAAATACTGTGCAGTGAGATGGAAGATGGGGACGACGAGGAGTCCAGACTAGTACAGGGATTCCCTAGCGAGGAGACTTATTTGATTGTTTTCAATGTTGGGACAGCAATTTTTGGGGAGCACTATACTCTGGAGAATGATAGATGGGGCCCACCATACACTGGAACATTCCAAAGGTGGACATCAGACACTGGAGCAGCATTTACAGGGCCCATTATACACTAGAGCATTAGAAATGGGGCCCATTATGTTTGGAGCATTATTTGGGCCCATAAGACAGTGGAGCTTCATCCATGGGGACCAACATATACTGTAGAATTATGTGGAGCTCATCATATACTGTTTCAAACATTATATGGGACCAATGATTCTGTATGGAGAAATAGATGGGCCTCGTCTTGAGATGTAAAAAGTGAAGTATTTTTCATTGTACTATACCACTATTTCTCTGCCGTATCGGAGCATGATGAGTTGTGGTATGTGTTAAAGGGGCGCTCTTTCGCCCAGGGCACATGAAAACCTGGAGCCAGCCCTACCCCCCCACAACTTTAGCCAAATAACCCCCATTTTTCAGTGCGTAACTTGTATTATGAAGTTAATTAAGGTTGACAAGCTTAAGTAAGAATAATTGATGCTTTTGCATTCAAATGGGCACTGTAGGTGTGTTTCCTGTCCTCCTCTCACTGCCGACTTTTATTCCCCATTGACTTACATTGGGTTTCGTGTTTCGGGACAACCCCGACTTTTCCTTATAATCGGCCGATCTTGCTCGACCCGACTTTTGGAAAAGTCGGGTTTCACGAAACGAAACTCGACCCTAAAAAACCAAAAGTCGCTCAACTCTAATTTATATTAATATATTTCTGCACCTTAACTCTAATATTAATAAAAATAATAGTAATAATAATAATTTTACTTCTATAGCGCCGACATGTTCCGCAGCACATTACATTACAGAGGGTACTTGTACAGACAATAGACATTACAGCATATCAATAATCACATAGATCTTAACAGATACCAAGAGGAATGAGGACCCTGCTCGCAAGCTTACAATCAATTGATTTTATATCACTGATGGTCCCGGTTGTATATTTTATCAATTTTTTTGTGTTATATATTTTTTATGTTGTAAGTGTGGTGCACCTTTTAAAGCACTCTTTTTGCTAATACTTCAAATAAAGGCACTCTTTGAATCAGTCAGATTTCGCTATTTATGTATCTATTTATTTATAGATGTAACTTTTCCTGCTCTTTTTTAACCATCTCCTAGGTTTTAGTTTTATCAATTTTTGAGTTGTCTCCACTCCTTTACTTCTCTGGTTGGTTGTATGTTTTCTCTGTGGTTTTTTATTTATATATAACTCTACACATATACAGTCATGGCCAAAAGTATTGACACCCCTGCAATTCTGTCAGATAATACTCAGTTTCTTCCTGAAAATGATTGCAAACACAAATTCTTTGGTATTATTATCTTCATTTAATTTGTCTTAAATGAAAAAACACAAAAAGAATTGTCCTAAAGCCAAATTGGATATAATTCCACACCAAACATAAAAAAGAGGGTGGACAAAAGTATTGGCACTGTTCGAAAAATCATGTGATGCTTCTCTAATTTGTGTAATTAACAGCACCTATAACTTACCTGTGGCACCTAACAGGTGTTGGCAATAACTAAATCACACTTGCAACCAGTTGACATGGATTAAAGTTGACTCAACCTCTGTCCTGTGTCCTTGTGTGTACCACATTGAGCATGGAGAAAAGAAAGAAGACCAAAGAACTGTCTGAGGACTTGAGAAACCAAATTGTGAGGAAGCATGAGCAATCTCAAGGCTACAAGTCCATCTCCAAAGACATGAATGTTCCTGTGTCTACCGTGCGCAGTGTCATCAAGAAGTGTAAAGCCCATGGCACTGTGGCTAACCTCCCTAGATGTGGACGGAAAAGAAAAATTCACAAGAGATTTCAACGCAAGATTGTGCGGATGTTGGATAAAGAACCTCGACTAACATCCAAACAAGTTCAATCTGCCCTGCAGTCCGAGGGTTCAACAGTGTCAACCCGTACTATCCGTCGGCGTCTGAATGAAAAGGGACTGTATGGTAGGAGACCCAGGAAGACCCCACTTCTTACCCCGAGACATAAAAAAGCCAGGCTGGAGTTTGCCAAAACTTACCTGAAAAAGCCTAAAACATTTTGGAAGAATGTTCTCTGGTCAGATGAGACAAAAGTAGAGCTTTTAGGGCAAAAGCATCAACATAGAGTTTACAGGAGAAAAAAGAGGCATTCAAAGAAAAGTACACGGTCCCTACAGTCAAACATGGCGGAGGTTCCCTGATGTTTTGGGGTTGCTTTGCTGACTCTGGCACTGGACTGCTTGACCGTGTGCATGGCATTATGAAGTCAGAAGACTACCAACAAATTTTGCAGCATAATTTAGGGCCCAGTGTGAGAAAGCTGGGTCTACCTCAGAGGTCATGGGTCTTCCAGCAGGACAATAACACAAAACACACTTCAAAAAGCACTAGAAAATGGTTTGAGAGAAAGCACTGGAGACTTCTAATGTGGCCAGCAGTGAGTCCAGACCTGAATCCCATAGAACACCTGTGGAGAGATCTAAAAATGGCAGTTTGGAGAAGGCACCCTTCAAATATCAGGGACCTGGAGTAGTTTACCAAAGAAGAATGGTCTAAAATTCCAGCAGAGCATTGTAAGAAACTCATTGATGGTTACCGGAAGCGGTTGGTCACAGTTATTTTGGCTAAAGGTTGTGCAACCAAGTATTAGGCTGAGGGTGCCAATACTTTTGTCCGGCCCATTTTTGGAGTTTTGTGTGAAATGATCAATGTTTTGCTTTTTGCTTCATTCTATTTTGTGTTTTTTCATTTAAGACAAATTAAATGAAGATAATAATACCAAAGAATTTGTGTTTGCAATCATTTTCAGGAAGAAACTGAGTATTATCTGACAGAATTGCAGGGGTGTCAATACTTTTGGCCATGACTGTATATATTTGCCTTTTATGACTATTAGTTATATGCTGAATTTTAGATGATATATATATATTTTACATTACTATTTTGTTATTCTCAAATAAATAAATATATCAGAGAGTCCTGGTTGCATTATACCCTATGAGGGGGCAGCATTATGCCATATGAGGGGGCAGCATTATACCCTATGAGGGGGCAGCATTATGCCCTATGAGGGGGCAGCATTATACCCTATGAGGGGGCAGCATTATACCCTTTGAGGGGGCAGCATTATGCCCCATGAGAGGGGCAGGATTATATAATATGAGGGTAGCAACATTATACCCTATGAGGAGGGCAGCATTATACCCTATGAGGACAGCATTATACCCTATGAGGAGGACAGCATGATACCCTATGAGGGGGCAGCATTATGCCCTATGAGAGGGGCAGGATTATGCAATATGAGGAGGGCAGCATTATACCCTATGAGGGGGAAGCATTATACCCTATGAGGAGGACAGCATGATACCCTTTACTCTTCTCATAGGATATGATGCTGCCCCCCTCATAGGGTATCATGGCTGCCCTGCTACCAGGCGAGGGATGTAAAAATAACCTGGCTGGCATCATGTACCCACATGGACAGCCCTTCAGTGACCAAATCAGCACTTTGGGATGGATGACTCTGCACTCCGCCTCCTGGCAGTACATCCACATCTGCTTTTCTGTGCAGGGCTATTCACAAAAGTCACCATCTGGAGACCTGCACCAAGTTTGCAGACAGCCGCGAGCCACACGTGGCTACAAAGCCACAGGATGGCGATCCCTGATCTACATGGTATGGGGTCGGATTGTGAGGCTTTACTTTACTTGAACAGAGGGCACAGAACCTTCACTCCCTGTCACCGTATTCAATATGCACCATAACTAAAGGAACAACATGTTTTCGTTCAATTTGTATTTGTTCTTAAACAGTAAAAGATTTATATGTATTGACTATAACAAAATCAATTAGAATAAATAAATATATTTAATTATTCTTAATATCTCTAAAGAGTGTACAGATGTTATAAATGATGGTTCCTTGCTGTAGCACTGCTGTTCAAGGAATGATTGCCACAGAATAAGCTTAACCTGGTTGATTAGCTGTATCTACTCCGTGAGAGGAGTTGATCACTGAGGGTATCACTACTGGCAATGAATCCCATCAGTAGTAATATGGATGGTATTGCATATTGGGGTGATTGGCAAATACAAAAATTTCCCCAATGTTCTCCAAATATGCACGGACCAGAAACTGTTGGTGGCTGTTAGTGTGCCTGCAGAGAGGACAGGTGGTATTGTCCAGTAGCCATCTGCCAATGCAGTCAAGGTGGAAGAAGTGGCAGCACTCCATGGAGCTGACTTCATCCCCAGCTACAATGTCATCCAGACAGATGGTGCAGGTTTCAGGTGGGTCCTGGTCCAATTTTCTGAAGGTAGGGAGTAACAGCAGTGATGAATTCACCACTTCAAGACGGATGTTAACGGGGGATGGATTCCTGTCCTCAGACCTTTCTGGTGGTGGTGGTCTTCTTAATCTCCGCCTTGTAGGATTTACAGGAGCTACCTCCATCCCCTTGTCCTATGGGCTATAGGGGAATCTTCCCTGCTAGGCCGCAATGTTCCTGTGTGAAAAATACAAGCAAAACATATATAAGGACTTTCGTCTATAGAATATTATCCCCTATAAGGAATACATATTTTAGAGACCTGTGTATGGACATATTAGTGGCTTTTTATGTCTAGTCTTACCTGATGTAGATGGCCTTACAATCCCATTTGCTGAAGGCTCTTCTGGGACATGGGAAGCATAAGAATTGTCCGGTGAAGCCATGTTCCTCTTTAGATGGTCAAGATGCTAGAAAGCTCTTGGCCTAAAAGGCTCTGGAGAACTCCGAGCTGAAGAACTCTTCACAGTATAAACGCTCAAAAAATATCTGCTAATCTTTGCCAAAAAGCAACGAAGCAAAAAAAAAGGGGTACTCACTAGAGAACCTTCTCCTACGTGAATGCACCGATCAATACTATAGCAGCCGCTCTGATAGCAGAGGCCATTATTATGTCATAATGCCATTAGCTGACATTCCACAGTCAGTGTTCCATGATGCTCCTGATGTCACTACCTCACTGCTTGCCTCATGATGCAGCTCTGGACCACAGACTGGATATACCTGTACCTTTATATAATGCGGTGTATTATTGATATACATATATATATATTAAAAATCATTTCTACAAAGTAAAACAAAAACTGATCTTAAGATTTTAATAAAAACTACCTTTACAATTAGGGATCGTTCACACTGATGCACAGCCAGCGTATAACTTGGGCAAGTACTATTCAATGTTTCATCTGATAGCATTCGTTCCAATGATATACTATGGAGTAGTGCCGACTAGTGCTTTTTTTAATGCTATTTCCAAAACATTGGACTGCACTCATCCAGATGTTGTCCGAGTGCAGTCCAATATATGCCGGCTTACACAATGGAGAAGATGGAGAGATTAAGCTCTCCATCTTCTTTGCACGTGTGATCGCCTGCAACAGCATCGGATCACAGTAAAATGACACTCGGATCATGCTCGCAGCAGAGTTTGAGTCGAAGGTCATTTGCATGTAGCATTCGATTCTCTGACATGAGAAAATCGTCTGATGCTATACGCTAGTGTGAAAGAACCCTGAAAGAGAAAAAAGGTATTTAACATTTTTTTTTAAAAAATCACAGTGTAAACAGCATAAAGATTAAAGGTGAAAGAGTTTAACTTTTGCATTACCCCTCAAGAAAATGAATTATAATCAACCCTTTAAGGACCTGGAGTTTATTTCGAGATCTAGAAACTCTTATTTTTTCATCCGTATAATCGTATGAGGGTTTGTTTTTTCGGGGCGAATTATGGTTTGAACGACACCTATACTTTGTATTGTAAAACGAATGGAAAGCTGGAAAAGATTTGCAAGTGGGGTAAAATTATAAACCCCCACCCATGTAATTCCACCACCATTTTTGGGTTTTGCTTTTATAGCATTTATTGTATGGTAGAAAATATCCTGGCAACAAGATTCTCCTGTTCAGCAGCTGGAGATATGAAAGTTGTCTTTTTATGTTATTATTTCTTACTTAATTCTTTTTGGCTAGAGATGAGCGACTTTGCTTTTTTTCGGGTCGAGTCGGGTTTCGTGAAACCCGACTTTTCGCAAAATTTGGGTCAAACGAAATCGGCCGATTATCGTGAAAAGTCGAAGGCCGACTGAAACACGAAACCCAATGCAAGTCAATGGGGAAGCAAAGTCGGCAGGGAGTGGAGGACAGGAAACACACCTACAGTGCCCATTTGAATGGCAAAAACATCAATTCTGATTACTGAAACTTTTCAACCTTAATTTACTTCATAATACTAGTTACGCACTGAAAAATGGGGGTTATTTGGCTAAATTTTTTGGGGGGGGGTAGGGCTGACTCCAGGTTTTCATGTGCCCTGGGCCAAAGAGTGCCCCTTTAACACATACCACAATTCATGATGCTCCGATACCGCAGAGAAATAGCAGCATAGTACAATGAAAAATAATTCACTTTTTACATCTCATGACTGATATCCATATTTAATAGCTCCAAAAACGGACAGTATATTACTCCATACAGTATTATGGCCACCGCATAGTGCGCTATACAGAGTAATGAGGCCCATATATTTCTCCATACAGAATCATTGGTCCCATATAATGTTTGAAACAGTATATGATGAGCTCCACATAATGCTACAGTATATGTTGGTCCCCATGGATGAAGCTCCACTGTTTTATGGGCCCAAATAATGCTCCATGCATACATGATGGGCCCTATGGGCTCTAGTGTATAATGTGCCCTGTAAATGCTGCTCCAGTGTCTGATGTCCACCTTTGGAATGTTCCAGTGTATGGTGGGCCCCATCTATCATTCTCCAGAGTATAGTGCTCCACAAAAATTGCTGTCCCAACATTGAAAACAATTAAATAAGTCTCCTCGCGATGGAATCCCTGTACTAGTCTGGACTCCTCCTCGTCCTCATCGTCCATCTCACTGCATTTGGCTGTTTAGACACAACAAGAAAGCACAAAATGACAAATTTGCAAAAAATACTCTTGGCTGTTTAGGCAGAGGGCGTACAGACGTGATGTCATTGCGCTCTCTGATCAGACTATCACTGTCAGGAAACGCGGAAGACGTCATGGCGGTGGACCAGGGAGAGGTAAGTATTTCAACTTTGCAAGTGCTGTGATCCTGAGCAAGCAGGGGGGCCCACTCGTTGGTGACGGCAGTGACACAGGGCCCCTCTAATAGTATGGCGGTGTGTGGCGGTGTGTCTGATGGCAGGTGGGGGTGGGGGTGGGGGTGGGTATGGGCCCTCCCACCGGCAGAGACACTTTTGCGTCCGGCAGAGACACTTTTGTGTCTGGCAGAGACACTCTTGCGTACTATGAGGGGCCCTGTGCCAGTGCCGTCGCCCATGAGTATGCCCCCCCACCAGCTCAAGGAGCCTGCACTTTCATCTGCATCTTCCTCTTTGTCACCGTGTAAGGTGGTATAGTATGCGGGAAGGGGAACCTGAGTTTCCTCTGGGTCAGATTCTGGCTGTGTAGAGTGTGAGGGGAATGTAGTGGTCTGGGTCAATGTACCAGCAGAATCATCTAGCAGTGGCTGGGCATCAGTGCACTTGTGGCGTCCCCAGGAGTACAGTCGCCACAGTGACATTACATTCCTCCTAGGGAGTGTGATGTCATGCTTGGGAGCAACGAAGGATCTCTCTAGCAGTTAAACCAACACATTTCCCACTCCATGCCAGCAGGGAGACCTCTGAACATGACTGCTGAGGAGCTGCTCTCTGTGGTCGGGAGGAGTTAAGTTAGGCCATTCTGTGTAGGGAAGGGGAAGTGTGTGGACGTGAGAAGGGTGTGACGCTTCAGGGGTTTCGGCAGCGTCCAAGAGTGGACCCTCTGGGTCGCAGAACTGAGACCCCGGGTCGAGCGCACCAGGTGGAACCGACCCCTATACAGGGACCATTTGGGGCAGGCCCACGGGAGATCAGACACCGCGACAGCTGGAACCAAGAGGGTTGGCTGGAATGACCGGAGAGACCACAGGCAGGGCTGAGAGGCCGCACCGGGACCAAAGTACGGGAAGAGGTGATATACAAGGCAACCAGTACCAGAGGATATGAGGGAGACAGATAGATGGCAGGCAAGGGAACTGGGCAGGGAAGGTGCCAGACACAAGGAGCGGATCAGAACCGAAGACTAGGAAACACGGACCAGGCAGGACGGAGGGCAGACAGGGAGAACAGGCAGAGGCAGAGACAGAAAGGCTGGGACAAGTATAGAACAGAGGGAGAACCTATAGGACCCTATAGGTGGCCAAATTAGTGCAAGAACTTCACACAGTAACCAGGCGTCCTCCCCTTAAGGGAGACGCCTGATATATCCCCTGCTGGCAGGCGATTGGCTAACCGCTAATCGGCTGCCACCCACCGCAGGGATAAACATCATGACAGGCGCGCGCCCGCACCCTAGTGTGCATGTGCAGGTGGGGAGCTGCCCGGAGGCCAGGAAGAGAAGACGCGCGTGAGCAGGAGAGAGGAGGGAGCGCGCGTGCCTCCGGGTAAGTGAGAGCCGCGGGGGGAGCCGGTGCCCGTGGGACGGCGGCGGCCACGGCCGCTGTTGTCAAAAAGGGGAGCTGGAGGATGAGCAGAGTTAAGGCTCACTCCTAGCTGGAGCGCATGGTCCGGATTCCGGTCTCCGAGTTTGTAGGGACACTGGCGGTCCTGCAGCAGAAACCGGAGGAAGTAGCAGCTGTAAATGCTCTGTTCCCAACTAAGGCTCGGAGGCCCCAGCAGCGACGTGTGTGAGCCAGAAGGAAAAGGCTACGGCTGCCAGCCATACGAGAAAGTTCCAAAAGAGAGTCAACAGGGGGAACTTCATTGAACGCAGCACTGCAAGTACCTCAGATAAGCGCTAGAACGGAGGCCACACTACCTATCTGCAGAGATTTGACTTGATAACCCAGGCATGGTATGATAGAAAGAGCTACATGGACTAATGTGAAATGTGGCCTGTTGCCTCATTCAGTTTGGGTGGGGGTGCAGGACACAAGGAAAGGGGTTCTTCCTGACCAGGAGCCAGCACTTGACCACTCAGTGCTTGCATTTTTTGAAACTTCAGAAGAGGCGGGCATATTTGATGGAGTCTGTTTCGGCAATGTAAGCCAAAACCAGTTCCTCATGATCCGCCTTTAAAAGCGGTTAACCTACTCCCAGAAAAGGTATCATTCCAGGCGTTCCGGAGCCAGACCATGACGAAGGCTCAACACCTCCTGCCTTAGCTACTATTGTGCTTTTGCCACTACCAGCAGATGCACCACCACCATCATCACCAGCTGGCCCCCCCGCACCCACGTCCGTGGCCTCTTCCACCAAACTTCAAAATTTTGCACAAAATAGACACAAAATAACATCAGATATATGACACTGTGTCAGAAATGTACAGCTCTATTCAGTCAAAGGATAATTGTCAATCTCCATATATATTCCATCAGTCACACAGAGACGCTCACAGGCTCAGTATGGATTAGACAAGAATATAAAAAGTAGACAAAGTGTACAGTATCATCAGATAGCAGGTATATATAACATAGTTTAAACATTAACAATGTACATCTATATATCAGGAGTAGTGTTGAGCCACCACGCTAGTGTTTTGGTTCGTCACACAGGAGGCAAGTTCGTCGAATGTTCGTCGAACCCCATTGAAAACAATGGCAGGCAAACACAAACACATACAAACACATAGAAAACAATTACAAAACACCTTAAAAGGTGTCCCAAAGCAGAGAAAATGCTCAGAAGACAAAAATTACATATGGAAAAGGGCAACTACATTTAGAAAAGAGGTGGAGGAGTAAAAGGAGGAGGTGGAGGAGACACAGATCTAGGCTTGTCATTCCCTTATGAAGTCAAGAAAGGCTGGAATAAAAATGTAAAATACCAACCAAAAAAAAAAATTCTGAAATCGAACACGATCATATACCGTCGGACTTCCCACCAATAAATTATGCCAACTGGCGATCGGGCGGCATTATTCCCACGAACCTCCAAACAGCGTCCATGAAGGCAAAGTGTTAACTTTCCGGGGGCAATGTGATTGCAAAGCTGAACCTTAAAGGAATGTCCAAAAGGGCACCACCAGGAGTGGAACCTGCAGCTTAATTGGACTCCACCCGGGAAACCACAACCATGCCACCTCAAGAAAAGATGCAAATATTGAAAGCTTTGTCGATTGTGTGTGTGGTGTGGTATGTCCGTTTGTAGTTGTGCTAGCAATTTGTCAGCTTTATTCCATTAACGAACGAGATTCCGGCATGCCCCCGCGGTACGCGTCAAGCTTACTAGAGGGATACGCGAGGCTCTGGCACTATCATGGTCTATCATGGCGTTACATGTCCGGGGCTGCATGCGCGCTACACTGAAAGGACCAGCTTTTGTCGCTTACAGGTGCAGATAACCAGCAGAACACCGTTAGTGATGGGGATCTGTGATTCCAATTATTCCCCGCAAACTATGATTTCCCAGTAAGTGCAATTCCTGAATTAGGCCTAACAGGCATTCCTGAAAAAATGCAAAAAATTATGTGTCCAAACCAGTTGCTGTAGCTTGCTTAACAGCTCGGCAGCCGTTATCAGGCCCAGTATGGATTCGACAAGTTTCTAGAAAGTTGATAAAGGGTACAGTTTCACCGGGTAACACATATATATGTAGCATAGTATACACATTAAAAACCTATGTCTATATATCAGGAGGCAGGCTCAGACGGTCTCAGGTCCAGTATGGATTAGACGTGATTGGACAAAGGTGAGAAAGGGTACCGTATCACTGGATAACAGGTATGTATAGCATAGTTTACACATTAAAAACCTACATCTATAACAGGAGGCAGGCTCAGACGGTCTCAGGCCCCGTATGGATTTGACGTGATTGGACAAAGGTGAGAAAGGGTAACGTATCACCGGATTACAGGTATGTATAGCATAGTTTACACATTAAAAGTGTAGGTCTATATATCAGGAGGCAGGCTCAGACGGTCTCAGGCCCAGTATGGATTAGACGTGATTGGACAAAGGTGAGAAAGGGTAACGTATCACTGGATTACAGGTATGTATAGCATAGTTTACACATTAAAAACCTATGTCTATAGATCAGGAGGCAGGCTCAGACAGTCTCAGGCCCAGTATGGATTTGACCAGCTTGTACAAATTTGAGAACGGGTACATTATTACTGGATAGCAGGTATATATAGCATAGTTTAAATATTTAAAATCTCCATGTTCTCAGTATGGATTAGACAACAATCTAAAAAGTAGAAAAAAGGAAATGTATTTGAAGCGTACACCAGTATACACTTTTGGTGGTATTTTTAAATCTTCATATATATTTCTGTCTCAGTAAGACAGTCCAGACTCTCCGCAAAAGGAAATGAGATGCATACAATTACTGACACAAATTCTAGTGATTGCAGAAATCTAGGAATTCCTATTCACGGGATAAACTTCCGTCACAATTCTCAGAGGTGATGCAGACCCTCAATTAATAAGTGTGTGGAGACAGCGAAAACCTTTCTTTGTGAAGAAAGTGTTGCTGTATCGCAGTACCGTTGATCCCATCGCCATTACTCATATCCATATAATTTTGATCACAGGGAGAGATGTAAACATGGTGCTCACTGCCTATCATGCTCTGTCACGTAACTTTGGAGTGCAAAAGACAGAAGCCACAGGCCGTAAACGATTCATTTGGATTGGCATGAGAGGGCACATTTAAAAATGTGCATTGGAGTGTTACACGTCTGTGGGTAGGAAAATTGTGAAAGCTGATGAGAAACCACCACTGCATCTCATTGTGAGTCGACGACCATAAGAAATGGAAGCCATTGATCATCTGAAGATAGATCCCGGCCAGCGGGACAGGGCATAGCTATGTCTTAACCATCACCTTCTATCAGTACACCAAATTTGTAGTGGCAGTCCCAGTGAAGGATCTGACAGCCCAGACTACAGAGCAGAGGAGCAGGGAGAGGTAAACATTGCAAATGCTGGGGCCCTGCCCAAGCAAGGGGGGCCCACTCGTGGGTATCGGTACTGGCACTGGGCCCCTCATAGTACGGCGGGGTGTCTGACGGCGGGTGTGCACCCCCACCATCAGAGACACTTGATTGCACTATGAGGGACCCTATGCCAGTGCCCGTGCCCAAGAGTCGGCCCACCCACCTGTCCAGGGCAACGGCACTCGCACGGTTGCGTGCGCTAGGTGGTGACCCCAGCCATGAGGGGAGGAGGCAGCCCAGTTAGGGAGGTTTACAAACTGGCATATGCTGATGTGGGACATTCACCTGCTGCTAAAGGCGAAATTAGTCAAGTCCCAGGAAGAAAGCCATTTTTCTGTCAACTTATGTGTCATCAGGGGAAGGTGGGACAAAATCCTTGGAAACCCATGCATGGTTCATTTTAATGAAGGTTAGATCATCCACATTTTGGGTCGACAGACGGGTCCTTTTTTCTGTCAGGATTGATCCAGCAGCACTGAAGACTCTTTCCGATAGCACACTTGCAGCTGGGCAAGCGAGCTCCTGTAAGGCATATTGTGCCAATTCAGGCCAGGTGTCCAGTTTAGCTGCCCAATAGTCAAATGGGAATGACCTGTGAGGGAGAACATCGATATGGGAGGAAAAGTAGTTTGTAACCATAGTCGACAAGTGCTGTCTCCTGTCACTTTCAATTGATGCAGTATTATCAGTCGTGTGAGCGGGACTTGAAAAATCAGTCCACAACATGGTCATGAAACCCCTGTCTCCAACTCCACTTCTGATGTGTGCACCACCAACACCTCTTCCAAGTTGCCCCTGGCCCCTACGGCTCGTGTGACAACCATCACCGCTGCTGTGTGCTGGGAATACCTCAACCAACCGGTTTACCAGAGTTGCTTGTTTGTTAGCCAATATTAGGTCAAGGTTCTCCTGTGGCATGATGTTTTGGAATTTGCCTTTATAGAGTGGATCCAGGCTGCTGGCCAACCAGTAGTCATCATCGTTCATCATTTTGGTAATGCTGGGGGTCCCTTTTTAGGATCTGCAAGGCATAATCTGACATGTGGGCCTATGTTCCCGGTGTCAATGATACACTGCGAGTGCTGGGTGGAGGAGCACTTTCAGGCAAATCCACATCCGTCCAGTCACGCACAAACCCAGTATAAGACCTTGCCACCCCAACATTTTCTCTTGCCCCACGAGAAGCATCCTCCTCCCCTAAATAATCATCCCCATCATCCTCCTCCTCTTCTTCCTCCACCTCGTCCACGACAGTTCCCTGAACAGACAATGGCTGACTGTCATCAAGGCTTCCCTCCTCTTCCTCATCATCCTCGGCTGCAGACGCCTGCTCCTTGATGTGCGTCAAAATTTGCATGAGCAAACGCATAAGTGGGATGCGCATGCTTATGATGGCGTCGTCTGCGCTTACCAGCCGTGTGCATTCCTCAAAACATTGAAGGACTTTACAGAGGTCTTTCAGCTTCGACCACTGCACACTTGTCAACTCCATGTCTGCCCTCAAAGTGCCTGCCCGTGTATCCTCCCACAAATGCATTATGGCCTGCCTCTGTTCGCACAGCCGCTCAACCATGTGGAGTTCCACCTTGTTGCAACGTCGATAATTAGGCGGTGCTTGCGAAGGTGGAGCAATTGCTGCAGCTTCTGCATACGACTGGAGTGTACCGGCGACCGGCAGATTTGCGAGCACAGTCTTCGAACCTTATGGAGCAGGCCTGTTAACTCTGGATAATTAGTGAGGAAGCACTGCACCACCAGGTTCAAGGTGTGAGCCAAGCAAGGTATGTGTCTGAGTTTTGAAAGGGCTATGGCTGCCACAAAATTCAGGCCGTTATCACTAACTACCTTGCCTGCCTCAAGATGTAGACTGCCTAACCATGACTCAGTTTGTCGCTGAAAGCAGTCGGCCAGTACCTCCGCCGTGTGTCTGTCGCCCAAACACATCATCTGCAACACAGCCTGCTGACGCTTTCCACTAGCTGATCGATAGTGGGACACATCGTGTGCACCACTGTCAGCTGCGGAATGCAGTGCTCGTGCGACTGCTCTCTGTGGACGAGCTTTCGCTTCTGTAGGAGGAGGGTCGAACACCTACAGCCAACTGTTTCCTATACCGTGGGCTAGGCAGCACTTTGCCATCACAGCTGTCCCCTGTGGACCTGGCATCCACCACATTAACCCAGTGTGCAGTGATGGACACGTAACGGCCCTGGCCATGCCTACTGGACCATGCATCAGTTGTGAGGTGCACCTTTCCACTCACTGATTGCTTTAGTGCATGGACAATGCGGTCTTTCACATGAAGGTGGAGGGCTGGGATGGCTTTGCGAGAAAAGAAGCTGCGACTGGGTAGGTCATAGCGTAGTACTGCATAGGCCATGAGTTCGCGGAAAGCTGCACTTTCAACCAACCAAGAGGGCATCATCTCTAACGAGATTAGTTTGGCAATGTGGGCATTCAAACCCAGTGTACGTGGATGAGAGGATGAGTACTTTCTTGTCCTACTCATAGTCTCTGGTACAGTGAGCTGGACTTGAGAGCTGCATATGGTGGAAATAGCGGTGGACATGGCGGACTGAGAGAGGGTTGATGATGGTGATGGAGTTGGTGTTCTTTCTGATGGCCTAGATTCAGTCTTTCGTTGCAGTAACATTGTGATTCCCTGACTGATTTGCCCTTGCGACGACAACTCAACATTTGCTGCTGGTGATGTGCTAACTGGTGGACTTACAGTGGGGGAAGCAATGTAGCATTGCTGACTACCTTTTTTGGGAGCAGTAGCACATGTGGTACGTGAGTTTTGGTATTCCGTCCACGCTTGCAAGTGCATGGTGGTTAAATGTCTTAGCATGCAACTGGTATTCAAATTTCTCAGATTTTTCCCTCGGCTAAAGGTCTTTGTGCACTTCTTACAGATAACCTTTGCCTGATCATTAGGATTTTGTTCAAAAAAGTGCCACACTGCACTCTTCCTACTATGGAAGACATTTTGAGGCCTTGCCCGCTGTGCTATTTTGACCGTTTGGCCAAGCTGTCTTGCAACTCTTTTGGTTTTTGTAACCCGTTTTTGGACTGCTCCGGGCCTGCCAGATAACAGCTGTTGCGATGTCGATGCCCGCTGCGGATGCTCCACCTCCTCTTCTGAGCTATTGGCAGCGGCACCCTCTACCCCCAATGGATGCCAATCTGGGTCAACAACTGGGTCATCCATCACCTCCTCTTCATTGTCATGTGCACCTTCCTCTGTGGCACCGTGTATGGTGGTATAGTATGCGGGAAGGGGCACCTGAGTTTCATCTGGGTCAGATTCTGGCTCATTACACTGCGAGGACAATGTAGTTCTCTGAGTGAATGTACCAGCAGAATCATCTATCAGTGGCTGTGCATCAGTATACTCCATGTCAGATTCATCTTTGCCTGGGTAATTCACGATTTGACTTGGTAACCCAGGCATGGCATGTGAAAACAACTCCATGTAGTAATCTGTAGTGTGGCCTGCCGCATCCTTCAATTTTGGTTGGGGTGAAGGACACAAGGAAAGGTGTGGTTCATGAACATGAGCCTCCAATGATGACTCAGTGATTTTATTTTTTAAAACTTCAGAAGAGGAGGCGATAGAGCTGGAGGCTGAGTCAGCAAATTAAGCCAAAACTTGTTCTTGAAGCTCCGGCTTTAAAAGCGGTTTACCTACTCCCAGAAAAGGGAGCCTTCGAGGCCTTGTGGAGCTAGATGATGACGCAGGCTCTACACATCCTGCATTATGTGCTATTTTGCTTTTGCCACTACCAGCAGATCCACCACCAACACCAACACCATCAATACCAGCTGCCAACCCCCGCCCACTTCCACGGACTCTTCCACCACACTTCCTCATTTTTGGGGAAAATGTACCCAAAAAACCACCAACTATATGGTACTGTAAAACAAGGTACAAGGTGTATATAGTTGTGGGGAGAATTGGAATCTCTGTAGACTTCAGGACACAGTTGGATTCTGTCAGGCCCTGTTTATTTTACACCACAATGTGACAGGCAGATTCTGGATGTTGTAAGAAAGATGGATAGAGGACTGGGGAGAATTGGAATCTCTCTAGACTTCAGGACACAGTTGGATTCTGTCAGGCCCTGTTTATATTGCACCACAATGTGACAGGCAGATTCTGTATGTTGTAAGAAAGATGGATAGCGGACTGTGGAGAATTGGAATCTCTCTACACTTCAGGACACAGTTGGATTCTGTCAGGCCCTGTGTCTATAACACCGCAATGTGACCGGCAGAAATTGCCAAGTGTATGACAAACTTCAAGGTGTATATAGAATTGGGCAGAATTGGAATCTCCCTAGAGTGTAGGTCTGTAAGAACGGACAAACTCCTCGGCTTCTTTTCTTTACAGAATCACACACTTAGATAGCTTCAATTTGGCCATGATAACAGCCGTTACACGGTACTGAGAGAGAAGCGTGCACGTACACCGCTGTACGGTGTATGTAAAATTGTCAAGGTCTGTGTTTTTGTATACGGACTGACACATGCTGTCTCTCTATAGTTTTGAATGTAATCAAACAGCAAATATCCATGGGCATGGAGAGGCGTGAATATTCATTTCACTTTAATAGCAGGCAGTGTTAGCTGTATCAGTCGGCTAACATTGCCTGCTATCAAGGCCTGCAGACTTGGGCCCCCCACTCCCACAGGGGCCCCCAGCCCACGCGGCCGCTATT
This sequence comes from Dendrobates tinctorius, assembly GCF_039654945.1. NCBI lineage: Eukaryota > Metazoa > Chordata > Amphibia > Anura > Dendrobatidae > Dendrobates > Dendrobates tinctorius. The sequence continues at coordinate 46,470,287 of NW_027361671.1, read as the reverse complement.
GAGCCATAAGTCATTGGGCTCGGTGCCAGCGCTGCCCCCAGTGCGCTCTAGAATACAGAAAAATAAGAACAGAATACATTTTCAAAACATATCAAAATATGTCCTCTGCCTTGTTTGAGATGAAAGTTTAGAGGGACGGCTGGGTCTTGGTAGATTTGCAGTGGCATGATACTCCTTCCATTTCAATATGATCTCTTGCACAGTGCTCCTTGGGATGTTTAAAATTTTGGAAATCATTTTGCATCCAAATCCAGCTTTAACCCCTTCACCCCCAAGGGTGGTTTGCACGTTCATGACCGGGCCAATTTTTACAATTCTGACCACTGTACCTTTATGAGGTCATAACTCTGGAACGCTTCCATGGATCCCGGTGATTCTGACATTGTTTTCACGTGACATATTGTACTTCATGATAGTGGTAAAATTTCATTCAAATAACTTGCGTTTATTTGTGAGAAAAACGGAAATTTGGCGAAAATTTTGAAAATTTCGCAATTTTCCAACTTTGAATTTTTATGCCCTTAAATCACAGAGATACGGCACACAAAAAACTTGATAACTAACATTTCCCACATGTTTACTTTACATCAGCACAATTTTGGAACCAAAATTTTTTTTTGTTAGGAAGTTATAAGGGTTAAAAGTTGACCAGCGATTTCTCATTTTTACAACACCATTTTATTTTTAGGACCACATCACATTTGAAGCCACTTTGAGGGGTCTATATGATAGAAAATACCCAAAAGTGACACCATTCTAAAAACTGCACCCCTTAAAGTGCTCAAAACCACATTCAAGAAGTTTATTAACCCTTTAGGTGCGTCACAGGAATTTTTTTGAATATTTAAAAAAAAATGAACATCTAACTTTTTTTCATAAAAAAAATACTTCAGGTTCAATTTTTTTTATTTTACCAAGGGTAACAGGAGAAATTGGACTGCAAAAGTTATTGTGCAATTTGTCCTGAGTACGCAGATACCTGATATGTGGGGGGGAACCACTGTTTCGGTGCATGGCAGAGCTCAGAGCGCCGTTTGACTATTTCAATGCAAAATTGGCTGGAATTCAGATTGGACGCCATGTCACGTTTGCAGAGTCCCTGATGTACCTAAACAGTGGAAACCCCCTACAAGTGACCCCATTTTGTAAACTAGACCCCCCAAGGAACTTATCTAGATATGTGGTGAGAACTTTGAACCCACAAGGGCTTTACAGAAGTTTATAACGTACAGCGGTACAATTAAAAAATCATATTTTTTGCACAAAAATGATCTTTTCACCCCAATTTTTATTTTCCCAAGGGCAACAGGACCCTAAAAGTTATTGTGCAATTTGTCCTGAGTACGCTGATACCCCACATGTGGGGGTAAACCACTATTTGGGCGCATGGCAGAGCTCGGAAGGGAAGCAGCGCCATTTGACGTTTTTGGCTGGAATTGAGATCGGACACCATGTCGCGTTTGGAAAACCCCTGATGTACCAAAACAGTGGAAACCCCCCACAAATGACACCATTTTGGAAACTAGACCCCCTAAGGAACTTATCTAGATGTGTGGTGAGAACTTTGAACCCCCATGGGCTTCACAGAAGTTTATAACATAAAGCCATACAATTAAAAAATCATATTTTTTCCACAAAAATGATCTTTTCACCCTCAATTCTTATTTTTCCAAGGGTAACAGGACCCTAAAAGTTATTGTGTAATTTGTCTCGAGTACGCTGATACCCCACATGTGGGGGTAAACCACTGTTTGGGCGCATGGCAGAGCTCGGAAGGGAAGCAGCGCCATTTGACGTTTTTGGCTGGAATTGAGATCGGACACCATGTCGCGTTTGGAAAACCCGTGATGTACCAAAACAGTGGAAACCCCCCACATATGACACCATTTTGGAAACTAGACCCCCTAACGAACTTATCTAGATGTGTGGTGAGAACTTTGAACCCCCATGGGCTTCACAGAAGTTTATAACATAAAGCCATACAATTAAAAAATCATATTTTTTCCACAAAAATGATCTTTTCACCCTCAATTCTTATTTTTCCAAGGGTAACAGGACCATAAAAGTTATTGTGCAATTTGTCCTGAGTACGCTGATACCCCACATGTGGGGGTAAACCACTATTTGGGCGCATGGCAGAGCTCGGAAGGGAAGCAGGGCCATTTGACGTTTTTGGCTGGAATTGAGATCGGACACCATGTCGCGTTTGGAAAACTCCTGATGTACCAAAACAGTGGAAACCCCCCACAAATGATACCATTTTGGAAACTAGACCCCCTAAGGAACTTATCTAGATGTGTGGTGAGCACTTTGACCCCCCCAGTGCTTCACAGAAGTTTATAATGCCCAGGCGTGAAAATAAAAAATTCGTATTTTTTCCACAAACATGATCTTTTAGTCACCATTTTTTTATTTTCCCAAGGGTACCAGGAGAAATTGGACCCCAAAAGTTGTTGTCCAATTTGTCCTGAGTATGCTGATACCCCATATGTGGGAGAAAACTACTGTATGGGCACACGTCGGGGCTCGGAAGGGAAGTAGTGACGTTTTGGAATGCAGACTTTGATGGAATGGTCTGCGGGTGTCATGTTGCCTTTGGAGAGCCCCTAATGTACCTAAACAGTGGAAACCCCCCACAAATGACACCATTTTGTAAACTAGACCCCCCAAGGAACTTATCTAGATGTGTGGTGAGCACTTTGAACCCCCCAGTGCTTCACAGAAGTTTATAACGCCCGGGAGTGAAAATAAAAAATTTGTATTTTTTCCACAAACATGATCTTTTAGTCACCATTTTTTTATTTTCCCAAGGGTACCAGGAGAAATTGGACCCCAAAAGTTGTTGTCCAATTTGTCCTGAGTATGCTGATACCCCATATGTGGGAGAAAACTACTGTATGGGCACACGTCGGGGCTCGGAAGGGAAGTAGTGACGTTTTGGAATGCAGACTTTGATGGAATGGTCTGCGGGTGTCATGTTGCCTTTGGAGAGCCCCTAATGTACCTAAACAGTGGAAACCCCCCACAAATGACCCCATTTTGAAAACTAGACCCACTAAGGAACTTATCTAGATGTGAGGTGAGCACTTTGAACCCCCAAGGGCTTCACAGAAGTTTATAATGCCAGGGCATGAAAATAAAAAAATTGTATTTTTTCCAGAAACATGATCAATTAGTCCCCAATTTTTTCATTTTCCCAAGGGTAACAGGAGAAATTGGACCCCCAAAAGTTGTTGTCCAATTTAGCCTGAGTACGCTGACACCCCATATGTGGGAGAAAACTACTGTATGGACACACGTCGGGGCTCGGAAGGGAAGCAGTGACGTTTGGAATGCAGACTTTGATGGAATGGTCTGCGGGTGTCATGTGCGTTTGGAGAGCCCCTGATGTACCTAAACTATTGAAACTCCCCACAAGTGACCCCATTTTGGACACTAGACCCCCCACGGAACTTATCTAGATGTGTGTTGAGCACTTTGAACCCCCAAGTGCTTCACAGAAGTTTATAACACTCGGACGTGAAAATAAAAAAATAATTTTTTTCCACAAAAATGATATTTTTGCCCCCAATTTTTTATTTTCCTAAGGGTAACAGGAGAAATTGGACCCCAAAAATTGTTTTGCAATTTGTCCTGAGTAGGCTGATACCCTACATGTGGCGGTAAAACACTGTTTGGGTGCATGGCAGAGCTTGGAAGGGAAGGAGCACCATTTGACTTTTTCAACTCAGAATTGGCTGGAATTGAGATCAGACGCCATGTTGCATTTGGAGAGCCCCTGATGTGCCCAAACAGTGGAAACCCCCCAATTATAACTCCAACCCTAACCCCAACACACCCCTAACCCTAATCTGAGCCCTAACCCTAGCCCTAACCCTAGCCCTAGCCCTAACCCTAGCCCTAACCCTAACCCTAGCCCTAACCCTAGCCCTAACCCTAGCCCTAACCCTAGCCCTAACCCTAATGGGAAAATGGAGATAAATACTTTTTTTTTATTTTATTATTTTTCTCTAACTAAGGGGGTGATATCGGGGGGTTTGATTTACTATTTATGACGGTTTTTATGTTTGGCGGCTGTCGCACGCTAAAAGACGCTTTTTATTGTAAAAATAGTTTTTGCATCACCACATATTGAGAGCTATAATTTTTCCGAATTTTGACCCACCGAGTCATGTGAGGTCTTATTTTTTGCGGGACGAGTTGACGTTTTTATTGGTACTATTTTCGGGCACGTGACATTTTTTGATCGCTTTTTATTCCTATTTTTGGGACGCAGAATGAACAAAAACCAGCGTTTCATGAATTTCTTTTGGGGGGGTGCGTTTACAACGTTCCGCGTGCGGTAAAATTGATAAAGCGATTTTATTCTTCGGGTCAGTACGGTTACAGCGATACCTCATTTAGGTCGTTTTTTTATGTTTTTGTCGGTTTTATGCAATGAAAACTATTTTATATAAAAAATAATTATTTTTGCATCGCTTTATTCTGCAAGCTATAACTTTTTATTTTTTCGCTGATGATGCTGTGTGGCGGCTCGTTTTTTGCGGGACAAGATGACCTTTTCAGCGGTACCATGGATATTTATATGCATCTTTTTGATCGCGCGTTATTACACTTTTTGTTTGGCGGTATGATAATAAATCATTATTTTTGGCTTCGTTTTTTATTTTTATTTTTTAAGGGGTTCGCTAAAGGGGTTAACTAATGGGACAGTTTTATAGGGCGGGTCATTATGGACGCGGCGATACCTAATATGTGTACTTTTATTGGTTTTTTTTTTATTATTTCCAAAAAATGGATTTATTGGGGGAATATTTTTTTTTTTTTTCTAATTTATTTGGTGATTTTTTTTTAATTATTTTAACACTTTTTTTTATTTTTTTTTTTACTTTATTAAATAGTCCCAGCTGGGACATCACTGTCCTGTGACAGATCGCTGATCTGTCACATCACAGATCACTGTGACAGATCAGCGATCTGACACAGGCACTGCAGAAGGCTTCCTCATGCCTGCGCTTTGCAGGCACTGAGGAAGCCAGCTTCCTCAGGCCCCCGAAGGCCCCCGTCGCCATCTTGGATTCGGGGGCCTGGAGGAAAGGAGTCCCCCGCAGCAGCGCTGCACATTGCGCTGCCATGGGGGGCTCAGGGAAGCACGGAGGGAGCCCCCTCCCTGACGATGCTTCCCTTTAACTCCCGGTACACCGCGATCATGTTTGATCGCGGTGTGCAAGGGGTTAACGTGTCAGGGGCGGTCTGTGACCGCCCCTGACACATTGTGCCGGGTGTCAGCTGTGATAATCAGCTGACACCCGGCCGCGATCAGCGGCGCTCACCACGTGGGCGCCGCTGATCGCGCCCGAAGTACTATCCCGTCCATGGGCATAGAGGCCCAGGTCCCATGGACGGGATATACCGTCGGATGTCAGGAAGGGGTTAAACTTCTCGACAACAATATCACGGACCTGCCTGTTGTGTTCCTTGGTCTTCAAGAGGCTCTCTGTGCATTACACAGAACCCTGATACTATCACAGAGCAGGTGCATTTATACAGAGACTTGATTACACACAGGTGGATTATATTTATCATTATTAGTCATTTAGGACAACATTGGATCATTCAGAGATCCACAATGAACTTCTGGAGTGAGTTTGCTGCACTGAATGTAAAGGGGCCAAATAATATTGCACGCCCCACTTTTCACTTTTTGCATTTCCACAAAAAATTTGAAATAACCAATAAATTTTGTTCAACTTCACAATTGTGTCCCACTTGTTGATTCTTCACCAAAAATTTACATTTGGTATCTTTATGTTTGAAACATGATATGTGGGAAAAAAGGTTGAAAAGTTCCAGGGGGCCGAATACTTTCGCTAGGCACTGTATAGACTAGTGAGCCATAAAGACTAAAAACAGATATAGCATATACATATTTATATAAAAACCTAAGTATATCCAAAAAATAATAACAGTGTATATTGGCAATAAATGTGAATACAAAGACCTATAATAAATAAATAATTAATAATATTCTATATCACAAGATCTCCATAAAATTTATATGGCTAAAAGGGCATAAGATGAAAGATAGTTAGCACCAGTTATATGTACCAGGATAAACCTAAAAGTATCCAACATGGAGAGGACAATATCTCCACAGATTTTAAATTGCCAAAAGGCCAAAGATAAAAAAAATTTGCCAACCTCAATTAAAAGTATGGATTTTTTTTTTTTTTTAGTGGCGGAGGAATACATTGCGGAAGGATACCTACCTTCCGTCATTGGATTCCTGTAGCACGTAGAGAGCGGCAGCATCAGCTGATGCTGCAGTTCTCTACCCAAGATCGTCGTGGGACACACTCGTGGACTGCTTCGGATCATGGGTGAGTATTTTTGTGGTTTGTTATGTTAATATTTATTCCGTAAAAGACAATGGCTTCGGGGAACAATGTGACAAGTATTGGTAAGTATGTTACTCTATGTTATATGTACTGTATGTCTATGTATGTATTGTATGAATGTATTGCATGTAGTATGTATGTAGTATGTATGTAGTATGTATGTAGCATGCATGCAGCATGTAGTATGTATGTAGCATGCATGTAGTATATATGTAGTATGTATGTAGCATGTAGTATGTATGTAGCATGCATGTAGTATATGTAGTATGTATGTAGCATGTAGTATGTATGTAGCATGCATGTAGTATATATGTAGTATGTATGTAGCATGTAGTATGTATGTAGCATGCATGTAGTATATATGTAGTATGTATGTAGCATGTAGTATGTATGTAGCATGCATGTAGTATATATGTAGTATGTATGTAGCATGCATGTAGTATGTATGTATGTAGTATTTTTTTTTTTTTTTTTTTTTACATTTAACACATTAGCCGGATGATGGGACTACTACTGTCCCATCATTGGCTAATGTGTCAATCACTGTCATGGTAGCAGGCATCGCCCGATGGGACTTGTAGTCCCATGGGACGATGCCTGCACAGACTCCCGGACATCAGCACAGCCCCCCGGCAGGCCAGCACAGCCCCCCGGCAGGCCGGCACAGACCCCCACAGGGTGCACAGACCACCGGCAGGCCGGCACAGTCCCCCGGCAGGCCAGTACAGACCCCCACAGGGTGCACAGACCACCGGCAGGCCGGCACAGCCCCCCGGCAGGCCGGTACAGACCCCCACAGGGTGCACAGACCACCGGCAGGCCGGCACAGCCCCCCGGCAGGCCGGTACAGACCCCGGGCAGTCCACACAGCCCCCCGGCAGGCCGGCACAGCCCCCCGGCAGGCCGGCAGAGACCCCCGGAAGGCCCGAAATGACGGCGCATCATGATGCGCACACACCACGCATCATGATGATGTCATTTCGGCTGTCAATCAACTTTGAACTTCCGATTCCGATTCCGGAATCCGATATGACAAAAGTATCGGAAGTCAGTATCGGAATTCCGATACCGCTAATATCGGCCGATACCCGATACTTGCGGTATCGGAATGCTCAACACTAATCAGTACCTATTACCTCTGATGTCTGATTTATTCTCCAGAGTTAAGAGTGCCTGCTGGTTTACTAAGCTTGACCTCAGGGGGGCATATAATCTTATTCGCATCAAGCACGGGGATGAATGGAAGACGGCGTTTAATACTCCAGAGGGATATTTTGAGTACCTGGTGATGCCTTTTGGGCTCTCTAATGCCCCTTCTGTCTTCCAGTCCTTTATGAATGATATTTTCCGAGACTTTGCGGATAAGTTTTTGATCATCTATCTGGATGATATTTTGATCTTTTCTAGTGATTGGGATTCCCATGTGGAACATGTCCGGACTGTGTTCCGGATTTTGAGGGAGAATTCCCTGTTTGTTAAGGGATCGAAATGCCTCTTTGGTGTACAGAGGATTTCATTTTTGGGATTTATCTTATCTCCATCGACTATTGAAATGGACCCGGCCAAGGTACAGGCCATTTATGATTGGGTTCAGCCTACTTCTTTGAAGGCTCTCCAGAAGTTTTTGGGTCTTGCTAATTTCTATCGTAAATTTATAGGTAATTTTTCTAGTATTGTCAAACCACTGACTGATCTGACCAAGAAGGGAGCTGATGTGCTTAATTGGTCTCCTGAGGCTGTCTCAGCATTTCAGGAGCTTAAGCAGAGATTTACTTCAGCTCCAGTTTTACGGCAACCTGATGTCTCACTTCCATTTCAAGTGGAGGTAGACACTTCTGAGATTGGTGCAGGAGCTGTTTTGTCCCAAAAAGACCCTGTGACTTCTAAGATGAATCCCTGTGCCTTCTTTTCTCGAAAGTTTTCCCCATCTGAACGCAACTATGACGTGGGGAATCGGGAATTGCTGGCCATGATATGGGCATTTGAGGAGTGGAGACATTGGTTGGAGGGAGCTAGACATCAATTTGTGGTCCTCACCGATCACAAGAATCTGATTTATCTGGAGACGGCCAAATGCTTGAATCCTAGACAGGCTAGATGGGCCTTGTTTTTCACGCGTTTTAATTTTGTGGTCTCTTTTCTTCCGGGCACTAAGAATGCTAAGGCAGACGCCCTTTCTAGGAGTTTCTTTGCTGATTCTCTTAATGTGACCGAGCCTACTACTATCCTAGTTGAGGGGGTAGTTCTTTCTGCCATTTCACCCGATTTGAGACGCGCCCTGTTGGAATTTCAGGAGGATAGGCCTGAGCGTTGCCCTATGGGAAGATTGTATGTTCCTGACCAGTGGAGAAAGAGAGTGATGTCTGAAGTCTATTGCTCCGCATTGGCTGGTCATCCAGGTATTTTGGTGAGTCGGTCATTTTGGTGGCCTGCCTTGTCTCGTGATGTCAGGAATTTTGTACAGTCCTGTGGAACTTGTTCTCGGTCTAAACCCTGTTCTCATTCTAGTGGGTTGCTGATGCCCCTGCCAGTGCCCAAGAGGCCATGGACCCATATCTCAATGGATTTTATTTCTGATCTTCAGAGAATGACTGTTATCTGGGTGATTTGTGATAGATTTTCGAAGATGGTCCATCTTGTACCACTCCCAAAGTTGCCATCTTCTGCTGAGTTGGCATCCTTGTCTTTACAACAGGTGGTTTGGTTACATGGGATTCCTGAGAACATTGTGTCCGATAGAGGGGTCCAGTTTGTTTCCAGATTCTGGAAAGTCTTTTGTTCCAATCTGGGAATTCAGTTATCCTTCTCCTCCACGTTTCATCCCCAGACCAATGGGCAGACTAAGAGAACAAACCAGACCTTGGAGTCTTATTTAAGATGTTTTATATCTGCTGATCAAGATGATTGGGTCTCATTTTTGCCCTTGGCCGAATTTGCGCTGAACAATAGAGCTAGTTATGCCACTTTGATGTCACCCTTTTTCTGTAATTTTGGGTTTCATCCTCGATTCTCTTCAGGGCAAGTGGAATCTTCGTCCTGCCCAGGTGTGGACACTGTGGTTGTGAGAATGCAGCAGATATGGGACCAAGTGGTGGATAAGTTGTCACTCTCTCAGGAAAAGGCCCAGCGTTTTTCCAACTGGCATAGGACCATTGGTCCCCGGTTTAAAGTGGGTGATATGGTTTGGTTGTCGTCTAAGAATATTCCTATGAAGGTTGCATCTCCAAAATTTAAGCCAAGATTTATTGGACCTTATAAGACTTTGGAGATTCTTAATCCTGTTTCTTTTCGATTGGCTCATCCAGTTACGTTCAAAATCCATAACGTATTTCACAAGTCACTGTTGAAGAGGTTTGTTGAGCCAGTAGTTCCTGTGGTGGCACCTCCTGACCCTGTATTGGTTAAAGGCAATGTGGAATATGAGGTAGAGAAAATATTGGATTCTCGTTTAGTTAGACGGAGACTCCAGTATTTGGTCAAATGGAAGGGTTATGGCCAGGAGGATAATTCTTGGGTCTCTGCCTCTGATATTCATGCCAATAAATTGGTTTGTGCTTTTCACCGGGCCCAACCTGATCGGCCTGGTGGCATGGATGAGGGTTCGGTGACCCCTCCTCAAGGGGGGGACTGTTGTGAACTCATTTTCTGCTCCACCAGTTGAGAGTTCTCCTTCCGTTCTCCCTCTGGGCGTGACAGGAGGTAGTGAGGTTGGTTTAATTGGTAGTGATCTGCCACCTGATGAAGAGGATAATGATTGGATCTCTGGAGTATCAGACTGTATATAAGACAGCCGACACCCTATCCTGGTGCTGGTGATTCAGTCTGCTTCTCAGGTCTTGGACTTCAGCTCTGTTCCAGTCTTCTCAAGTTAAGTTTGTTTTTGCTATTGTTCACACTTGCTCTTGGTGGTCAATTCAGTTTTTTGTGTTCAGCCAGCCCCTGCTTTGGTTGTGCTGAATTTCCACTCCTATTTATCTGTATTTGCCTTTTGGTCCCTTATTAGATTGGCCTCTTTTTGCTCTGTCTCAGAATATTTCAGAGTACTGATATAGTGGGAGAAGTCTAGTGACTTCAGGGTTAATTTTGCTATCAGAAGTGTTGGACATTATTTTGGTAGGGTTTTTGGCAGATTGCAGACAGTGTCTTTCCTTTCCTGTCCTTTCTAGTTAGTCGGGCCCCATCATTTGCTCAGCCTATTTTTCTGCCTTTGTTTGTGTTTTCATCTTGTTTCACCGTCAATACATGTGGGGGCCTGTCTTTCCTTTGGGGTCTGCTCTGGGGCAGTTAGTTTTCCTCTTTTCCTGCTTTAGGCTATGTAGCTTTCCGGTTGTGATGAGGCGTCTAGGATCATCGTAGGTACGCTCCACGACTGCTGCTAGTTGTGTGGTAAGATCAGGGATCTGCAATCTGCACAGTTACCAACCTCTCTGGTTTTCTGAGACTTGACTTGTGTTGTTTTTTCCTCCTCGGTGACCCATTCATAACAGAGATCATTGATAGGGGAGGAGAGGTAATTTGGAACCATAGCTTACAACTGCTGTCTCCTGTCTGTTGCAATTGATTCAGTATTAACAGTCGTGTGAGCGGTCCTTGAGAAATCATTCCACAACCTGGTCATGAAACCCTTGTCCCCAACACCAGTTCAGCTGTGTGCACCATGAACACCTCTTCCATTTGGCCCAGCACGGCTCGTGGTAGAACCTGCCCCACTGCTGTGTGCTGGGAATGCCTTTAACAAATGGTTTACCAGAGTTGCTTGTTTGTTCGTCAGTATTAGCTCTAGTTTCTCCTGTGGCATGATGTTCTGTAATTTGCCTTTATAGCGTGGATCGAGGATGCTGGCCAACCAGTAGTCATCATCCTTCATAATTTTTTTAGGATCCGCAAGAGATAATCACATATGTGGGCCAATGTTCCAGGTGTCAATGATGTACTAACAGTGGTGGGTGGAGGAACACTTTCTGACAAAGCCACATCCCTCCAGTCATGCACAAACCCTGTACCTGACCTTGGCATGCCAACATTTTCTCTTGCCCCCCAAGAAACTTCCTCCTCCCCAAAATAATCATTCCCCTCATCCTCCTCTTTTTCATCCACCTCATCCAGGACAGTTCCTGGAGCAGACATTGGATGACTGTCAGCAAAGCTTCCCTCCTCCTCCTCCTGTTCCTTCTCTGCTGCAGACGCCTGATCCTTAATGTGCATCAAAGTTTGCATGAGCAGACGCATAAGTGGTATGCTCATGCTTATGAATGCATCATCTGCACTTACCAGCTGTGTGCATTCCTCAAAACACTGAAGGACTTTACGGAGGTCTTTCAGCTTTGACCACTGCACACCCGACAACTCCATGTCTGCCCTCAAACTGCCTGCCCGTGTATCCTCTCACAAATGCATGACAGCCTGCCTCTATTCGCATAGCCTCTAAACCATGTGCATGGTGGAGTTCCACCTTGTTGCAATGTCTATGATTCGGCGGTGCTTGGGGAGGTGGAGCGATCGCTGCAGCCTCTGCATACGACTGGAGTCTACGGGCGAGTGACGGGTGTGCAAGCACAGTCTTCACACCTTATGGAGCAGGCCTGTTAACTACGGATAATTATTTAAGAAGCACTGCACCACCAGGTTCAAGGTGTGATCCAGGCAAGGTATGTGTCTGAGTTGTGCAAGGGCAATGGCCACCATAAAATTATGGCCGTTATCACTGACTACCTTGCCTGGCTCAAGATCTAGACTGCTCAGCCATGACTTAGTTTCTTGCTGCAAGTAGTCAGCCAGTACCTCCGCGGTGTGTCTGCTGTCGCCCAAAGACATCATCTTTAAAACAGCCTGCTGACGCTTACCACTAGCTGTTCGATACTGGGACACCTCGTGTGCAACACTGACAGATGTGGATGGAGTGCTCGTGCGACTGCGCTCTGTCGACAAGCTTTCACTTCTGGAGGAGGAGGGGGGTCGAATGCCTACAGCCAACTGTTTCCTATACCATGGGCTAGGCAGCACTGTCCCACCGCCGCTGTCCCCTGTGGACCCTGCATCCACCACAATAACCCAGTGCGCAGTGATGGACACGTAACGGCCTTGGCCATGCCTACTGGACCATGCTCTCGAAACGCTTCGCTTTCAACCAAACGGTAGGGCTTCATCTCTAATGAGATCAGTTTGGCAATGTAGGCTTTCAAGGCCAGTGTACGCGGATGAGAGGATGAGTACTTTCTTGTCCTGTTCAGAGTGTTTGGTAGGGTGAGCTAGACTTGAGAGCTGCATATGGGGGAACTAGCGGTGGTCCTGACGGACTGACAGGAGGTTGGTGATGGTAATGATGGTGGTGGTGATGGCCTAGATTCAGTCTTTCGTTGCAAAAACATTCTGCTTCCCTGACTGCTTTGGCCTTGCGACGACACCTCAACATTTCTTGCTGCTGGTGTGCTTACCGTTGGGCTTACAGCGGTGGAAGCGATGGAGCGTTGCTGGCTACCTTCAGTCGGAGCAGGTGCACATGTGCTACCTGAGGTTTTGTAGTCCATCCACGCTTGCAAGAGCATGGTAGTTAATTGTCAAAGCATGCAACTGGTATTCAAATTTCAGAGATTTTTCCTTCGGCTAAAGGTCCTTCCACAATTCTTACAGATGAGGCAAAGGTTATCAATAGGATTTTGGTCACAAAAGTGCCACACTGCACTCTTCCTACTATGGTATAAATTTTCAGGGCTTGCACGCTGTGCTAATTTGACCATCTGGCCTAGTTGTCCTGCAACTCTTTTTATTTTTTTTACCACGTTTTTGGACAGCTACGGGCCTGCCAGATAACCGTTGCTATGATGACGATGCCTGCTGTGGATCCTTCTCCTCTTCTGACCTATTGCCAGTGGCACCCTCTTCCCCCAATGGATGCCAATCTGGGTCAACAACTGGGTCATCCATCACCTCCTCTTCAATTTCATGTGCACCTTCCTCTGTGTCACCGTGTAAGGTGGTATAGTATGCGGGAAGGGGCACCAAAGTTTCATCAGGGTCAGATTCTGGCTCAGTAGACTGCAAGGGCAATGTAGTGCTCTGGGTCAATGTACCAGCAGAATCATCTAGCAGTGGCTGTGCATCAGTGCACTCCATGTCAGATTCATCTTGGACTGGGGAATTCAGGATTTGACTTGATAACCCAGGCATGGTATGTGATAAGTGTGGCCTGCCACATCCTTCACTTTTGGTGGGGGTGAAGGACACAAAGAAAGGTGTTGTTCATGACCAGTAGCCTGCACTGACGACTCAGTGCTTGCAGTTTTTGAAACTTCAGAAGAGGAGGCGATAGAGCTGTAGGCTGTTTCGGCAATGTAAGCCAAAACCTGTTCCTGATGCTGCGGCTTTAAAAGCGGTTTACCTAATTCCAGAAAAGGAAACCTTACAGGCCTTCTTGAGCCAGACGATGACGCTGGGTCAGCATCTCCTTCCTTAACTGCTATTGTGCTTTTGGCATAACCAGCAGATGTACCACCACCACCATCAGTACCAGCTGCCCCCCCGCCCACGTCTGCGGCCTCTTTCACCATACTTCCTCATGTTTGGGAAAATGTACCAAAAATACCAGCAGATATATGGTACTATATGAGGAGCGTACAGCTGTATAAGGTGTAGTGAAATTTTTAAACATCTGTATATATTTCCTTATTCATAGACGCTCTCCCAGTATGTATTTCACCGTAATCCAACCAGCTGATATACGGTACTGTATCAGAAGCGGACCGATGTATAAAATGTAGGGGAAATTTTAAATCTCCTTTTATATATTCCCTTACTCACACCCAGATGCTCTCCCAGTATGTATTTTACCGTAATCCAACCAGCAGATATACGGCACTGTGTCAGAAGCGGACAGCTGTATAGAGTGTAGGGGAAATTTTAAATCTCCTTTTATATATTCCCTTACTCACACCCAGATGCTCTCCCAGTATGCATTTGACCGTAATCCAACCAGCAGATATACGGTACTATATGAGGAGCGTACAGCTGTATAAGGTGTAGTGAAAAATTTAAATCTACATAGATATTTCCTTAGTTACAGACGCTCTCCCAGTATGTATTTGACCATAATTCAACCAGCAGATATATGGTGCTATATGAGGAGCGTACAGCTGTATAAGGTGTAGTGAAAAATTTAAATCTAAGTAGATATTTCCTTAGTCACAGACGCTGTCCCAGTATGTATTTGACCATAATCAAAACAGCAGATATACGGTACTGTATCAGAAGCGGACAGCTCTATACGGTGTGTGGAAAAATGTAAATCTATGTATATTTATTTCCAGAATCACCCACACACGCTGTCTCAGTATGGATTTGACCGTCATCCAAACAGCAGATATACGGTACTGTATCAGAAGCGGACAGATCTATACGGTGTATGTATGGAAAAATGTAACTCTCCGTCTTTTATTTTACGGAGTCACACACAGACGCTGTCTCAGTATAGATTTGACCGTAATCCAAAAAGCAGCAGATATACGGTACTGTATCAGAAGTGGACAGCTCTATACGGTGTATGTATGGAAAAATGGAAATCTCCATCTATTTTTTTCAGGAGTTACACACAGACAGCATGTATTTGTCGGTGATACCAGCCGGTACACGGTAGTGTGTGAGGAGCGTACAACCCCAATACGATGTGGGAAAAATGAACGCTCAGTAACTGTTCAGAAAAAAAGAATGAAAGTAGGAGTGCTGTGTAAAAAGCTTGGTAACTGTGCAGAAAAGAGGACGAAAAGTATTTTTGCTTTTAAAAAAGCAGTTTGCACAGCAGTGTTCCCATAGCAATGCAGCTATCAGGTAGCCTAATAAGGCAGCCTAATAACCAGCGCTGCTGCACACCAAAGAATCCTCCCCTGTCACTGCACACTAACTGTACAGCACAATTGCTATCAGCAGAAGCACAGATTCTTATTTCTTCCCTGCCTATCTGTTTTCTTTCCTGCCTAACACTCTCCCTATTAAGAAGCAGCGGCAGCCAGCAACCTCTCCCTATGCTAAGATCGGCAGAAGTAAAATGGCGGTCGGCGTTCAGGGCTTTTATAGCCACTGTGAAGCCACACAAAGCAAGCCAATCACTGAAATGTCCTTGATGGTGGTGGCCGCTGCCCATGTCATCGTGTTTCCCACAGTGTGCATCCTTGCTCATTGGCAGAGAAAAGGCGCCTGAAAGCATTATGGGAAACGCGACTTTGGCGCTCGGGTCGGCGACCGCATGGCCGACCTCACGCTATGGTCAGGTTTTGGCGAAACCCAACTTTGGCGAAAGTCGGCGACTTTTGAATTTGAACGACCCGTTTCGTTCAACTCTAATCACGGGTTCAAAATAAAGGAATCAAATATAAGGCTATACAAGAGCAAAATAGTCCACAGACTCACACAATATTTATAGCATTAAAAACATTAAAAACATTAAAATAGCCCACAAATTCTCACAGCGTTAAAACCATTAGATGCTGTGCCCATAATGAAATCACATCTGGTAGATCATAGCATAAGCAGACAGGTGCTGCATGGCCCTCACCAGGATGCAAGTTAGGTGCAAGAGACATGCGGCAGCACAGGCAAATGGATGACACAAGTGGTGATCGGGTCCCACTGTGGGGTTATGAAGCCGCAAGGCTTCCAGGTGCAGAGGGCAGCCTTCCTGATTGTTGGGTGCACGTGAAGAAGAGAGAGCACGGGGGGAGAGAACACGCTGGGTAGAGCCAGGGGGAGCTCCAGCCGGAAGCATCCCTGGATACCCACTATGAAACTGCAAGCCGTGGAATACCTGGGCGTGTGACGTCACCGCTTGGTAGTATGGGCAGCATAAGGGCCAAAAAGCAAACCAACGCATTTCGAAGACAGTCAGACTTTGTTCGTCAGGGTGCTTGGGCTAAAGGTATAGCGCCCACAAGTATCCTCGGTATCTAACCCGACTTGTTAACCCCCACATCCCTCGGTGTCCTCTACATACCCATAAATTAGGAATAAACATGCATAGAAAAATAGAATTAAAGCAAATGTATATTAAACTCGCTTAATTAGATAAAAATATATATACAAGTACGAATATATATAAATAAGCATAGAAGAAAAAATTTCTTAGTATAAAATTAAAACCAATACAAATATGTAAAAGAGGGGATATATATACGCATACAGAAACATTTTTTGACATTTTTTTATAATATATATATATATCTTAATAAAAATACAAAATTACAAAATATATATGTATATATGGGAGCAATAATACTCAGATTGTAGCCTATATCACACTAACCAAAAATAAACTCATCAATAAATAGTCAGTGACTAGTCAATATATTCCAAAACACATGTATTCAAAAAAAATGTGATAAAAATGTGATAAAAAAATACAGAAGGCTGAGTGGATTAGAAGCTAATAAATGTTAAAAAAACGACACTATACATCAAAGTTACACAAAAGAATAGTAAATAATAATAGATAAATAAATAGATAAATAGATAAAGATTGGTGATAGTGTCTGCCCCTAAAATCAAGATAAATTACTGGAATGCATAAATCACCAGCTCATGGTTTGGACCTTTTGAGGCCAAACAATCAAGGGTGTATAGCCATTTTGATTCAGCTCTGGACATGGCTTTAATGTAATCACCACCTCTAGGATTTTAATACACCTTTTGAATAGCATAAAACAGTGCACCCTTAGATGCTTGGTTATGGAAACCTTTAAAATGGCATGATAGCGGGTGTCCGATATAGCCCTTTTGGATGTTAGTGAGGTGCACTTTAATACGGATCATGAGTTTCCTTTTCGTACGTCCCACGTACAATTTGCCACAAGGACATTCGATTACGTAAATAACCCCTGTTGAATGGCACGAGAGGTTTGCTTTGATGCAGAATTTACTCTTCGCACCAGCATCTGTGAACATGGACCGATGGCTTTTCTTGAAAGTCGTAGAGGTGCAACAAAAACATGTGCTACATGGTGTGAACACTGACCATTGTTCATGTGGAATTCTTGGTCCACCTTGTTTCAAATTCTGTTGAATAGTAGGGGGCCACAAGATTACCCAATGTTTGAGCTCTCCGATATATAAATCTGGGAAAGCTTGGTAAGCAGTCCCCTATGATCTTATCTTTTTGGAGTACAGCCTAGTGTTTTGAATGATTTTTCTAAATCTATGATCGCCTGCATGAAACTGAGTAATAAATGGAACCTGTTGAATTTGTTGATTAATGCCCATATCCAGTGCTACATCAATGTTTGTCTTTTGAATTAGTTTTCCTGAACACTAAATCCACTTTCTGTCTAGCTTGCTTAAGTAAAGGGATAGGGTAACCTTTCTCAACAAACTGCTGTGTTAAAAAGTCAGATGCTTCATTATACTATATAGGTTTGTGCAATTCCGCCTGATACGGGTATACTGACTTTTGGAATGTTAGTCAACCAGATGGGGAGGTGACAACTAGAAATATGTATAAAATCATTAGAGTCAACCTCCTTGCGGTAGCATTTCATGCACAAACTATTCTCTTTTATGTAGATGATTAAATCCAAAAAGTTAATGCTGTTGTTATTAATAGTGGGTGTAAATTCAAGACCAAATTTATTTAACTTAAGGTCCGAAATGAAAGCATCTAATTGTGGTCTGGAGCCCTTCCAGATAAAAAAAGACATCTTCAATGAAACGACGCCATAGGACCAGGCTGGTATGTAGGTTAGCCCCTAGATAAAAGCAGGATTCCTCCCACTTGGCCACATACAAGTTGGCATAGCTGGGGGCAAACCATGACCCCATAGCAGTGCCCCGTGTTTGTAATTAAAATTGGCCATCATAAGCAAAATAATTGTGGTGGAGGATAAAATGGATGCATTGCTTAATAAACGTGACTTTGGTCTCTGAATAGATGCCAGCAGTTGGAGAAACTCCCCTGCGATTTGGCATCCCAAATCTTCATCTATTACTGTATATAGTGATCTAATATCTAGTGTGCCAAGAATGAATTGTGAGTTCCACTCAACTTCCTCCAGTATTTGCAGTATGTGACCAGTGTCCTTTAGATAAGCAGAGATAAGTGGCATGCGTTTCTGGAGGTGTACATCCACATACCTCGACAGAATAGAAGTCAAGCTATTAATGCCTGAAATAATCGGTCTACCAGGTGGGGCAGACAGGTCCTTGTGGATCTTAGGGATATGATGGAAGATGGCAATACTCAGATTTAATTTCAAAATAAATTGGTACTCTTTTCTGTTTAGTATGCCTAGAGGCTTGACTTTAGCACATAACACTTTCAATTTAATAGAATATTGTGGAGTAGGGTTACTCTTCAAATTTTTATAGGTGATAACATCATTCTTCTTCATACATTGAATGGGTTAATACCACAATGCCTCCCCTTGTCCTCAGGGCGGATGATGATGTCATTATTTAATTGAAGGTCCTTAATGGCTTTCTTTTCCTGCAAATTAAGGTTACTGGGTGTAAACCTAGTTTCTCTTTTATGTAGTTTCCTTATGTATTTAGTGACTAATTCATCAAAGACTATAAAAGCATCTGAATACTCATGGATAGGATTAAAGTTAGAAGGGTTAGACAGTGAGGTATGGATGCATTCATTAGTTGGATAAAGAGTGTTAGTTACTGAAAATTTTGCTTTTTTGAAAAATATTGCTTAATAGCAAGATTTCTCAAATACTTTTTTAAACTTATATATAGATCAAATGGTTTCACTCTAACCGTTGGTGCAAATTTTAAGCCTTTTTGTAGTAAAGTGGTCTCACTAGCAGTCAGTGTGTGTAAGCTGAGGTTATAGACTTTTTGGTAATTACTAGAGGAATCTATTACTTCTGTTTCTGTTTGTGGTTTGGGGAGTTTCCTCCCCCTCCTGCCTCTCTTGGTTTTAGTTAGCCTGCCTGAAAAAATGGGAGTTGATTGTCGGGCGTGTGTGTAATCCAGTAGAGCCTTTATTAGAAATTTGAGTGTTAGATTTTTTCCTTTATTTGAAGCTTTAACACTATTTTCATTAAAATTATCATTTCTGTTGGCCAGTGGTCGGAATTGTAAGAAATTGATCTTATTGGTAGTTTTACTTAGGGTTGAGGTACCTGGTTGTGGTGTATTCGAGAACACTCTGTCCGGTGCCAAAGAAGGACCTGTGTCGTTAGGAGATAGAATAGCAATCTATTAGAGGTAGGGACAGAAGATACCCTAACCGGGCTATTCCCAGCACATGGACTTTGGTCATTGGATAAAGATATAGTAGAATAAACAGAAATATCCATTAGGTACTCCCAGTTGTCATCAGGTGGCCTAAGTGGATTACGATGTTCCCTGTTTCGTGTTGGAACAGGCGTATACGGAGTAAAGTTTGTCTCTGCATACACCGTGAAGTCTTTGGAAATATTGACTTCATTACATTCTGATGTAAGATTATACTCATCGAGAGTTATCAATTGGTCAATGGGGTTAGTAGGCGCATTGCCAACTTGTGGTGGTTCTGGATGATTGAGGTAAAGTTCCTCAGGTATGCGATCTCTCTGGAATTTACTGATTTTTTTATTTATAATTTTTTTCTTTTTGCTTCAGTTTATATAAAATGTTGTCTACCAAAATCTGAGTATCTTGAGTGATGTTGTATGATTTTAGTTGGTCAAAAATAACCTCAATTCTACGATTGGTTAGGTCGATATTGGCCCGTCATTTATCTATAATAAATTGGAGTATTTTACATGAGAACATGTGGAACATGGTATCCCATTCATTTTGAATAGAGGGGTTACCAAAATCCCCTGCCAATGTTTTGTATATCGATAGCCCTTTAGGGACCGTATAGGCTTGAGCGTATTTCTCAAGGGACTTCCCACATGTCCCGCATTTCCAGATGTAGCAATTTTTCCAAGGTTTTAAGAAGTTCCTTGGTTTGATTGTGTTCAATCAGTATTAGACCTTTAGAAGAAAATCTGTCTTTGATCATGGAGAGACGATGGTCTCTATCATTCATCAAGGCTTCAATGGCCATTTGAGTAGCTTCTAGGGTGTGAGAACACCTTAAGCCAAATAGTGAAAAACTTAAAAATCACACAAGCGCTTACTCAATGATAAATGGGGCTTTGTCCTCAGCTGCGGAGGTCAAAAGGAGGGTCGGTGTCAGCCCAAACTGAGGTAAAAATCAAAATGTAAAAAATGTGGCCTGTGTTATAGGACACCCCAATAAGCACTAAATGACTGCAAATAAGCTCGAATGGTGAGAGCCCCACTAGGGTGTATGTGGGCAGCCAACAGGGAAGAAACAGTAATTGAATAGAATACAATATGATAAAATAGAAAGGTAAAATAATGTCCTATAAATAAGTGTAGATTGCACATCAACTATTCAGGTGGCTCAAAGCGTGAGAACCGACCTTAAAAAATGATACTAATAATCACGGGGTCAGAATAGAGGAATCAAATATAAGGCTGTACAAGAGCAAAATAGTTTGCAGACTCACACAACATTTATAGCATTAAAAACATTATACAGTATATCCCCTCTTTTCCAGATTTGTATTGGTTTTAATTTTATACTAATAAATTTTTTTCTTTTATGCTTATTTATATATATTCGTACTTGTATATATATTTTTTTCTAATTAAGTGATTTTCATATACACTTGCTTTAATTCTATTTTTCTATGCATGTTTATCCCTAATTTATGGGTATGTACAGTGGGGAAAAAAGTATTTAGTCAGTCAGCAATAGTGCAAGTTACACCACTTAAAAAGATGAGAGGCGTCTGTAATTTACATCATAGGTAGACCTCAACTATGGGAGACAAACTGAGAAAAAAAAATCCAGAAAATCACATTGTCTGTTTTTTTTTTCATTTTATTTGCATATTATGGTGGAAAATAAGTATTTGGTCAGAAACAAGCAATCAAGATTTCTGGCTCTCGCAGACCTGTAACTTCTTCTTTAAGAGTCTCCTCTTTCCTCCACTCATTACCTGTAGTAATGGCACCTGTTTAAACTTGTTATCAGTATAAAAAGACACCTGTGCACACCCTCAAACAGTCTGACTCCAAACTCCACTATGGTGAAGACCAAAGAGCTGTCAAAGGACACCAGAAACAAAATTGTAGCCCTGCACCAGGCTGGGAAGACTGAATCTGCAATTACCAACCAGCTTGGAGTGAAGAAATCAACTGTGGGAGCAATAATTAGAAAATGGAAGACATACAAGACCACTGATAATCTCCCTCGATCTGGTGCTCCACGCAAAATCCCACCCTGTGGGGTCAGAATGATCACAAGAACGGTGAGCAAAAATCCCAGAACCACGCGGGGGGACCTAGTGAATGAACTGCAGAGAGCTGGGACCAATGTAACAAGGCCTACCATAAGTAACACACTACGCCACCATGGACTCAGATCCTGCAGTGCCAGACGTGTCCCACTGCTTAAGCCTGTACATGTCCGGGCCCGTCTGAAGTTTGCTAGAGAGCATTTGGATGATAAAGAGGAGTTTTGGGAGAATGTCCTATGGTCTGATGAAACCAAACTGGAACTGTTTGGTAGAAACACAACTTGTCGTGTTTGGAGGAAAAAGAATACTGAGCTGCATCCATCAAACACCATACCTACTGTAAAGCATGGTGGCAGAAACATCATGCTTTGGGGCTGTTTCTCTGCAAAGGGGCCAGGACGACTGATCCGGGTACATGAAAGAATGAATGGGGCCATGTATCGTGAGATTTTGAGTGCAAACCTCCTTCCATCAGCAAGGGCATTGAAGATGAAACGTGGCTGGGTCTTTCAACATGACAATGATCCAAAGCATACCGCCAGGGCAACGAAGGAGTGGCTTCGTAAGAAGCATTTCAAGGTCCTGGAGTGGCCTAGCCAGTCTCCAGATCTCAACCCTATAGAAAACCTTTGGAGGGAGTTGAAAGTCCGTGTTGCCAAGCGAAAAGCCAAAAACATCACTGCTCTAGAGGAGATCTGCATGGAGGAATGGGCCAACATACCAACAACAGTGTGTGGCAACCTTGTGAAGACTTACAGAAAACGTTTGACCTCTGTCATTGCCAACAAAGGATATATCACAAAGTATTGAGATGAAATTTTGTTTCTGACCAAATACTTATTTTCCACCATAATATGCAAATAAAATGAAAAAAAAAACAGACAATGTGATTTTCTGGATTTTTTTTTCTCAGTTTGTCTCCCATAGTTGAGGTCTACCTATGATGTAAATTACAGACGCCTCTCATCTTTTTAAGTGGTGGAACTTGCACTATTGCTGACTGACTAAATACTTTTTTTCCCCACTGTATAGGCCATCGGAAGAGGCGGGGGTTAGCAAGTCGGGTTAGATACCGTGGATACCTATGGCCGCTCTACCTTTAGCACAAGCACCCTGATGAAGAAGGCTGACTGCACCTTTGAAACGCATTGGTTTACTTTTTGGTCCTTATGCTACCCTGTACTACCAAGTGGTGACGTCACACACCCAGGTATTCCCCGGCTTGCTGTTTCATAGTGGGTATCCAGGGACGCTTCCGGTCAGAGCTCCCCCTGGCTCCACCCAGTGCGTTCTCTGCCCCCGTGCTCTCTCTACTTCGCGTGCCCCAACAATCAGGAAGGCTGCCCTCTGCACCTGGACGCCTTGCCCCACAGTGGGACCCGATCACCGCCTGTGTCGTCCATCTGCCTGTGCTGCCGCACGTCTCTTCTACCTAACTTGCATCCCGGTGAGTGCCATGCAACACCTGTCTGCTTATGCTGTGATCTTCCAGACGTGATTTCATTATGGGCACAGCATCTAATGGTTTTAACGTTGTGAGAATTTGTGGGCTATTTTAACGCTATAAACGTTGTGTGAGTCTGTGGACTAGTTTCTTCTTGTATAGCCTTATATTTGATTCCTCTATTTTGACCCTGTGATTATTACAGCTAACATAGAAAAAATCAAAAAAAGTCACACAACAAGATATGGCCTTACCCAAAACCCTGTCTGATGACAATTGCACATATAGCAGGATGCAACTGGCCTACACTAATAGAGGCAAGGGGCAGCTCAGGTGCAACTACTGATAAAAAAACCACCCCACACCTAACAAACCATGGTGGGGTTTGCTGCCTAGTAGGAAAAATGCACATAGATGAGGCTTGCATAGGACGCCAGTCACACATATATGAGTGTGATGCAAAGTGTCTGGCTTGCAACCTATTAATGACGCCCATAGTATTACCAGGCGGGTTGCTACAGCACTAAAATATGCAACAACACAGTGACAGACGCCCCAATAGACCAAGCCAACAAAAAGGCCCAACTGCATCCTGCAAAAGATAATATAAGTGCAAAAAATTAATGCATACAATGAGTACATTAAATGAGGTATTGGTTAATATTTTGGCCAAAATAGAAAAAGCCTGCAAGCCACCATCAAGGCTCCTCATGATCTTGCAGGTC
Source organism: Dendrobates tinctorius (assembly GCF_039654945.1). Classification (NCBI taxonomy): domain Eukaryota; kingdom Metazoa; phylum Chordata; class Amphibia; order Anura; family Dendrobatidae; genus Dendrobates; species Dendrobates tinctorius. Next base: position 46,446,436 of record NW_027361671.1, on the reverse strand, counting down.
CCTAACACTAATATCAAAACAGCTAACATAGAAAAAATAAAAAAAACTCACACAACAAGATATGGCCTTACCAGAAACCCTGTCTGATGACAAATGCACATATAGCAGGATGCAGCTGGCCTCCACTAATATAGGTAAGGGGCAGCTAAGGTGCAAACTACTGATAAATTAAAAACAACCACCCCACACCTAACAAACCATGGTGGGGTTGGCTGCCTAATAGGAAAAATGCACATAGATAAGGCTTGCATAGGACGCCAGTCACACATATATGAGTGTGATGCAAAGTGTCTGGCTAGCAACCTATTAATGACGCCCATAATATTACCAGGCGGGTTGCTACAGCACTAAAATATGCTACAACACAATGACAGACCAAGCCAACAAAAAGAGGCCCAACTGCATCCTGCAAAAGATAACATAAGTGCAATTAGTGGAGGCCAGCTGCATCCTGCTATATGTGCATTTGTCATCAGACAGGGTTTCTGTTAAGGCTATATCTTGTTGTGTGAGTTTCCCTGTGATTATTAGCATCATTTTTTAAGGTTGGTTCTCATGAATTGAGCCACCTGAATAGTTTATGTGCAATCTACACTTATTTATAGGACATAATATTACCTTTCTATTTGACCATATTGTATTCTATTCAATTACTGTTTCTTCCTTGTGGGCTGCTCACATACACCCTAGTGGGGCTCTCACCAATCGGGCTTATTTGCAGCCATTTAGTGCTTATTGGGGTGTCCTATAGCGCAAGCCAAATGTTTTACATTTTGAAATTAATTCTGCTCAATATTAATAATAACATATTAATTGTAATTATTAGAGTTGAGCGAAACGGGTCGAAAAAATTCAAAAGTCGCCGACTTTTGGCAAAGTCGGGTTTCATGAAACGAAACCCGACCCTAGGATGAGGTCGGCCACGAGGTCGGCGACTTACGCGCCAAAGTCGCGTTTCAAAAGTTTGTTTTGCGCTCTTTTTCAGCGAATCAGGATCCACGGACACTGTGGGCAACGTGATGACATAGGCACGGGTCACCACCATCTTTCAGAAGGGCATGCAAGTCTTTGGCTTGCTTTGGTGGGCGTCACAGGGGGTATAAAAGGGCGTGCACGCCGACCGCCATCTTACTTCTGCCGATCTTAGTATAGGGAGAGGTTGCTGCTGATTCTGTAGGGAGAGCGTTAGGCAGGGAAGAAGACAAAAAAACTGCTTCTGCTGCTAGCGATTTGGCCTGCACAACACACCAGTCACTGTGTGTGCAGTGCAAGGGGAGGCTATATAGTGGTGTATCAGTGGTGTTGGTTGTTGGGCTGCCTTCTAAGGCTTCCTGACATTCCTGCATTGCTGTTTACCCACTGCTCCGCAAACTGCTTTTTTAAAAGCAATCCCAATTTTTTTTTTGTCCTGCTGAGAAGAAAAAAAAACTGCTTCTGCTGCTAGCAAATTGGCCTGCACAACACACCAGTCACTGTGTGTGCAGTGCAAGGGGAGGCTATATAGTGGTGTATCAGTGGTGTTGGTTGTTGGGCTGGCTTCTAAGGCTTCCTGACATTCCTGCATTGCTGTTTACCCACTGCTCCGCAAACTGCTTTTTTAAAAGCAATCCAATCTCCCTTATCCTCTAGTCACTTTTGTCACAGCTGTGCCATCGAGCCTGTCACATAGCGCTCAGATATTCATTGGGCCTCACACAATCCAAAAGTGTCCAGTGTCCAAAAGTGTGTGCAGAGATTCAAAATCTCCCTTATCCTCTAGTCACTTTGGTCACAGCTGTGCCATCGAGCCTGTCACATAGCGCTCAGATATCAGTGGGCCTCACACAATCCAAAAGTGTCCATCCAGTGTCCAAAAGTGTGTGCAGAGATTCAAAATCTCCCTTATCCTCTAGTCACTTTGGTCACAGCTGTGCCATCGAGCCTGTCACATAGCGCTCAGATATCAGTGGGCCTCACACAATCCAAAAGTGTCCATCCAGTGTCCAAAAGTGTGTGCAGAGATTTAAAATCTCCCTTATCCTCTAGTCACTTTGGTCACAGCTGTGCCATCGAGCCTGTCACATAGCGCTCAGATATCAGTGGGCCTCACACAATCCAAAAGTGTCCAGTGTCCAAACGTGTGTGCAGAGATTCAAAATCTCCCTTATCCTCTAGTCACTTTGGTCACAGCTGTGCCATCGAGCCTGTCACATAGCGCTCAGATATCAGTGGGCCTCGCACAATCCAAAAGTGTCCATCCAGTGTCCAAAAGTGTGTGCAGAGATTCAAAATCTCCCTTATCCTCTAGTCACTTTGGTCACAGCTGTGCCATCGAGCCTGTCACATAGCGCTCAGATATCAGTGGGCCTCACACAATCCAAAAGTGTCCAGTGTCCAAAAGTGTGTGCAGAGATTCAAAATCTCCCTTATCCTCTAGTCACTTTGGTCACAGCTGTGCCATCGAGCCTGTCACATAGCGCTCAGATATCAGTGGGCCTCACACAATCCAAAAGTGTCCATCCAGTGTCCAAAAGTGTGTGCAGAGATTCAAAATCTCCCTTATCCTCTAGTCACTTTGGTCACAGCTGTGCCATCGAGCCTGTCACATAGCGCTCAGATATCAGTGGGCCTCGCACAATCCAAAAGTGTCCAGTGTCCAAAAGTGTGTGCAGAGATTCAAAATCTCCCTTATCCTCTAGTCACTTTGGTCACAGCTGTGCCATCGAGCCTGTCACATAGCGCTCAGATATCAGTGGGCCTCACACAATCCAAAAGTGTCCAGTGTCCAAAAGTGTGTGCAGAGATTCAAAATCTCCCTTATCCTCTAGTCACTTTGGTCACAGCTGTGCCATCGAGCCTGTCACATAGCGCTCAGATATCAGTGGGCCTCACACAATCCAAAAGTGTCCATCCAGTGTCCAAAAGTGTGTGCAGAGATTCAAAATCTCCCTTATCCTCTAGTCACTTTGGTCACAGCTGTGCCATCGAGCCTGTCACATAGCGCTCAGATATCAGTGGGCCTCGCACAATCCAAAAGTGTCCAGTGTCCAAAAGTGTGTGCAGAGATTCAAAATCTCCCTTATCCTCTAGTCACTTTGGTCACAGCTGTGCCATCGAGCCTGTCACATAGCGCTCAGATATCAGTGGGCCTCACACAATCCAAAAGTGTCCAGTGTCCAAAAGTGTGTGCAGAGATTCAAAATCTCCCTTATTCTCTAGTCACTTTGGTCACAGCTGTGCCATCGAGCCTGTCACATAGCGCTCAGATATCAGTGGGCCTCACACAATCCAAAAGTGTCCAGTGTCCACAAGTGTCTGCAGAAATTCAAAATCTCCCCTGTCCTATAGACACCTTGTACCTTGTTTTACATTACTATATAGTTTGTTGGATTTTGTCTACATTTCTACCAAAAATGAGGATGGCTGGTGGAAGAGGCCGTGGAATTGGGCGGGGGTTGGCAGCTGGTAATGATGGTGTTGGTGGTGGATCTGATGGTAGTGGCAAGAGCAAAATAGGACCGAATGCAGGAGGTGTTGACCCTGCGTCATCGTCTGGCTACATAAGGCCTCGAACGCTTAGTTTTCTAGGAGTTGGCAAACCACTTTTAAAGCCAGAGCATCAGGAAAAAGTTTTGTCTTACATTGCTGACTCAGCCTCCAGCTCTATCGCCTCCTCTTCTTCAGTTGTAAAAAGTAAAAGCACTGAGTCGTCATTGGAGGCTCATGTTCATGAACCACACCTTTCCTTGTGTCCTTCACCCCAACCAAGATTGAAGGATGACACAGGCCATACTACTGATTACTCCATGGAGCTGTTTTCACATACCATGCCTGGATTATCAAGTGAAATGGTGAATTACCCAGGCCAAGATGAATCTGACATGGAGTGCACTGATGCACAGCCGCTGATGGATGATTCTGCTGGTACATTCACTCAGAGCACTACATTGTCCTCGCAGTGTACAGAGCCAGATTCTGACCCTGATGAGACTCAGGTGCCCCTTCCCGCACACTATACCACCATACACGGTGACACAGAGGAAGGTGCACATGACATAGAAGAGGAGGTGATGGATGACCCAGTTGTTGACCCAGATTGGCATCCATTGGGGGAAGAGGGTGCTGCTTCCAATAGCTCAGATGAGGAGCATCCACAGCAGACATAGACATCGCAACAGCTGTTATCTGGCAGGCCCGGAGCACTCCAAAGACAGGTTCCAAACATCAAAAGAGTTGCTGGACAGCTTGTCCATAGGGTCAAAAGATCACAGCGTGCTAGGCCGCAAAATGTCTGCCAAAGTAGGAAGAGTGCAGTGTGGCACTTTTTTGACCAAAATCCTCATGATCAGGCCAAGGTTATCTGTAAGAAGTGCGCAAAGACCTTTAGCCGAGGGAAAAATCTGAAAAATTTGAATACCAGTTGCATGCTTAGACATTTAACCAGCATGCACTTGCAAGCGTGGACACAACACCAAACCTCAAGTGCCACATGTGCAACTGATCACAACGAAGGTAGTCAGCAACGCTACATTGTTTCCCCCACTGTAAGCCCACCGGTTAGCACAGCAGCAAATGTTGAGGTGTCGTTGCAAGGCCACAGCAGTCAGGGAATCCCACTGTTATATCAACGAAAGACTGATTCTAGGCCATCAGAAAGAACACCAACTCCATCACCATCATCAACCCTCTCTCAGTCCGCCCTGTCCACCGCTACTTCCACCATATGCAGCTCTCAAGTCCAGCTCACCCTCCCAGACACTATGAGTAGGTCAAGAAAGTACTCAGTCTCTCATCCGCGTACACTGGGTTTGAACGCCCACATTGCCAAACTAATCTCGTTTGAGATGATGCCCTTTCGGTTGGTGGAAAGCACAGCTTTCCGCGAACTCATGGCCTATGCAGTACCACGCTATGACCTACCCAGTCGCCACTTCTTCTCTCGCAAAGCCATCCCAGCCCTCCACCATCATGTGAAAGACCGCATTGTCCATGCACTCAAGCAGTCAGTGAGCGGAAAGGTGCACCTCACAACTGATGCATGGTCCAGTCGGCATGGCCAGGGCCGTTACGTGTCCATCACTGCGCACTGGGTTAATGTGGTGGATGCAGGGTCCACAGGGGACAGCGGTGGTGGGACAGTGCTGCCTAGCCCACGGTATAGGAAACAGTTGGCTGTAGGCGTTCGACCCTCCTCCTTCTCCTCCTCCTCCAGAAGCGAAAGCTCGTCCACAGAGCGCAGTCGTACGAGCACTCCATCTGCAGCTGCCACTGTTGCACACGATGTGTCCCCCTATCGAGCAGCTAGTGGAAAGCGTCAGCAGGCTGTGTTGCAGATGATGTGTTTGGGCGACAGACACACCGCCGAGGTGCTGGCCGAGTACTTTCAGCGACAAACTGAGTCATGGCTGGGCAGTGTACATCTTGAGGCAGGCAAGGTAGTTAGTGATAACGGCCGTAATTTTGTGGCAGCCATAGCCCTTTCAAAACTCAGCCACATACCTTGCTTGGCTCACACCTTGAACCTGGTGGTGCAGTGCTTCATCAAAAATTATCCGGAGTTAACAGCCCTGCTCCAGAAGGTGCGAAGACTGTGCGCGCACATCCGCCGGTCGCCTGTACACTCCGTTCGTATGCAGAAGCTGCAATTTTATTTCAAAATACAAAATTAAAGGGATAGTATGATTGACTAGTATGATTGCGTACACTTTTGTATATTTTAACATGCAAAGGTTAAGTACATATAAATATTAAATACATAAAATGATTAAGTACATATACTCACACCATCGCCAAATGGGCTTTTAAACATCATCCAGCGGGAATATCAGAGAAGCATTACCAAGACAGAAAACCCCTGGAAAATTCACAACGTTACACGGGCGTCCCCACTTATGCAGGTATCACAACACTGTACATGTCCAAGTTTCTGCTTCTATCTCTGTCAAGGTTCTCTGGCCTTATATAGTGATTTACACTCTGTAGTTACTCTGGTTTCACCTTCCCCATCCAGTGGCCAGCTTTCATGAAAAGATGACTCAAAGATACCAGGCAGACATCAAACGATAGGCCATAATCCTATAGATACATAAAAATCCACAAGTGTTAGATAAATCCACCACAGACAGAGGTTAAGTAAACCTTCATGTTTTACAAAAACAAGCATAGAGAAACATAGAACTGTTTGTGAGGTGAAAGCTTTCATACAATAAGTAAACAGTTCTTAAGATTGTGTCACTGTGAGCATTGTCTGTAAATGTATGACCAGCAATGCTAATTTGTAATAGTCTGAATGTATTCTGTATATTTTAATATGGACTCAAAACATCCATTTTTATATTCACACTACACCCCTATACACAGCTTGAGCCTACAAACAGTATGAGTCCCCACACAGTTATCATATATACAGTATGAGCCCACAGAGAAGAGTTTCAACTTCATTTGGTACTTTAAAGCCTCTGAAAAAGTGACATAGCTCCTTTCCAAAAGAAATCCAGCAATATCTGGTTTCCAAAATCCAAATACCCCCATCCGTTCTGAGCCCTACTGTATGCCTTATCCAGGCTTAGTGTTCATGTTTAGCATTACTGCAGGAAGAAAAGTCACAAGCTGGGCATAATCTATTGGGACCAAAGTTGGCATATTTTCAATTTTAACTCTAGAACACCGACTGTGTGTTTATTTTTAAAGACACTTGTGGAGTTAACTCAGTCACTGCACCCACTGAAGCCATTTTCTTCTGTGACCCTTGTGAAAAATATTTCATTTTTGTGCCTCAATGTTAAAAACTTTTGTGAAGCACCTGTGGGTAAAGATGAATACTACACCTCTAGATGACTTCTGTAGTTTGTGAAATGAGGTCACTTTTAGGCTATGGGCCCACAAAGCGTTTTAAAACGCACAATGAAAACCGGACTCCTTCCCAGAAATCACTCGTTTTTTTCTGCGCGATTTCACCGTGATTCTGTTCGCGATTTTGCCGCGATTTTCTCAAGCACTTTCCAAGCGATTTGAAGCATCGCTTTGAAAGTGATTGACAGGTTGGTCACACTCGTCAAACATAGTGTTTGACAATTGTGACCAGCTTTTTACTATTGAGGCCGCCTATGCGGCTTCAATAGTAAAAGATAAAATGTTAAAAATGATAAAAAAATAAAAAATCAGGGTATATTTACCTTCCGGCGTCCCGCGCTGCCATCCTGGGCCTCAGCGTTCCCAGCGATGCCTTGCGAGACCTGTGATGACGTTGTCTTGCGTTACTATAGCGATCTTGCGAGACCGCTAGAGTAACGCGAGACTACGTCATCACAGGACCTTGCCGCAAGGCATTACTGGGAACGCTTAGGCCGGGAATGCAGCGCGGGACGTCGGAAGGTAAATATACCCCGATTTTTTATTTTTTATTCTTTTTTTACAGGGGTATGGTACCCAGGGCCTGGAGGACAGTCTCCTCTCCTCCACACCGTGGGTACCAACCGCACATGAGACGCTTAACTTCCCGCATGGTGGGCATAGCCACATGCGGGAAGTAAGCTATTCTCATGCATTCCTGTGGGTGCGGAATCGCGGCAATTCTTTGCGAATCCGCACAAAAGAATGAGCATGCTGCAATTTTTTCTGTGATGCGATTCCGCCGCGGAAAAAAGCGCAGCATTAGCACAGCATGTGTGGAATGCCATAGGAATGCATGGGGTGCATCATGTACAAGATTTTTAAACGTTTTCGCAGCGTTTTCGCGCCGAAAATCGCGGCAAAAACGCTTAAAAATCGCATCGTGGGCACACAGCCTAAATGGATTTTCTTGTTTTGTCCACCTGAGGGGCTTTTCAAATGCAACAAAGCATCCATAGTCTATCCCAGCCAAAATTTCCTCCAAAAGTCAAATAGCGCTCAGTCAGCTACAAGTCCTATCATTTGCCCATAGAGGAGTTTCTGAACAAATAGAAGGAATAAACAGACTCAGGAGAAATTTTTAATTACATTTTCTACATAAAAATCAATAAATTAAAATCCCAATAGTCTATAAAATAAAGAGTAATATTCCTGGAGCATTCTCTATTTGAGACCCATAAAAAATGTATTCTTTGAAAATGTTAATAAAATATGAACAAATATACTGTATATCAATAAAAAACATTCTTACTTATATACAGCACAGCTCTATTTAACTCAATATCATTTTATAGTTTTACACTTAGATTTGTACGGTCATACTACATTGATGCTGTGAAAAATATCAAAGCGACATGTACTATACTGTTGCTATTCTTTTATTGGTAGTTATTTATTTAATGATATCTTATTGATTTTTTCAGAGAATGTGTTTCACTAGTGTATGTGCCAGGAATAGAACACTGTAAGAAACCGTAAACTAGTGTCACTGACTTGGTGCAGGGTACAAATTTATTTATTTTATCAGCAGTGCGCTTGCGCCGCAGCCATTACAGGATGGGAGAAGATGACGTCATCGCATGAAGAAGGGAGGCGTCGGACCGGACCGCAACGCCCACCGGACCGGACCGCCCACCTCGGTGAGTATAATATAACGTGTTTTTCTTATCTTTCAGGTTACATCGGAGGCTTATCTACAACATTACAGAATGCTGTAGATAAGCCCCCGATGTCTATGCCGGCAGCTGCAAGCTGAAAAAAAGGGTGACAGATTCCCTTTAAACTCCTAGCTAGTGATGGGTGAACGTGTTCGGATGACGTCTTATCCGAGCATGCTCGGGTGTTATCCGAGTATCTTGGGCGTGCTCGTATATTATGTTCTCGTCCCTGTAGCTGCATGATTTGCGGTTGTAGACAGCCTGAACACATATGGGGATTCCCTACAAACAGGCAATCACCGTTCCCTGGAACCAAAGAATGGGGTATGGTCTTGGAGTTTATAAATTCTTATTTTGCACTCAGCCATTCATGAAACTGATTTTTTTTGTAATATGATTTTGAATAAATAAAATTACTACTTATTTCACAAATTACACCATTTTGGATTTCTTTTTCTGCGAATCATGTCCATTTACATGGCTATCCTTAAGGCATTCATATAGAGCTATAATGAATGCAATCTTTTCCTCAAATTCTTTTAGATCATCGTAATCAGGAATTTCAGCCGCACTCCACTGCAGAGAAAACATTGAAATCCCCATAACAAGCATAACACAGATTCTTTGAATATATCCCCTCACACATCCAGCTGCATGCAAATTACTCATATTGCAAAAAAAAAATTACAATAGTTTAATTTAATTTATCTGACTTCCCTGTTAATTTACAGTATGCTGTGATGAAATGGAAATTGAGAGAATACAATAAATATTTATCGAGTGTCACATAGGCAATGCATTTTCTACCAATGTGTGTTTGCATTCTGCCTTTAGGATTTGAGCAGGGCTCTCCAGACACAAGCACATTGTGAATGCAAGTCAATGATCACAGCTCTTGTGACGGATTATAAATCCCTTCATTTGATGGTATAAATGCACTCGAACTGAAAAAAGTGGCAGTAAATTGCTACCTAAGGTTCCATTAAGCAGATATTGAAATAAATGAGCTGATTATATGATAGTTTACATAAAACAGGATTAGACTGCAAAATAGGTTTTTGTCAAGTTATTTATTTATTTAGTTTATATTATGGCAAAAAGATTATCTTACTCAAGGAAAACTGGAAGTTTTAGACACTTGAAATCAACGCTGTCCCAAACACTTCACAAGGAAGCAAGGTTCTATTGTTCAGACAAAATATAACATGTATGAAAAAAGGATTTTTTATTTTCTAGGAAGTTGTTAAAAACAAAATTACTATGATTGTAAGGTTAGTTTGGGTAGTTCCCAAGTCCTTCCTGCTCTTTTTCGCTTTGCGCTGCATCACTTCTTTCCAGAGATATTCATATATGTTGTTCTTGTGGAGCAGTATGTGAAATCTCTGCTAACAGTCCATCTGGGAATTTCTTCAGAGGGATTTTAACAGATATTTTTTTAAATACTGGAAATTTGTCTCCATAATAGACTTGCCAGTAAGCAAATCATTGACTCTTTAAAGTTTTGGTAAAATTTATTTATTTTCATAATTATCATTATTTTTATTTTTAGCATTTTTTAAATTGTTGAATTTATGCTAGATAAAAAAAAATGGCAAAATTGAACTTTGGAGGAGGAACCTGACAAATTTAAAGCTGCAACTGAGGAAATATATAGTGAGATCATTTAAAGTCGCCTCTCAGCAAGTTTTTACATAGGGAAGTAGTGCGATCACTGTATTGATGCTTGTCCGCAATAAAAATGGTATCTTCTTTTTGTAGAGATCTTTGTGTACGTGTCATGAGAGATTTAGAGTAGAAGCAATTTGCAAATCATTTTGGAAGTGCACTGGGGACAAAGCACTTGGACTGCAAATTTCCTGTGCTGCACTGACAAACCTCAGGCTGCCTCTTATACTTGGCAGAACATAGGATAAAAGCAAAATAAGCAAATACCCTAAAGTAAGTAAAACAGTAAAATAATAATAGTGAATGTAAATAACATACTGATTTGGCACTATCCTAATAAAAAATGTAACAGCCATCCCACTGCGACAAGGTGACCCAATCAGGATGGTCCTATCACAATAGCATTTAACCTCTCCTTGTGCTAGAAGGCCTCAATAGGCAGAGGACAAGCAGGACCCAGACCTGATTGTTATGCTTCTGCCTATGGAAAGCTATTTAAACAAAATGCACTGCTCAAAAAGGTGGTGCCATGACCCTGTATGTATGAACTGAACTACAAAAGTTAGGGACCATCCTGATTGGGTACACCTTGTTGCAGTGCTATAGCCTTTACCCTCTCTTGAGATGAAAATAGTGCTAACTAAGTACCCGATGGTATTTACATGTACTTTTTGTATATTTATTGCTTACGGCAGGGTATTTGCTCATTTTTTTTCCTCTAGGTTCTGTCTGTTAAATGGCCACAGTGTGAATGTGCACCTACACATAGCACTTGTACCAACATGTACAACATGTATTCTGAGTCATTTCTTTGCTTTTGCATCTATGTATATTGATAGATTGCTGAGCATTGTCTTTTTCATTGTCATAGACCTTTGGACCAATTCTCCACCATTAACTTTGCCACCCTGGCAGTTCCTATAGGACAATCTGGCACAGATTCTCACCATAAAATGGAAAAGCTAATAAAGCCGACCAGGACCTGACAATCTGTATCAACAGTATTTTTGACCTTCAAGTAAAGAAATTCACACTGCACTTTAATAGCAACACCTCTATATTTACCCTACTATACAGTATTACACTGGTAAACTGTGCACTGTTACTATGACCTAATGTTTACCTGAAACTATTCCTTTTCTCTGCACAGACTAATTAGTTTACATGTCCAGAATACTGAGTAATAAACAGATTGACACCAGAATATTAACATTTATGTAACATCAGATAGCAATAATACACCAGAGCAGGATCATTTGTTAAAACCACGTACTAGGCATCTAAAATATCTGCTTCCTTGGAGATTTTTTTTTCTGGGCATCAATATAATATTTTACATTAACTTGATTTACTGCTACTGTGAAGCTGAAATTAATAACACTTGGAAATAGAGTTCTCCAGACAGATATTTATTGCTGTTTAAGGTATTGTCGATATCTGCAAAAATGCTTCCGTGAGTTCTACAAGAAAGAAGGGCTGCGGTATGATGCCGTAGGGATCTATTCCTTGCAGGGTTACCAAACAACCAGGACTTCATGGACGGTCCATAAATGGATAGCACTTTTTTGCCTTGTCTGTAAAAAGTATTTCAGGTGTCAGTGATATTTTGAAGATGAATCTTATGCAAGTTATTTTTACTGTGGTTAACATCATTTCACAATTTATAATGAGCCGATGTCTTCATATTGGAAATATGGGCTGTAGACATGTATCCCTTACAATCATAATTATTTATTATGGTTTTCCAATGTGTCTGTAAAAAATGATATTTGTTCGTGATTTTTTGACGAGCTGTCCAGAAAAAAAAATTAGTCAACCCTGATTCCTTGTGTTTATTTACAAATATATTTGGAACATTTTTAAAGGGAACTCACAGCTGATACATGCTGCCCGATCCACAGGCAGCATATATCTGATTCTGAAACGCTCCGGCATTTCAGAGGTAAACATACCATAAAAGTCAACGGGATTTGAGCAGTGCTAATTTCACAGGGTCATTGTTGTGTTATGTGACCGCTGCAGCCAATCGGCCACCACTGATCGGCTGCAGAGTTTAGTGCTCTGTCAGAGCAGACGTGGACAAGACCTTTAACATCACATGTTTTGATACATGATAGATCCGTTTTCAAATGAAAAGTTAAAATCTGGCTGACCTTGACTTAAGTGAATTCCAGTATTTTGATAAAAAAAACAAACTGTGTTTATTCTTGCCCATCCAAAGTATTGGAACCAGTGAGGGAAGAACCTAAAAACAGAACTGACCTTATCATTATAGCCTGAACATTACATGCACAAATAAGGTACCCAGGAGAGGACACGGACAGGAGAGGCACCTATGCAAGGACAGTATATAGGCCCTTTACAATGCAATAGACCAATCACATCTGCTTTGGACTTGGCCCCTTTAACTCTTGAGCCCCTGTGCAGCTACCCAGGTTGCATCAATGGTATATGGGCCCCTAAATACACCCCATTCAGGTGTGCTATATCTATTACACTATACATATGACATTGCCTACTTGAGTAACATAATATATAATCTAATATATAAAGCTCAAAGTGTGTATGTATGTGTGTATGTATGTATGTATGTGTGTGTGTGTGTGTGTATGTGGGTATGTATGTCCGGGATAGACATCTGCACCGTCGCAGCTACAGCCACAAAATTTGGCACAGTCACACGTCTGGACCCCGAGAGCGTCCTAAGCTATGTTGTGAGGCGAAATTTTAACCCTGCACGTTCCAATTCACCAAACAATTTTGCCCCTATCTACATACTGGGGGGAAAAGTGTGTGCGCGTCAAGCCCCGCCCCTCATTATGATGTCACAATGCCCCTATTTGCATACGGGGAAGCAGTGTGTGCGTGTCAAGCCCCGCCCCTCATTATGATGTCACAATGGTTGCCATGGTGACGCTGATGTCATCAAAGGTTGCAAGCCCCGCCGCCGCTCATTATGATGTCATAATGGTTGACTATGGATTGGAGGATGTGTGTGAGTATATGGGCACCGGACTATGGGATGGAGGATATGTATGATGGGTATATGGGAACGGGACTATGGGATGGAGGATGTGTGATGGGTATATTTTTGCACTGGACTATGGGATGGAGGATATGTATGACAGGTATATGGGCACGGGACTATGGGATGGCGGATATGTATATGGGCACGGGACTATGGGATGGAGGATGTGTGATGGGTATATGGGCACTGGACTATGGGATGGAGGATATGTTTGATGGGTATATGGGCACGGGACTATGGGATGGCGGATATGTATATGGTCATGGGACTATTGGATGGAGGATGTGTGATGGGTATATGGTCACTGGACTATAGGATGGAGGATATGTATGACGGGTATATGGGCACGGGACTATGGGAAGGCAGATATGTATGATGGGTATATGGGCACAGGACTATGGGATGGAGGATATGTATGATGGGTATATGGGCATGGGACTATGGGATGGAGGATATGTATGATGGGTATATAGGCACGGGACTATGGGATGGAGGATATGTATGATGGGCATATGGGCATGGAACTATGAGATGAAGAATATGTATGATGAGTATATGGGCACCGGACTATGGGATGGAGGATATGTATGATGGGTATATGGGAACGGGACTATGGGATGGAGGATGTGTGATGGGTATATTTTTGCACTGGACTATGGGATGGAGGATATGTATGACAGGTATATGGGCACGGGACTATGGGATGGCGGATATGTATATGGGCACGGGACTATGGGATGGAGGATGTGTGATGGGTATATGGGCATTGGACTATGGGATGGAGGATATGTTTGATGGGTATATGGGCACGGGACTATGGGATGGCGGATATGTATATGGTCATGGGACTATTGGATGGAGGATGTGTGATGGGTATATGGTCACTGGACTATAGGATGGAGGATATGTATGACGGGTATATGGGCTCGGGACTATGGGAAGGCGGATATGTATGATGGGTATATGGGCACAGGACTATGGGATGGAAGATATGTATGATGGGTATATGGGCATGGGACTATGGGATGGAGGATATGTATGATGGGTATATGGGCATGGGACTATGGGAATAAGAATATGTATGATGGGTATATGGGCATGGGACTATGGGATGGAGGATATGTATGATGGGTATATGGGAACGGGACTATGGGATGGAGGATGTGTGATGGGTATATTTTTGCACTGGACTATGGGATGGAGGATATGTATGACAGGTATATGGGCACGGGACTATGGGATGGCGGATATGTATATGGGCACGGGACTATGGGATGGAGGATGTGTGATGGGTATATGGGCATTGGACTATGGGATGAAGAATATGTATGATGGGTATATGGGCATGGGACTATGGGATGGCGGATATGTATATGGTCATGGGTCTATTGGATGGAGGATGTGTGATGGGTATATGGTCACTGGACTATAGGATGGAGGATATGTATGACGGGTATATGGGCACGGGACTATGGGAAGGCGGATATGTATGATGGGTATATGGGCACAGGACTATGGGATGGAGGATATGTATGATGGGTATATGGGCATGGGACTATGGGATGGAGAATATGTATGATGGGTATATAGGCACGGGACTATGGGATGGAGGATATGTATGATGGGTATATGGGCATGGGACTATGAGATGAAGAATATGTATGATGGGTATATGGGCATGGGACTATGGGATGGAGGATATGTATGATGGGTATATGGGCATGGGCCTATTGGATGGTGGATATGTATGATGGGTATATGGGCATGGGACTATGGGATGGAGGATAATTATAATTTGTTATAACTAACCACAGTTAGTTACTATGCCCGGGGAGCGCCGGGCTCTTCAGCTAGTAGTTAATAAAATCCAACAGCAGGTAATTAAGACGTGACATTATTAACCAGCTACATACATGAAAAGACATTAATATATTACAATATGTGAGTAATACTTTGCCCACCACCATCACTATTTAGTCAGTTGATTGAATTATTTCAGTGTTGCTCTTTTAATAAAGCACCTCCAGCTACCTGCCTGGGTCATTGTGAAGGCTTAATTGTCACTGAGGGATATGTAATCCATGCTATGCGTGAAACACACTGTAAATATCTGGTGGCTATTTCTGTTCAATATTAAAATCCAATAATACTATTCAGGTTTGTACAATAATTTCCCTGCCATCTGTTATACCGCAAAGCCCAATATATTTAGTATCGTAAAAGTAGGGTATAAATATGATCTAATTTAAAATAAAAAATACATTTTAAATAAAAGAGAATTTAAGTAACGTTAAAAGGAAATATAAAATAAAGTTTAAAAATAAAATAAACAAACATTATTTGTCCGTTTACCCTCCTCCACTCTAGCACCAATATTCTGGTGTCCTTACAAGTTTTTTTTTCTCATTTTCTTGTAGCGCTAATGTGCTGTACGTACATGTGACCGCTGCAGCTAATCACTGACAGAAGCAATGGTGCGAGCATGTATGACATGTGACATGATTGGCTACAGAAGTCTCTTATATATACTCCACAATATTACATAATATTTCCTGGTGTCAGTATTTCTTAAATTTTCAGACCACTCCTTTAATTTTATATAACAGAGCACAGAGTTTTAATTTTTAGCTAACTAATGTGGTTTGCTGTCACAGAGAGTGGTGGCATATTGATATGTTCTGCCCTCATTTCTGAATAGTGGAGGTTAGCAGCAAGAACTGCCCCCAGTTTGAGAATAAAGGGGCTACAATGTTACTTCAGTGCTGTGGTTCCTTTAAAGCTCTCCCATATGTGGCAATGCACCTGGCCACTTACAGCGCTGGCTGTAACTGTGCTCCCGGCTGTTGCGACTTCACTACTCAGAGTTTCTGGGACTCTGTGATGGACAGCTCTGTCATCCTATCCTGTGCTGGGGCGTGCTGAGCTGTCATTGCTTTGATTGACAGCTCGGTTGATTTATCTGACTGGAAGGTGCAGAGATTTGCACAGGTGCTCCATGTTCTTGGTAATTGCCCTGCTATTTAGGTGCTCTCTGGTGTGTTCACCTGTACCCTGTGCTGCAAGTTCTTATCTTCTTCTGCTGACCTTTGGACCGTGTTCAGACTTCCCGTTTGTCATTGCCCCTTTGCATCTGATATTCTGCTGCTGACCTTTGGACCGTGTTCAGACTACCAGTTTGTTATTGCCCCTTTGTTTATCTGCTACAGTTAGGTCCATATATATTTGGGCAGAGACAACATTTTTCTAATTTTGGTTCTAGACATTACCACAATGAATTTTAAACAAAACAATTCAGATGCAGTTGAAGTTCAGACTTTCAGCTTTCATTTGAGGGTATCCACATTAAAATTGGATGAAGGGTTTAGGAGTTTCAGCTCCTTAACATGTGCCACCCTGTTTTTAAAAGGGACCAAAAGTAATTGGACAATTGACTCCAAGGCTATTTCATGGACAGGTGTGGGCAATCCCTTCGTTATGTCATTCTCATTTAAGCAGATAAAAGGCCTGGAGTTGATTTGAGGTGTGGTGCTTGCATTTGGAAGGTTTTGCTGTGAAGGAAACAAGGAGTCAAAGGAGCTCTCCATGCAGGTGAAACAAGCCATCCTTAAGCTGCAAAAACAGAAAAAACCCATCCGAGAAATTACTACAACATTAGGAGTGGCAAAATCTACAGTTTGGTACATCCAGAGAAAGAAAGAAAGCACTGGTGAACTCATCAATGCGAAAAGACCTGGGTGCCCACGGAAGACAACAGTGGCGGATGATCACAGAATAATCTCCATGGTGAAGAGAAACCCCTTCACAACAGCCAACCAAGTGAACAACACTCTCCAGGAGGTAGGCATATCAATATCCATATCTACCATAAAGAGAAGACTGCATGAAAGTAAATTAAAAAAAGAAAATTTTTTCAGCTCACCCCAAAGAAGACAGCTATAAGTCCGATCGGTGCACGGAATGTGGAAACAGGATCCCTCTGCAGCAAAGCGTAATATGGAAAAAAATTCCAGCATCCAGATCAGTAATTAGATTAAAAAAATTTTTATTCCTTTATTCCAAAATTTAAAAAAATCATAAGATTCTCCATCATGATAAGAGACGCATCAGGACGTGTAGTTGGACGCGTTTCGGACAAAAAAACAGTCCTTATTCTAAGACAACACATAATACATCTGAACACATGCTTATAAAGGGAAACAAAGGAAGTCAAGGAACAATCAAGACTAAACATAGGCAGCTGATTAATAGAGGGTAGCAAGTCAAAATCACACTTACAAAACACTCAAAATCTCACTCCTAATATTCATACCCGTTGGAACTCTGCTTTGTAACAATAACATCCATTTTGCCTCTCGGCGTAATAATAAATCATTTAAATTTCCACCTACCCTTTTTGTCTGCACCTTCTCTATGGCATTAACCCTAAAGTTGCTGAGATCTCCTTTATGTATATGCAAAAAATGTCGAGAAGCAGCAGACAAACTGCGTGTGGTAGTGTGACCTACGTCATAAACGTGCTCGGAAATACGACGTCTCAAGGTGCGTGAAGTATTTCCCACATACTGAATATTACAATCCACGCATGTTATGACATAGATCACACCAGTGGAACCACAGTTCAAAAAAGATTTTATTTTAAATTCCTTTCCATTAACAGAAGATACTATTTTTTCTGTGTTCCACATAAACCTACATAGCCCACAGTTTTTCTGAGCACATTTAAAAGATCCACAAGTGGGTAACCAATTAGTTATACTTGCTGAACTGTCTGAAAAAAATTTATTAGCATGTCTATTGGCACTAGTATGATCACTTGGAGATACCTTATTAGCAATAGTTTTATTCCTCCTTGAAACAAATCTGATCCCATCCTTCAGTATATTCTTTAATGTATCATCAACATACAAAATAGGGAGGAATTTTTTAATAATATGAACAATCCTGTAGTAGTCAGTACTAAAATTAGTTGAAAAAACAATAGGTGACCGACCCTCCACAGAATTTGGTGTTTTTCTGCTTTCCTTCTGCAAATAATCCTCTCTACTTTTTTCATCCGTTCTATGCTTAGCTTTCTGAATGTCTACCTTAGTATAACCCCTCTTTATAAAACGTTTACCAATGATCTCACATTGTTTATCGTATAAATTAGGCGTGGTACATGTTCTTTTTGCTCTTACAAACTCCCCTGTAGGTATATTGGCTATAACATGACGTGGATGGCAGCTAGATGCGTGTAACAGTGAATTACCTGCCGTAGATTTTCTAAAAATATCACAATCAATCTTTTTTTCTTCCAAATTTGCCGACAAAAGAATATCCAAAAACGAAATTGTCTTGGCATCAAATTGATATGTGAAACGTATATTGCATGGATTATTATTAATATAGAACATGAAATTCTCAATATTAAATACATCACCATCCCACACAATTATAACATCATCAATAAATCTCAAAAAAAGAAAAATATCAGAAGAAAAAGGATTTTTTTCAGAAAAAATATACTCCTCCTCCCACCAGGCCATAAAAATATTAGCAAGAGACGGTGAAAACTTGGAACCCATGGAACAGCCTTGCACCTGTAAATAAAGATCATCCAAAAAAGAAAAAAAATTGTTTTTTAACAAAAAATAGGTCACTTCAATCAAATACATCTGTAAATCTTCTGAAAAATTACTGTATTTCTGTAAATAAGTAGTAAGAGCCAAAATAGCCAAATCATGTGGGATGGAAGTGTACAAACTTTGTACATCACAAGTGAGCCAACAAAAGGAACTTCGCCATTCCACCTGAGAAAAAATACTAAGAACATGCTTGGAATCCTGCACATAGCTAGGTGAAATAGTGGCTAGAGGTTTTAATCTTTCATCCAACCATTCTGACAAATTTTCATTAAGAGATCCTATGCCCGATATGATAGGACGAAACAAAGGTGGAAAAACCTCCTTATGAACTTTTGGAAGTGCATGTAACAAAGGAACTCTGGGATATAAAGGACAGAAAAATTCACATTGTTTTTGATTAAAAATTCCCAAACTAAAACCCCTATGTAACAATTCCTGTAATTCCATTCTGATGTTATCTGTAGGGTTATAATTAATTCCCTTGTATACCTCACTATTAAAAAGCATAGCCCTCACCTCTCTTTCATACAGCCCAGTATCTAATATGGTCACAGATCCCCCCTTGTCAGAATTTCTTACCACGATATTGACATTAGCAGATAACAAATCAAGTGCCTGTTTCTCAGTACGAGAAATGTTAGAACGACCATTCTGATTAGCATTATAGATTTTCATAAGTTCATCCTCAACAAGAAATTGAAAATCATCCATAACTTGCAATTTTGACTGCTCAGGATAATATCTAGGATTAGGGACTCTAGAGGAAAAATTAACATCAGTTAAATACATTAACTTAGAACCAGATTCAGACAAGTCCCTCAAATTCTTTAGGGTAACTTGCTCCTGGAAAGAAGTAGGCATAAATTCCTCAGGAACTTTATCAACATATTCATCATTAATATTGGAAGTTTTTTCACGTTCCACATCTTCTGCAAAAAAATGTCTCCTAAGAGTCAATCTTCTCATAAAGTGATTAACATCAAGCATAGTGTTGAATAAGTCCATTTTCGCTGTAGGCACAAAATTAAGACCCCTTTCAAGGATATTAATTTGATCATTCGATAAAATCGATGCAGAAAGGTTCAGGACTGTAAAATTATCAGTTGTATCTAAGCATGCTTGTTCCGCGCTGATCTCCTGAATTCTCTTATGATGGGAGTGTTTCCTCCCTGATCTCCTCTGACGTTTCTTTTTCCTGAACAGTTTTTTGAAAAACTACTGCTTTGTGAAAACAGCTGCCCCACATCCCGTGCACACATGGAACTGTTAGATGGTAAATTCTCAGTATCGGAAGTGTCAGTATTAACATCCGTATTATCCATATCCGTTGAGGAAAAGCTTACCCTATTATCTCTGCGTTTGAGAATGGAAGGGTGAATGTTATTACGTTTTCTTCTATAATCATGCCAGTCATAAATATGATTATTCTGGTAATCAGTTTTATCTCTTCTGAATTTCTTTTCCTTTATCACTGTAATAGAGTCCTCCATTTTGCTCAGATTGTCATTAATTTTATCTCTAGCCATTATAAAAGAAGAAGAATCTTTATATTTCACCAAATCACTTTCAATCATTTTAATAGATTCCTCCAAAGTTAACATCTTGGCTTCCTCTCTCTTCACAATCAAATTCATCAGCTTAGTAGAACAGTCACTAAGAATATTGTCCCATTCTTTTACAAATTCAGGGTCATATTCCGTAGTAGGGCGCTTCTTAATGCGCAAACCTCTTGGAATCATATTGCTGCTTATATAAGCCTGTAAGGTTTTGTGGTCCCACCACACCCTGAGTCGTGATGACATAAGTTTTTCAAGTTCCCACATAAGTGGTTTCAAATCCTTTCCATCCTCAGGTGTAAAGGCATGGATAGTAGAAAAAATGTTGGCAGCCTTGTCTAGTCGTTGCCGACTGTTCACATTGAAAAAATCATCACTGATAATGTCATCAGAAATATTGGTAGCTATCTCCAAATTCATATTTATGAATAATAATGGATATGTCAAAATCAAATTAAAATCAAATTAAGGGGAGCACGAAAAATAGGGAATCCAAACAGTAAGGTAAAAAAAGAAAATTTTTTCAGCTCACCCCAAAGAAGACAGCTATAAGTCCGATCGGTGCACGGAATGTGGAAACAGGATCCCTCTGCAGCAAAGCGTAATATGGAAAAAAATTCCAGCATCCAGATCAGTAATTAGATTAAAAAAATTTTTATTCCTTTATTCCAAAATTTAAAAAAATCATAAGATTCTCCATCATGATAAGAGACGCATCAGGACGTGTAGTTGGACGCGTTTCGGACAAAAAAACAGTCCTTATTCTAAGACAACACATAATACATCTGAACACATGCTTATAAAGGGAAACAAAGGAAGTCAAGGAACAATCAAGACTAAACATAGGCAGCTGATTAATAGAGGGTAGCAAGTCAAAATCACACTTACAAAACACTCAAAATCTCACTCCTAATATTCATACCCGTTGGAACTCTGCTTTGTAACATGTGTTCAGATGTATTATGTGTTGTCTTAGAATAAGGACTGTTTTTTTGTCCGAAACGCGTCCAACTACACGTCCTGATGCGTCTCTTATCATGATGGAGAATCTTATGATTTTTTTAAATTTTGGAATAAAGGAATAAAAATTTTTTTAATCTAATTACTGATCTGGATGCTGGAATTTTTTTCCATATTATGCATGAAAGTAAATACAGAGGGTTCACTGCACGGTGCAAGCCACTCATAAGCATCAAGAATCAAAAGGCTAGACTAGACTTTGTTAAAAAAAACATCTAAAAAAGCCAGCACAGTTCTGGAAGAACATTCTTTGGACAGATGAAACCAAGATCAACCTCTACCAGAATGATGGAAAGAGAAAAGTATGGCCGCTCTCTATACACAGACTGGTGACTGAAACGCTCTGCTGTCACCCCTATGACTGAAGGAGCGCGCCTGTCGGGGGAATAAAGTTCAATTCCTCTCAGCAGCGGGGCTCTCAGTGCGGCGGCCACACGGTGTCAAAATATCTGCCTGTTAATAGCATTATTGTACATGACAGGTTCCCTTTAATGTTTAAATAGCCTAAAAGGTTTTAGTCGCTTTACCTTTACTTTAACAGATGTGTTAGGGGAATGATGTTGTGTCACTTTCTAATTATTACAGGTTCTCCTCCTGCACAGCTCTCCATTTTGTGGACAAGATCTCTGTATACTCTATGAGAAAGGCAGCACAAACAAAAGCTGGAGAAGAACCTGTAATGCTTATGTATTAGTAAGTGTCACAAAATCATGTCCCTATCACATATACTAAAATAAAAATAAAGGGGATAACCTCTTTAACTGTGTCAAATGACAAACTCAGCTCTGATAATATAGTGAAAAGTACATCACATACTAAATCCAGGTGGTGGCGGATGGATTTCTCACTGTATGTTTTTTCTCCTACAAAAATATTTACACTGATAAAGTAACAGGGGACACTTACGTCATCTTCTTCACAGGAAAATAATGTTGTTTTTGCATTGTTCAGAAGTAACATAGATTTGAGAGAGAGAACCATTTCTTTTGTTTTTCTTCTCTTTCTTTTTACCCTTGTACATGTATTAAACAGCAGGAAATAAGCCTGACAAATTACACCTAGACGTCCATCACCACATAAATTAGAGGCCATGGGGAAACTCTGCATTGGAGAGAGTACCACAGGAGGTGTATTTAGCAATTCAATAAAAAAAATGTTGGAAGAAGGTACAGTCAAGCAACATGATCAAGAAACCATTCATTCATTGAATCAATAGCTCACAACTCACAAGACGTTCCTCTTAGATCCTCAGGTGTCAGAAAGCTTTGACCTGCCTCCAATGGCTAATGTGACTCCCTGTTGCTAGGAAGAGCTTATAAAGAGTAATCTTACTTCTCTAATGAAAAAGGTTGGTTTTATAAAAATGACACATTCAGGACACACTTTACATTGCCTCTCTACACCGACCAAACCCATTACGCTCATTTCCATTGCTGTTCATCTTGCCTACGTCCGTAATTTATATTGACTCCTGAGGTGCATGCACACTGCCATTAATTGTTTTTTACTACTCTGTCATTATCATAACCAAGAGCACTACAGACAATAAGGAAAAAGATCAATTATAGGACAATCACATCAACTTCTAGATTTTTATATTAATACCCCAACATCACACTGTCATATTGTTCTATGGTAATCTGTTCATCCCTCAGTGACCTTTCTCCTCTGTGCAGGTGGTGTCACTGCCTGGGTTGGTTTCAACAGAAGTATGCTCCTGACCATGCTGTGAGATCAATGTACCTGTACCTGCAGTATCATTAGAAGTTCACTGCATAGGTGCCGTTATTGTTCTTGCAATAATGCTGCCTACGCAGTGACCTCCTAGTGACCTTGCGGAAGCAGGTACATTCATCCTTCAATGTCATCAGGAGCACAATGAATAAGTGAAGGCCAGCAGTGGGCGGCGAAGTACAGCAGAGTTAGTGATTGAAATGCCCGCCCTGATGCACTTAATGATAAAACTTAAAAAAGTTTTCTCAAAAATGCCCCGACGAAATTCACACTTTCTGATGGCACACACTATGCTTGTTGGCAGTATATAGGGAACAGGTAAATAATATAAATAAATATTTACAAGTATTATTTAGAATATATATTTTACCATTTAGCTTTTTTTATACTTGAAGAGTAGGATGGCTTCTCCATTATGTGAAGATGATGGGTGTGGATTCACTGCACCATGTGCTGGGCATACCTTGGAGCAGTGTAACAAAATAACTACCTAGTTTTCACTAGAGCCTCTGAGGGTGAGGATAAGCTTGGCCACAGGTAGTCACCATGTGTCACTCAAGAGCAGTACCAAGACCTGCATCAGCTGATCTATGGGTGAAAGCAGGAAAATAAAGCACAGGAGTGCAAAGACAGATGTGTAGTCAGACGGTCTGAGGTCAGGGCAGGCAGCACAGGTTCACAGTACAAAGCTGGAATCAGGAGCAGATCAATCAGACAGAGCCTGATAAACGGGCTGGGTCGGTAACAGGAGTAATGAGACAAAATATCACTTAATCTGATTGCTGGAGACAGAGAGGAACTAGGACTAGGAGGTTGCATAATATATCCCCTGCTGGCAGGGTATGCGCTAGGAATCAAAACTCTGCAGGACACAGTAGGGTTAAAGAGCTAAATTCTTGCAGGCAGTGGTGTACCACCAATAGCAGCAGGCCATGGGGCTGCTATGACACCCATGAGCTGAAAATCCCAGTCACACCACCCGTCATCGCACGTTCAACTGTATCAGCATCCTAGATGACAAAACAGTTGAAGACAATGATGAAAAGGGAACATCAGCTGATGCTCGCTCACTACATCATTCATCAAATGTGTCTGACGTCTCAGTACAGCGGGCACGATGGCATCACTAAATGGCACCGGCTACGTTGAGATGTGCGACGCTTCAGAACTCTCGCTTCAGAGACTGGAGCAGCAGAGAACGAGGAGAAGAATATTATTTTTTTAATCAGTTTGTACATTGTGGTGGAAATAATACTGTATGGAGGACTATGGGAGCGCATTATACTATATGGAAGATTATGGGAAGAGCATTATACTGTAAGGTAGACTATGGGGAGTGTAGTATACTGTATGGAGAACTATGAGGAGTGCATTATACTGTTTGGAGGACTATAGGGGATGCATTATACTGTGTGGAAGACTGATAAGGGAAGTATACTGTATAATGGCCTCTGGGGATGCATTATTTTATATGGAGGCCTATGAGGAGTGCATTATACTCCATGGAGGGCTGTGGGGAGTGTATTAAACTATGTGGAGGATTCTGGGGAGTGCATTATACTGTATGGAGGACTATGAGGATGGAATTATATTATATGGAGGGCTATGGGGTGAATTATACTATATAAAGGACTATTGAGAGTGCATTATACTATATGGGGATTATGGAGTGAATTATACTATATGGAGGACCATGGGGTGCATTACACTATATGGAGGACTATGTAGAGTGCATTATACTGCATGGTAGTGCATTATGCTATATGAAGGACTATGGGGAGTGCATAATACTGCACTGCTCAAAAAAAATAAAGGGAACACTTAAACAACAGAATATAGCTCCAAGTACATCAAACTTCTGTGAAATCAAACTGTCCATTTAGGAAGCAACACTGATTGACAATCAATTTCACATGCTGTTGTGCAAATAGAATAGACAACAGATGGAAATTATTGGCAATTATCAAGACACTCTCAATAAAGGAGTGGTTCTGCAGGTGGGGACCACAGACCACATTTCTGGCTGATGTTTTGGTTACTTTTGAATGCTGGTTGTACTTTCACACTCGTGGTAGCATGAGACAAACTCTACAACCCACACAAGTGGCTCAGGTAGTGCAGCTCATCCAGGATGGCACATCAATGCGAGCTGTAGCAAGAAGGCTTGCTGTGTCTGTCAGTGTAGTGTCCAGAGGCGCTACCAGAAGACAGGCCAGTACACCAGGAGATGTGGAGGGGGCCATAGGAGGGCAACATCCCAGCAGCAGGACCGCTAGCTCAGCCTTTGTGCAAGGAGGAACAGGAGGAGCACTGCCAGAGCCCTGCAAAATGACTTCCAGCAGGCCACAATTGTGCATGTGTCTGCACAAACGGTTAGAAACCGATTCCATGAGGATGGTCTGAGTGCCCGATATCCACAGATGGGGGTTGTGCTCCCTATGCTCTCACTGTCTTCCTTCAGCATATCTCCAGGACATCCTGTCCCATTCAGCATCACAGCATCTTCTCTGTCCAGCTTCACCATTTTTGGGAGTTCCCCTGTCTGCTTCACCCCAGCAAAAAGGCATCTGACCACATAGCAAGCTGCCTCATAATGAGAGATCTGTGCTACCGTACTGCTGCCAACTGTCTCACTACCATCTGTAGTGTAGTCATCTGCACTGCTATGCTCTGCGCTGCTGTGAACTGTGCGGCTGTGATCTGTGCTGCTGTGTTCTGCAGTGTTGTCATCTGTGGCCCTCAGGCCCTGAACAGCTGGGCCCGTGTCTTTACCATTACAGAGCTGACAGGTCAGGACGCTCCCACCCAACTCATTCAAATCTCAGCTGTTCCTCAGCTTAATGGCCATTAGCTCCTCCTACTTTAACTATTTATTGGCTGAGTAAGCACTCCTCCCTCATCTAGTGGCCTAACTGGGGTACTATGCTTTCACTACAACTATAACAGTAGTTATACAGTACATAGCATTAAAATAAACATACATTACACTTTTATCCCTTAAGGTAATACACAGAATAGCATAGCAGTAGCTATGTGACACACACATAATGGTAATACACATGAACGCGTAGTAGTACCTGTAACATACGAGAAAGAGATAAAAGATAGACCAATATAATTTTCCATTCCCTTACATTCTCACTTCCTTTAACAATGGTCGTCCCTGACCATTCCATACCCACTGTATTCTTTACAGTCAATACTCCATGCAGGGAGGCATTTTAAAAATAATTCAACTTAGCTCAACATGAACAATGTTCTTATTAAACTCTTACACTTTTTTTCTCAGGGGTGCCTGGCTCACAGTCCTCCAGGTCACCTACAGTCCAATAAAACTATTCGTGGTAAGGAAAGTCTCTTTCCACAACAACGCTCATTGAATTCTGGTCCTGTCCATCCATGAGACGTAAACAAATATACAAAAGTGTTCCATGTATAAGGTCCACAGTATTTGGCGTTGGGCTCCTCCTTCCTTTGAGGGTGGCATTGCCCTTTGTGTCATGTGCGCTGCCTGTCCTGAAAACAGTCTGTTGCTGCAGCCGCACGTAATCTGGACTACAGTCCTAAGGCATGGTTCTGCTTTCCAGCAGAAAGGGAGCAACAGGCACAACAAAAAAAAAATCAACATTCACTTGAAGCCATCCGGCCATACTGCACCTGGCTATGGGGCACATTGTGGCTTCTCCACCCATTTTGCAGTATTCAAAAGTGGAGGGTGTGGTCCTCTTTCCTTTAGACACACACACACCATCGACAGGTCAGCGACAACTGGCAGGCAGACTTTCGCGCTCTTTCTAGGACACGCCCATGAAGGGCGGAGTCACAGTTGTCGTTTTCTCTCATGACGCCACTTACTGCCATCTTAGTCACAGAGGCGTTTTCAGTCCCACATAAAGGTTTAGGCATATCCAATAAAGTGGTCACTTTCTGAATTTCAGTCTCTACTCTCTTTGCGGCATCTCCTCATGACAGTATGGCAATCCACAGCAAATCCTCCAGAGTTTCCATAGCATTTGAGGCACTTGTCACTTCTCTCATATCTACAGTCTCATCTCTTCCTGTCACATCAATTCCATCTTTTCTTGTCACATCAGTTTCATCTTTCCTGTCACATCAGTGTTATCTTTTCCTGTCACATCAGTGTCATCTTTTGCTGTCACATCGACTTCATATTCTACAGCACTACCACGCTGAATGACTTCGGCATCCTGCCAACTACGCCCAGTGTAAGGGTCAGTCAGGACCGTAGTTGTGGTCAAGGACTCCGGGGCAACGGTGTCCTGGACTCCCCTCACATAGACATGACAGCTTCCTGTCAGCATATCTGCAGCTCCATTCTTCTCAGGGCTTTCTGTAGTGCACTGCATGTTCTCCTCAGACGAAGTGGAACAAACAGAGACACAGTCCCGTTGAACTTTAGCAATAACAGCTTTACTCATTTTTGTACACAGCACATCCATTTTTTTTACAGCGGTTACCTCAGATTCCACAGTGCACAATTCTGTCACTTTCCCTATGCTCTCACGGTCTTCCTTCAGTATATCTCCAGGATGTCCCGTCCTGTTCAGCATCACAGTATCCTCTCTGTCCAGCTTCTCCATATTTGAGAGTTCCCCTGTCTGTTTCACCCCAGACAAAAAGGCGTCTACTGACGTAGCAAGCTGCCTCATCATGAGCGATCTGTGCTGCCATACTGCTGCCAACTGTCTCACTACCATCTGTAGTGTAGTCAACTGCACTGCTATGTTCTGCACTGCTGTGACCTGTGCGGCTGTGATCTGCGCTGCTGTGTTCTGCACTGCTGTGACCTGTGCGGCTGTGATCTGCGCTGCTGTGTTCTGCAGTGTTGTCATCTGTGGCCCTCAGACCCTGAACGTCTGGGCCCGTGTCTTTAATGTTACAGAGCTGACTACCCTGTCAGGGTGTTCCTGCCCAACTCATTCAAATCTCAGCTGATCCTCAGCTTAATGGCCATTAGCTCTTTCTACTTTAAATATTTACAGGCTGAGAATGCGCTCCACCCCATCTAGTGGCTTAACTGGAGTACTACGCTTTCCCTACAACTATAACAGTAGTTATACATAGCATTAACATAAATATACATTACACTTTTATCCCTTAAGGTAATACACAGAGTAGTGTATTACCTTAAGGTAATGTAAGGTAAGGTAGTGTAGCAGTACCTATGTGACACACACATAATTATAATACATATGAACACGTAGCAGTACCAGTAAATTACGAGAAAGAGATAAAAGATAGACCAATAACATTTTCCATTCCCTTACATTGATCTCAGGGAAACCAAGTGACAATGATGATAACTGCCTTCAGTATGTGACACATGGACACACAGTCATCAAACAAATATACTGATGTTACACAGATGTCATATAAGTACATATGGATGGCACACGGACAAGAACCATGGATCTCACCAGTGCTGGTTTATCCTGTACTGGAATCACCAGGAAGTGTGAAGGAAACCTAAGACAAATGAAGATGAGAACTCTAAGTTTTGTGCCTGTTATCTCTTGTGTAGACTTTAAACCAGTTTCACTAATAAAGACTGTTTTGTTTTTATAAAATGGACTGCTGCCTTCCTTGTGGTTGTCCTACCCAAGGGCTTCCAGCACCATCTGAGAGTATGTGGCCTGAATGCAGAGCATCTGAATGTGCTGAATACATACACATACTCAGAGGGATCCATTTCATTGTTGCCTGGGGTTGCAACAACACACCTGGACCCATGCGACAACTACCAGCTGACCATGGATCAAA
>NW_027361671.1:46130000-46412500 GCF_039654945.1 Dendrobates tinctorius | reverse complement strand
AAGGGGGAAATATAGGGATGGGGGGCCGTGTGAATGCCAGCAGGGGGGAATATAGGGACGGGGGCCCATGTGCTTGCCAGCAGGGGGGAATATAGGGACGGGGGGCTGTGTGAATGCCAGTACGGGGGAATATAGGGATTGGGGGCCCGTGTGAATGCCAGCAGGGGGGAATATAGGGACGGGGGGCATGTGAATGCCAGCAGGGGGGATATAGGGACAGGGGGACTGTGTGAATGCCAGCAGGGGGGATATAGGGATGGGGGGCTGTGTGAATGCCAGTACGGGGGAATATAGGGATTGGGGGCCCGTGTGAATGCCAGCAGGGGGGAATATAGGGACGGGGGGCATGTGAATGCCAGCAGGGGGGATATAGGGACAGGGGGACTGTGTGAATGCCAGCAGGGGGGATATAGGGATGGGGGGCAAATGTGCATGCCAGCATGGGGGAATATAGGGACAGGGGGGCCCGTGCGCATGCCAGCAGGGGGGGATATAGGGACGGGGGGCTGTGTGCATGCCAGCAGGGGGAATATAGGGACGGGGGCCATGCAAATGCCAGCAGGGGGGCATATAGAGAGAGGGGGGCCATGTGAGTGCCAGCAGGGGGCATCTAGTGACCGGGAGGCCATATCCAGGATGGGATGGGGGGCTATGTGCCAGCACAAGGGGACAATGTGCCAGGATGGGGGTTATATAGATACCAGGATGAGGGACATAAATATGTTTTGAAAGATGGACACTGGCATTATAAGACACACCTCCATTTAACATAAAAGAAATTTTCTCTTTTTCTTCACCAAATTTGGGGGTACGTATATACGTTATAATCAGGTGCATCTTATAAAGTGAAAAATATGGTAGCTATTTCCATTGTCAAACATGAATACATTTAAATATTACTTTAGAGAGGTAAACCAACAATAATGATTTTGTAATACTGTGATTTTTTTTAAATTACAGGTTGTGGGAATATGAGCAAGTTATAAGGAGAGATGAGCCAATATTTCAATGTTCGGTTTGGATCACAATCGCTGAATTTGCAATATTGGCCGATTTAATAATCGAATATAGCCGAACGCCATTGAAATCAATGGGAGGAAAAACAAATGCATACACAGCACAAATGCAGGTGTTTCCCACACTGTGTGAAAGCTTGGGAAACACCGGTGTGGCAGTAACGTTACCGACGGTAGATCGTTACTGCCATTAGAGCGCTGCTGTGTAACGCTGTCAGATGTCGGTAAAAAGCTTACCGCAGGTCAGCAAGTGCCGGCTGATAAGAAACTACTCTTCCCATCAGGCTACATGTGCTGTCACAGATAACAGTGATAGCAGGTGCCACTGATGAGAGAAGTAATCTCTTATTAGCTGGTGCCTGTGCTCAAATAAAAAAAAAGTAAAATAATTAAATATTCAAATAAAATAAGAAACATATTATACTCACCTAACACCAAATCCTCAATGCCCTCGTCTCGTATAAAAAATGTAAAATAAAAAAACAACATATATTCACCTTAGCGCCCAATCCCTGATGCCAATGTCTCCTATAAAACATAAAAAATAACAAACAACCATATGCTCTCCTGTACACCATAATCCAGGCAATCCTGAGTATCCCACGGCGATCTCACATGTAGAACAGTCACATCTGGAGATGTGACTGCTCTAACTGTCCACTGGCAATACATAGACAGGAGTTTCATCGCTCCCACAGTGTATAGCGCTGAGCTGCTGTGAGAGGTCACACGAGTTCACCATCTGATAAATTCCAGTGAACTTTCTCACACAGCTTCAGTGCCTTAAGTGACATCACTAGGGCTCATCAGCAGATGAACTCAGGTGAACTTTATCACTGCAGGAGTGATTCCCTCCTTTTTCAGTGTGTAGCCAGTTGTCCTTGAGAGTAGTCACATCACTGAATGCTCTCAAAGTCATCAAGATTGTCGTGGGGCATTATGGATTATTATCTTCTCAGCGGACAGGTGAGAAATATTGAGGTTTATTATTTTATACTGTATTTGTTACAAGAGACGTTGGCTTCAGTGGATTAGGCATTCAGTGAGTATGGTGTAATTTAGATTCAATAAAGGACTGTGTCATTATTTCAATTAAAGTACTTTATTCTGGGTGTATGCATTTTTATAATATCACTATGAGGCTAGTAATGGGGGCGTCTTATAGATACCTTTCCATTACAAACCTGTGGGCTTGATGTCATCTGACAATACAAAGATGACATCAACCCCCTCCACACTATTACCCCACTTGCCACCTCTATAGAGCAAGTGAGAAGAGCGATGCTCAGCATCATATTTGGCACATCTTACAGATGCACCTTTTCTGGAGTGGCTGAGAGCTGATGTTTTTAGTCTGGGAGGGGGCCAATACCCATGACCTCTTCCTAGGCTATTTTGAGCTTGCAGCTGTCTACCTAGTCTTTGCTAGATAGATTTTATTCGGGGAACCTATGTCAATTTTTTTTCTGGGGTCCCCCTGTAAACTAGCCTTTAATCCCTTAACCCTCAGAGCTTTTTTCAGTTTTGCGGTTTCATTTTTCACTCCCCTCCTTCCCAGAGCCATAACTTTTTTATTTTTCCTTCAATATGGCCATGTGAGGGCTTATTTTTTGAGGAGCGAGTTGTAGTTTTGAACAAAGCCATTGGTTTTACCATGTCTTGTACTAGAAAATGGGAAAAAAGTGCAGTGAAATTGCAAAAAAAAGTGCAATCCTACACTTGTTTTTTGTATGGCTATTTTACTAGGTTCACTAAATGCTAAAACTGACATGCCATTATGATTCTCCAGGTCATTTCGAGTTCATAGACACCAAACATGTCTAGGTTCTTTTTTATCTAAGTGGTGAAAGAAATTCCAAGCATTGCTAAAAAAAAACAAAAAAATTGTGCCATTTTCCGATACCCGTAGTATCTCCATTTTTCGTGAACTTGGGTTGGGTGAGGGCTTATTTTTTGCCAGGCTGACATTTTTAATAATACCATTTTGGTGCAGATACGATCTTTTGACCATCTGTTACTGCATTTTAATGCATTGTCATGGCGACCAAAAAACGAAATTCTAGCGTTTTGACTTTTTACTCACTACGCCATTCAGCGACTAGGTTAATCCATTTTTTGTTGCTAGATCGGGCAATTCTGAATGCGGCGATACCGAATATGTGTATGTTTGATTTTACTTTTATTGTTTTATTTTGAAAAGGGTGAAGGGGGTGATTTGAACTTTTTTAACATTTTTTATATTTTTAAACACTTTTTTACTTTTGGCATGCTTCAATAGTCCCATCTCTATATAGCAGATTTACTCACTTGCTATGAGCGCCGTCCACTGGGTGGCACTCAAAGGAAGCCAGCAGTGACAACCATAGAGGTCTCCAAGAGACCTCCAGTTGTCATGCCAACACACCGGTGACCCGCGATCACGTGATGCTGGTCATTGGTGTGCGTATTTCCAGCGCAATTGCCGGAAGCGCTGATTAAATGCCGCTGTCAGCGTTTGACAGCGGCATTTAATTGGTTAATAGCCGCGGGTGGATCACGATTCCACCCGCAGCTATTGCGGGCACATGCCAGCTGTTCAAAACAGCTAACCTGGGAAGTATGTGGGCTCACCGCCAAAGCCCACATCAAAGGGAGGGAGTCAGACATCCGTGTAAATGTACGCCTGATGTCGGAAAGGGGTTATAGGCTAAATAAACAGCTGTGAGCTGATATTAATAGCCTGGGAACCTTTATTAGCTCCTTCCCAGAATATTAATATCATCCTTCAGCCATCAGCTTTCCCTCTGTTGGTTATGTAAGTTATGAGGGAGCCCACGCAATTTTAATTTTTTCATGTTTTTGTAAAAATAAACAGTTGCTGGTTACAATGTGTGTTTGTGTGTGTGTTTACTTACCGTCTTAGTAATGAGGGTGTCTGCCTGACACCTTTTCATTGCTAAGTGTAATGCTTGATGTCAATGACAGCTGCTGACACCAAGCCCTAATCCCATTACCCTGAGGCTACTGCATGAGAATGAAAAATTAGACGTTGAACCGAGAAATTACATCACACTTTGTTAGGGTTGGTGGATTGCACTAAAAATAATAAAGTGCAATCGCCACCCAGGGTCTTCTGTGCAGAGATGTATAACTGCTGCTAGTGAGCAATGGCGGAACCAAACAGCAAGCGTTCAACTTAAACATACTGTGTTAAATGTGTTAAACTGTGTTATCCAGCTACGTTACTGCACAGAGTGGTACTGTAAAAAATAAGCAAAGTACTAAACCCTGTTAAATGTCACAGGGAGCTAGCACGTGGGTTGGACTTACTCTATAACTCAAATGTGCTAACCACACACTAGAAAGAGACAGATGCTAAGCCAAGGAAGAGAATACATGGGACGCTAGGTGCACGACCCTGTCGCTTTCCCAGGGAAGTATAGCCTGAGGTTAGACTTGCTCTGTAAATCAACTGTGCTAACCGCACACATGAAGGAAACAGATGCTAATCCAAGGTAATGTCAGTATCCTGTCAGCGCAGGCGTGCAGCCTCCGCTGAGCAGGGACTCACCCACACTGTAGGGGGCCCGGGGTCAGGTACAGCCGGAAAGTACAGATACACAGGACCTGTGGACGCTGAAGTTTAGCAAGCAGTCACAGGACCTATGGTCATGTGACTGCAAGGGGGCAGGGCTTAGCGTCCTGCTTTCAGAGATGGCAGGATACTATACAGAAACACTCAGAGTCAGGCAAAACGGAGGTCATACACAGAGATATCAGTAAAGTACCAGGGATGAGACAGAACGGATAGTCAGGGCCAAGCAGAAGTCAAAACCAAACAGACATAGAAGGTACCAACCAGAATCCAAAGCAATATCCAGAGAACAGACCGAGTCATACACAGAGAATCAAGCAACCAGAACACAGCACAAACACACTCAGGGGTCACCACACAATGCCAAGGGCGAAAGTATAACTGACGGGAGATGGGAGCTTCCTAAGGCTATAAGAAGCCTCTCCCAGAACCAGGGAGAGGCCACAATCATAGCCCCAGGTTTGCAGGTAAGCCTGCACTGGGATCACAACCTTTAACCCCAGAAATGCCAGTCATCAGCACTGGTTACAGACATTAACATCACGTGTGTGAGTCAAACCCGCACTGAGATCATGACAGGTAAGTTACCCAGTCCTAACCCTACCTGCCTATGTAGGTACTCTCAGAGACTAGAGCAACACTCAAACATGCAGAGTGGAAGAGTATACACTTGCAGAACCCATATATAAGTGATATTAGTGTGCCGCTAAGAGCCTTTTATACATTAGACTCCACCCCAAACACTCACGCCAAGTCGGCCGAGATGTAGTCTGTGGGTCAATCCGGAGCTGCCACTTCACCAGAGCAGCAACTGTCTGACCACCAAAGAGCAGATGGCATATCACGGACATGCTCAGTCGGATGATCTCTGGACTTAGATTCCCAAGCGTCAGGTTGCAACTGCCTATTGACGGTTACCATAGACTTGGTTGGGGAGCCAGCAGCAACTAAATGAATGTCACGAACCTGCGCAAGATGCTGGGACCGATGTCTGTGTTAAGCAACACTTGCAATGCCTGTGCCAGAATGGGAGACCACAGCACCAGGTATGCGTGGGGTCTACCCTGTGCAGCGGGAGAATCATGATGCTTAACACACTTATTTTTAAATATCTTTATTTAGCTAAAAAAGCCTTCATTGCTGTGCAAAAAACATGCAAAAAATGCATGCAAAACACATAAATGCAGAAAAAACACCAAAGAACATGGCACAGCACACGTTTTTGCTGCAAAGAGATGCAGAAACCTTGCAGAAATTTCTGCAAGCAAATGCTTAACGTGCGCCCATACCCTAATGCTGGAGTTTTGTTCCTGCAAAGTCGGATGAGTGTAATGCAATTGTCATGCGTTTTTCATGCGAGTACAATCCGATTTTTAACACCTAGCATCTGATTTACATCCTAAGGCCATGTTCACATGGTCAGTATTTTATATCAGACTTTTGAAGCCAAAACCAGAAGTGGAACAATCAGAGGAAAAGTATAATAGAAACATGTCACCACTTCTGTATTTATCACCCACTTCTGGTTTTGGCTTACAAATATTGATGTAAAATACTGACCAAATATTGAACTTGTGAACGTGGCCTTAGGGCTCATTCACACTTGCGATGAAATTGGACAAATGCAATCCGATAAAAAATCGGATTGAATTCAGACCAATGTTATTCTATGATTGTGTCTTCATCTGCGTTTTTTTTCCCAGCTCGGATCGGATCATGATCAGACTGGAAAAAAGTCACAGCATCGGAATTCGAATCGCATCCGGTAATAAAAGTCAATGGGTGCGAGAAAAAAAAACACACAGCACTCGGACCATGCGAGTGCTGTCTGATTTCTACCCACCGATCATAGT
The DNA here is from genome assembly GCF_039654945.1 of Dendrobates tinctorius. Classification (NCBI taxonomy): domain Eukaryota; kingdom Metazoa; phylum Chordata; class Amphibia; order Anura; family Dendrobatidae; genus Dendrobates; species Dendrobates tinctorius. The sequence goes on along the minus strand of NW_027361671.1, from coordinate 46,406,057 downwards.
TGAAAAGCCGGCAATTCATACGCGGGTACAGTAAAATCACATTGACAGGTTAGAATAGAATAGATAGAATAGATATATACACATAGAATACATATATATATATATATACAGCTCTGGCAAAAATAGACCACTGCAAAATTTTAATTGTCTGATTTTTCTCTTTATAGGTATATTTTTGAGTAAAATGTAAATTGCTCTTTTATTCTATAAACTACTGGCAACATTTCTTCGAATTTCCAAGCACTACATTTTGTATATATTTTCATAAAATGAGAAATGGTCAAAATAACAAAAATATTCAGTGCTTGCAGACCTCAAATAATTCTAAAAATACAATTTCATAATGATTTAGAAACAACAATACTAATGTTTTAACTCAGGAAGAGTTCAGGAATCAATATTTTGTGGAATAACCATGATTTTTAATCACAGCTTTTATGCGTCTTGGCATGCTTTCCACTAGTCTTTCACACTGCCTTTGGGTGACCTTATGCCACTCCTGGTACAAAAATTTAAGCAGTTCTTCTTTGTTTGATGGCTTATGACTATCCATCTTCCTCGTGATTACATTTCAGAGGTTTTCAATGGGGTTCTGGTTTGGAGATTGGGCTGGCTATGAAAGGGATTTGATGTGGTGGTCCTTCATCCACACATTGATTGACCTAGCTGTGTGGCATGGCGCATTGTCCTGCTGGAAAAAACAGTCCTCAGAGTTGGGGAACATAGCCTGAGCAGAAGGAATCAACTGTTTTTCCAGGATAAACTTGTATGCGGCTTGATTCATACATCCTTCACAAAGATTAACCTGCCCAATTCCAGCTTTGCTGAAGAATCCCCAGATCATCACCGATCCTCCACCAAATTTCCCAGTGGGTGCAAGACGCTGTGGATTGTACGCCTCTCCAGGTCTCCGTCTAACCAATAGATGACCAGGTGCTGGGAAAAGCAGAAAATTAGACTCATCAGAGAAGATTACCTTACTTCAGTCCTCTATGGTCCAATCCTTATGGTCTTTAGCAAACTTCAGCCTGGCTCTCCTTTGCTTCTCATTGATGAAAGGCTTTTATCTAGCTTTACATGACTTGAGCCCTGCCTCTAGGAGCCTGTTATGAACTGTTCTTTCACTCGATGTCATCCTGCGGTTGCTGATTGACATTTGAATAAGATGACGGTGATCCCAGTCAGTGGAGAGTCGTTTTCGCCCTCTGCCAGTCTGTAGCTTTGTTATCCCCGATGTCTACTGCTTGACCTTGTTGTAATGGACTGCCGTCTTAGAAATTTTAAGGATGGAGGCAACATGACGCTCACTGTATCCCTCTGCTAGTAAAGCCAGAATTGAATCCTTCTTTTCCTCGCTCAAGGCTTTTCTTTTCAAATCCTTTGACATGGTTAAAAGTTACTTTTACATTCCTATTACTGTTTGGATATTACTAGCATTTGTTTTGCTTGTCCTATTGCAAGAGGATTGTGAACACCACAGCAGGGTTTTTTATACTTTCCATTGTTAAATAAGATTTGGTTCAGGTGATCACCTAATCAGAAGCACATTAAGTAGAATGAGGTGTTCTCTGGTTGTAATTCAACTGACACTGGAATGGAATGGCTATCAGACATGTAGAGAAGCTGATTTTTATAAAACTGTGCAGTGGTCTCTTAATTTTTGCCAGAGCTTTATGTCAGTGACACACACAGTTTTATATATATATATATATGTATTTATATTACATAGATAGATAGAAGAAAAGCCGGTAATTCAGCACCCATGGTAGTGTAAAATCACAGCAGGAGCTGACAGGATAGAAGAGAAAATGGGCAGACATACCCCATGTGCAGCCTCTGTGGCTGCCTGGCACCCGGAAGTGGAAGGGGGCCCCTTCAAGGTGGCTAATAATGAGGGCAATCTGGCCTGTTTATCTGGCTCTGAGGATCCGAGGGGCCCCTGGCCAGATTGCCCTCATGTGCGGCGTGCAGGGAGTGATCCCTGCTGCTCCGCTGCCTACAAGAGGAAATAGCAGTGGAGCAGAGCTGCAGGGATCCGCCCTGCTTGCACTTCCTCTCACAGAGACAGCAGTGCTGCTGGATGATGTAATCATTCAGTGGCCGACTGTGCCAGAGAGAGGAAGCGTCTGGCAACGGTGATGCTTCAACTGCGGGAGAGTGTGCGGAGAGGTGAGAAGTACTGTTTGTGTGTGCTTTGTTGAATGTTGTGTGTGTGTAGAGATGAGTGGTGGTGTGTGTGTGCGTGCATGCGTAGTGCTGCGGGGGAATGTGCAGAGAGGTGAATGGTGCTGTGTGTATTTCTGTGTGTAGGTGGAGGAGAGGGCAATGACGGATTAATGGGGAGAAGGCAACGATGGGGTGACGAAAAGGGAAATGATGGTGGTAATGGTGAGAAGGCAATAATGGAGGTATTGGGGAGAAGGCAATGATGGGGTGTTGGAGAGGGCAATGATGGGAATGGTGGGGGAGGAGGAAATGATGGACTTTGTGGAATGGGCAATGATGATGTTGGGTGAAAAGGCAATGATGGAGGTGGTGAAAAGGGCAATAATGGGGGTGGAGGGGGGAGGAAATGATGGAAGTGGTGGAATGGGTAAGGATGGTGGTGGTGGAAAGGGCAATGATGGGGATGGTGGGAGAGAATGAAATGGTGGAGGTGATGGAAATGGCAATGATGGGGAGGGGGAGATGGCAATGATAGAGGTGGGGAAGAAGGCAATGATGGTGGCAGTGGAAAAGACAATGATGGGAGTGGTGGGGCAGAAGGCAATGATGGAGGTGGTGGAGGAGGAGGCAATGATGGATGTGGTGGAAAGGGCAATGATGGGAGTGATGGAGAGGGCAATGATGGGGTGGTGGCAGAAAATGCAATGATGTAGGTGGTGGAAAGAGCAATTATGGTGATGGTGGAAAGGGCAATAATGGGGGTGGAGGGGGAGGAGGAAAACATGGAGGTGATGGAATGGACAATGATGGGGTGGGGGAGAGGACAATAATGGGATGCAAGCGAAGAAGGACAATGAGGGATGTGGGGGATTCGGATGGGAGGAAGGGGGACTTATAATGGACTTAGGAACAGGGGGAGGAGGAGGAAAACATTATTATTACTTATTATGTCTAAGACAGTTCCTTAGTATATAGTGTACGTACTTATTATGTCTAACATAGTCCCTTAGTATATAGTGTACTCACTAATTCTGTATTACACCATACTTAGTAACATAGTTTCCTCTTTTATTATGTACCACACAGTCCCTTATTACGTACCATCCTCTCTAGTTATATATGGTGCCATGCCTTATTATATTGCTTCCTCTGCTGTTATGTACAGTGCTGTCTCTTACATAGTGTATTCTTGTTAATTTTGTTATTCAAAGTGCTCTCTTTTATTACGTAGTCCCCTCTATTTATAGATATAAAATGACTGCTGATGGAGGAGCCGGTGACCAGACAACCAGTCCATTAGCTCCTCCATTAGAAAAGAAGGTTTCCCATGCTCCATCAGCCATCATTGCATTAAACATCTAACAAGACAGGAAGGTATGTAATAAAAAACAGGGCTCTATATAATCCAATATGCAAGGGACAGTACAGTATATAACAAGAGAGGGTACTGTATAATAAGGGACAGCAATATACATAATAAAGTAAACTATGTAATATATACATGTATATGTGAATGGCTATATATATACATATATATAGTATATATATAATAATTTTATTTCTATAGCACCAACATTTTCGGCAGCACTTTACATTTCAGAGTGGACTTGTACAGACGATAGACATTACAGCATAACAATAATTAACAATAACACTAATCACATAGATCATAAGAGATACCAAGAGGAATGAAGGGTCCTGCTCAAAAGCTTACAATCTATGAGGAAAAAAGGTATACACGAAAGGTGGATAGTAACAGTTGCCTTCATTGTTCGAACCAGCCATAATGTTAAATGTGTAACAATACAGACACAGAGGGATAATAGATGCATAAAGCATGTGGGAATATGATGCGGTGAACCTGGTTATGGTAAAACTTTAAAACTTTTGACTATGCCACACAGGGATAGTTTGGTTAATGTGTTGAGGCGATAGGCCAGCCTGAATAAGTGCGTTTTTAGAGCACTCTTAAAATTGTAGGGATTGGGGACTAATCGTATTGACCTGGGAAGTGCATTCCAAAGAATTGGCGCAGCACGTGTAAAGTCTTGGAGACGGGAGTGAGAGGTTCTGATTATTGAGGATGCTAATCTCCGGTCATCAGCAGAACGGAGGGCACGGGTAGGGTGGTAGACTGAGATGAGGGAGGAAATGTAGGGTGGTGCTGCACCGTGGAGTGCTTTGTGGTTGAGGGTAATAAGTTTGTACTGGATTCTGGAGTGGATGGGTAGCCAGTGTAATGACTGGCACAAGGTAGAGGCATCGGTGTAACAATTGGCGAGTAATATGATCCTGGCTGCAGCATTCAAGACAGATTGGAGATTCGAGAGTTTGGTAAGAGGGAGACTGATTAGTAGAGAGTTACAATAGTCCAGACAAGAATGAATAAGAGAAACAGTAAGAATTTTTGCAGAGTCAAAAGTAAGAAAAGGTCGAATTCTAGAAATGTTTTTGAGATGCAGATAACAAAAGCGAGCAAGTGATCGGATGTGGGGGGCAAAGGAAAGCTCGGAGTCAAGTATGACCCCAAGACAGCGGGCATGTTGCTGAGGAGTAATAGTGGAACCACACACAGAAATGGCAGTGTCTGGTATAGGTGCATTAGTAGAGGGAGGAAACACAAGGAGTTCAGTCTTTGACAGGTTCAGTTTCAGATATAGTACATATATACGTGATACATAAATACATGATGTTAGACACAGCGTTTAGACAATCGCTGGTGTTTTCTAAAAAGGCAGGCATGATGTCAGGAGAGGAAGTGTATAATTGGGTGTCATCAGCATAGAGATGGTACTGGAAACCAAATCTACTGATTGTTTGTCCAATAGGGGCATTGTACAAAGAGAAGAAGAGGGGGCCTAGAACCGATCCTTGAGAAACCCCAACAGTAAGTGGAAGATGTGGGCAGGAGGAGCCAGCAAAGATACAGTAAAGGAGCAGTCAGAGAGGTAGGAGGAGAACCAGGAGAGAACGGTGTCCTTGAGTCCGATAGAACAGAGCATAGTGAGGAGGAACTGATGATCCACAGTGTCGAATGCTGCAGAGAGATCCAAGAGAATTAGCATGGAGTAATGACCATTAGATTTTGCTGTTAGTAGATCATTAGAGACGTTAGTGAGGGCAGTTTCAGTAGAGTATAAGGAGTGGAAACCAGATTGTAGAGGGTCGAGAAGAGAGTTATCAGAGAGATAGCGGATAAGACGGGAGTGGACCAGGCGTTCCAGGAGTTTAGAGATGAAGGGAAGATTAGAGACAGGTCTGTAGTTAGCAGCACAGCTGTGGTCGAGGGATGGTTTTTTTATGTAGTGGATGTATGATGGCATGCTTAAATGAGGAGGGAAAAATACCAGAAGATATATATATATATATATATATATATATATATAAATATATATATATATATATCTTGCTCTACATACATGATCACTTTTATATTTTTGTCTTTATATTATGCTTTCCCATTAAAATCTGGGAAACCAAAATGTTCAATTTCTGCAAGGACACAGGAACTACAATATGTAAGGTGACTTAATGAGTGAGTCAGGATGTTTATACAAGATTCAATGGAAGGATTTACACCTAAAGAGGTTTTCCCATGAACAAAATTACATTTTAGTTAATAGAAATAACAATTTCCATAATTGGTTGTGTTTAAATAAAATGTTCCTGTGCTGAGATAATCTTATAAATGTGCCCCTGCTGTGTACTGTGTAATGGCTGAGTCTGACTGTACAGGAATATGGTCTGATCATATCACATCTCCTGGGCAGGTAGGGAAGCAAAGGAGTATACAGACCAGTCAGAAGGGAGTCACAGCTGATTCTTTTTGTGAGGTAAAGCATTTCCCTGCCTGTTTCTAACCAATATTTTATCCCAAAGAAATAAACAGCTGTGACCCTGTGCTGTCCTGTCTGTGATTTTCTTGCTTCCCCCCCTGCCCAAGAGCTGTGGTATGATCATGCCATCATGCCAGGGACATTTTTTTAAACTCATCCAGTTGTGAAACCTATTATTATTCCAAGATCTATTGATTAAAATATACCTTTGTTTGTGGAAAAACCCCTTTAGGAAGGCTCACTATGAGCAAAGAATCCTCAGAGAATGGATCTTTTATAAACTATGGAAGTAAAAATCAGGAACAATGATGCACATGCTCAGCATACTAAAAAAAAGAATGACCAAATATTGGAAATGTTTTTGGGTAGTCCCAAGCCTTAAATAATTGCTGTCAGATACCCTGCCGTCTATTACTTACTGCAGGGGTTGACATTTGTATGATTTGCTGATCTATAGTCAATTAGAACAAAGTAGAAAGCCATTGTCCTGGCTGGCAACTAAGATTACGAGTTGTTACAAGTGTGCAAAAGGCAAGCATGCAAGACATGCATGTTCTCTGCAAATAAAAAGCAGTCTGCTAATAATTCTATGGAGTGATCATAGAAAGTATCAGATCAGGCAATTAATTAATGTTTTTATGGTCATAATTGTGTACATCTAAATTAGTCCTTGTCAATTATTTCATGTAGACAAAACAACACTTATGAAGACAATCCCAACTTCATGTCAAGTCCATTAACTCTTATCAGTCAGCCACAGCGGCATATGTAACTGGCACATTTGATGTACATAAGCTTTAAACGTCTGTGTGTGCCAGATACCCATGCAAATTTAGAAGATCTGAGTAATCAGGACTGTGTTTATACACTGGAAGGAAATGCAGAGATGGAAAAATCCAGAGTGGATGCATAGGGGTCATCCATTCTTGAGAGAGAATCAAGAAGAGGAAAGATATCAGAGCAAATTACTGCCTTCAAAATTATCCATGTGGATGTTCTACTATTTCTGAAATGTTCAAAAACTATACTTCAAGCCAGAAAGATTTATGGATTAATGTTGGCAGCAGATTATTCAGGATACTCTCCAAGCATGTGACAACAGAACTTCTTTATTCAGGAACAATCAGGAACAATATATGATAAGCTTAACAGATCAGGAATAAATCATTTGTGTGTCTCTATCCGTGCAGCATCTGCAGCAGGCTGCTTCTCTCATACACAGAGACTGGAAAAACAGGCTCTTCCTGTCAATAAATTGCCAATAATTTCCATCTATTGTCTATTCCATTTGCACAACAGTGTGTGAAATTGATTGTCAATCAGTGTTTCTTCCTAAGTGGACAGTTTGATTTCACAGAAGTTGGATTTACTTGGAGTTATATTCTGTTGTTTAAGTGTTCCCTTTATTTTTTTGAGCAGTGTATAATACTACAAATAGCAAGGATAGATACCTTATAAAAAGCAATAGCAGGGACTCATTTGCTCAGCTGGCCCACCCCGGCACGTGTTTAGGAGGTGACTGCTTCCTCAGGGACGTACACATGATGTGGTTGCCCAAGAATAAATATACATCCAACAGGAAGTGATTAGAAACATACAGTACGAACCACATAATGGATCGTCATAGTAAATGTCATGCCCACCAAGCCGCATACAGCAAAGTCAGACAGGAAGATGGAGTTGTTGCACCAAACATATTCCAACAATTAACTTGATGAAAATGGGAAAAAAAATCTTTACGTACAAACACCAAGTCAAGAACTTTCTAAAATATACTGTATAGGTTCTATTAAGAGGATTACATCTGCAGATAAAATGTGACAAATAATCTCCTCAAACTAAATACATTAGCAACATGTTTTGGTTTATGTAATTTCTATGTAGGCTCCTACCAGCATTTTACCTCTATCAACTAATTAATTAATTAGCTCTCACTACACAATTTCCTTTTCCCCTCCAGCCACATGCTCTGAAATGAAAATAGTCTCCAGGATTTGCTTTTATTACAGCTATTTCACTTATAAAAGAGGGAGTAGGGGTAACCATTTCTCTCACGTTTGTTGCTGACATGGTTAAAACTTTGTCTGGGAAATGTGAATATAAGAATGAAATATCTAGCACATAGAATCAAAACTACAGTCGGCTGGATAATTGCTGGATACGAAGGACAAAGTCATTCAGTACAGGACCAGCCAAATAGAAATCTGGAGGCGCCTACCTAAATAAACTGGAATTGATCTATTTTCTATAAAAGAAACTTGCAATAAGTTACCAACAAATAATTTACTGTACCTTTTGGAGACTGCCCACAAATTATATGCTTCTAAGAAAGACAGGCAAATGACTGGACTGATGAAAAAATGATTTAGAAAAGAGACCCCAAGCTAAAACAAGGACTGTCACATGAATCTGCTGACTCAAGTGAAGAGTGGAATGGTTAGACTTTTTGTCATTTGTAGATATAATATTCTTATTCTTCCCAGTATACTTTTAAATAAATATTGTGCTTTGTTTTTTTTTTCCCTTTTTTTCTTTGTTGCTTTTTCAGAGCTGTCTACCTTATGTAGCAATGCAAAAGATATTTTGTCTAATGCCACACTCATTGAAGACTATTTTTTCTTTCTTACCTAAATTTTCTTCATTACAAAAAACAAGAATTGAGGCTGTTTTCTATTTTGAGCAAATAATTGTTAGACCAGGCTCCGGTTACACTGGTTTCCATTATGGTGGGATTCATGATGGGAATAATAAAACAATAATGATTAGAGAAAAGCGAGCACTAAAATGCTTGGGTGCCTGTTGCTCGAACCGAGCAATTCCTAATACTGGCAACAATATAATTTGAAAGATAATTCCCTTGTTACTCAACCAATATATACTTCAATTCAGAATTGCCTGAATAAATTAAAGCTTCCCAAAATTTCTGAAGAACAACTCGGTTCTCTTAATTGCCCCTTCACTCCACAGAAAATTCAAAATATCATTAAGTCCTCCAAATATAATTCAGCCCCAGGCCTTGATGGCCTTCCAAATGAGTATTATAAGCTCTTCAATAATAATCTATCCCCGTATTTGCTTAGAATCTTTAACTTTTGGCAGAGTTCTGAATCCATAGCCACGTCCTGTCTGGAAGCCATAATTACCACTATCCCAAAATCTGGTACACCACTTTTTAGTCCAGTTAACTTTAGGCCCATCTCTTTACTGAATTGTGATGTTAAGATATTTTCTAAACACCTTGTTTCTAGAATTCATAAAATACTGCTTTCTCTGGTTGCCCCTGACCAGGTGGGCTTCATGGAGGGGATGAAAAAGGAGATTAATTAATCTGACTAGAATAGCTGAGCTGTCTGGAGACCCTAGTGCTCTCTTGTCTTTAGACTCTGAAAAGGCCTTCAACCGGGTGCACTGGGGTTATTTAGATGAAATTTTGTCTAGATTTCGTTTCATTGGCCCAATAAGTCTGCTATTTTGCCCTTGTACTCTAACCCTAATGCATCAGCTGTAGATTCGGGCTTTAGCTCTCAGAATTTTTCTATCATCAATGATACCCATCAGGGCTGTCCACGCTCTCCAATTATTTTTGCCTTAGTTATGGAGCCCATGGTGGAGTCCATTCGTATTAACAGTAATATATTGGGCATTCCAGTTGGAGAGATTAACCCCTTTGCCCCCAAGGGTGGCTTGCACGTTAATGACCGGGACAATTTTTACAATTCTGACCACTGTCTCTTTATGAGGTAATAACTCTGGAACGCTTCCATGGATCCCGGTGATTCTGACATTGTTTTCTCGTGACATATTGTACTTCATGATAGGCATAAAATTTCTTTGATATAACTTGCGATTATTTGTAAAAAAGCAGAAATTTGGCGAAAATTTTGAAAACGCAATTTTTGAACTTTGAATTTTCATGCCCTTAAATCACAGAGATAAGTCACTCAAAATATTTCATAAGTAACATTTCCCACATGTTTACTTTACATCAGAACAATTTTAGAACCAAAACTTTTTTTGTTAGGAAGTTATAAGGGCTAAAAGTTGACCAGCGATTGCTCATTTTTACAGCATGATTTTTTTTAGGGACCACATCACATTTGAAGTCACTTTGAGGGGTCTATATGATAGAAAATAGCCAAAAGTAACACCATTCTAAAAACTGCAACCCTCAAGGTGCTCAAAACCACATTCAAGAAGTTTATTAACCCTTCAGGTGCTTCACAGGAATTTTTGGAATGTTTAAAAAAAAATGAACATTTAACTTTTTTTAACAAAAAAATTACTTCAGTTCCAATTTTTTTTTGTTTTCCCAAGGGTAACAGGAGAAATTGGATGACAAAAGTTATTGTGCAATTTTCCTAAGTACGCTGGTTGGTTGGCACCTCCATATATGGGAGGGTTCCTTTTATACAAGAAGCCACCTAACTATTGGTTGGGAGTAGTGATGAGCGAACGTGCTCGCCAATACTCATTACTTGCCCGAGTATCACTGTACTCGGTGTACTCGGCGAGCACCGAGCATTTTTGGGATTAATCGGCGGGAACTCGGGTCTCCACCCAGCTTTTTTAGCCGACTTTAGAGTCCCAATCACGATACAGCAATTGTCTGCCAGGCAATGAAACGCCGCAGTCATCTTTGTTGTGGTCGTACAGTGATTGGCTGCCCTGCTCGGCGCATTCAGCTCCGGATTTAGTGTAGGGAGAGCTGCTGCCGAGATAGGGTCAGAATTGGGGATTTCTTAGTCAGTGTTTGGTCTACCATTGTAAACTACTCAAATCCAGATAAACCAACAGTCCTTCTAAGGACTAATTCCGGAGTATAGGTTCCAGTGTTAGGTAGGCAGGGTAATGTATGTTGCTTTATACAAATCAGTGCAAGGCCTGCAGGTACTGTATGTGTGTATATAGATCATTGCATACATCAAGAGGGTCCATTCCCTTTCTGTGTTCTGATGCTGCTGCTGCTACCTGTAGGATATATTAAATAAATAGAATCTCGTGCAAGAGCTATTAAGCACAACAAGAGATAAGAATAGAGTCTTTCAAAGCTCAAATACAATTTATTGAAATAATGATAAACAGAGCATGAGTGCTAATAGGTTACAGCAGACATAAACACAAAGTAATAGTGCAGCACCTTAAAAAATGCTACAAAATGTAAATAAATGTATACAGCATAAACAGTTAATTTACAGATATAGACCACAATAGGAAGCAACCCCCCAGTTAAGGTAATATATGTTCCCAAAGAAAAGGGTGTTACATACAATAAGTACCAGGGTGGGATACTTTCTATAAAGTGCAAAAGTGCTTCTGTACTAATAAGCCCAAAGGGCATTGAATGTAAACAAATGTAATGAAAACTGCCTATGCGCAATACAGAACTAAATATAAGGGCTGCGTAAAAGAGTAACACTTACATGTGATGTGAATGCTGCTGTCAGACCTGCCGCCCCTACGCGCGTTACGCCGCAGGAAGCTGGGGGGTTGCTTCCTATTGTGGTCTATATCTGTAAATTAACTGTTTATGCTGTATACATTTATTTACATTTTGTAGCATTTTTTAAGGTGCTGCACTATTACTTTGTGTTTATGTCTGCTGTAACCTATTAGCACTCATGCTCTGTTTATCATTATTTCAATAAATTGTATTTGAGCTTTGAAAGACTCTATTCTTATCTCTTGTTGTGCTTAATAGCTCTTGCACGAGATTCTATTTATTTTGTATAGTTCAGTGAGTTTAGCCCTTTATTATTTTTTCCCTGTGTTTGGGGTATTTGTATTTAATCTGTAGGATATATTGGCCATATATACCTAGCCCCAGGTGTAATTGGCTTTGAAAATTTTTTGGCGAGGGCAAATAGAGCTTTTTTTATTGCAAAGCAATCCAGAGCCTTTTTTTCCCCTCCATTTGCATTTGACAGTGCACAATACAGCCAGATCCTTTTCCTAGCACAGTGTGAAAATCCAGCAATTTTAAAGGGGTCCCAAACATCCCTTTTGAGTGCACAGAAAAATATTTAATTTTTATGTGGTACGGTTCAGTAGATTTTTTTTTAGTGTCTTGCACAATTTCTTGACAATATTTTGCTGAACCTCCCCAAAAATACATACAGGTCACATATTTTACAGTGTAGTATATCTGTGAGACGCCTCATCCATCCATCTGCTAAAAATTTTGGTCTTTTTAGCCCTGAATTCAATTTTTTTTTTGCTGTCTGGCACTGCATTTATATACAGCAGTATTTAGCAAAAAAATAAAAAAAAATACAGGCCACTCAATTTTCGGTGTGGTATCTCTGTGCCAGCTCATATCTGTGTATGCTCAAAGTTTGGCCAGTTTATGGCAGTTTTCTTTTGTTGTCCTGGGTGTCACTGTACTTATATAGCAGTAGTTAGCCCAAAATTAGAAAAAAAACAGGCCACATATTTGTCATAGTGATATCTCCCTAACAGGCCTCATTTATCATTGCCATTTTAGTTCTACACATTGTATGTTTTTTCCTGTCTGTTAACGTACTTATTAAATCTGATAAGGCAAAACACATTTTTACATAAAGTACAGATATGTAAAAGTGTAGTTTTCCAGCACATGTATCACATACAAGTTGCCACCAAAATCACCCTTTTGTAGTGAACGTGTATAATATTATAGTCCATTTACAATGGCAAGTCGCGTGACAAAGGACAGGGAAGTGGACATGATGGTGATGGTGCAGGCCGATGCCTTGGGCAAGCTGAAATTGGCCCACCAAAAGCACCCACATCTTCTCACTGGACCTTAATGTCCGAAGTCCTAGGGGACCGCGGTAAGACAGCACTGTTGAAGCACGAGCAGTGTGAAAAAGTTGTTGGTTGGATAGCGGATACTTCCAGTTACTTATCCACCAGCACCCTGTCTTCAACATGGCCAAGTCACAGTAGCCGTGAATCTGGACCTCATATTCCTTACCCTGAGTCTCCTTCCTCCCACCATGCTGTGTGCCCTGAGACAACGGATCCCACACTGGGACACTTTGAAGAGCTATTCAGTTTTCCATTTGGAGATTCGTGCCTCTCACCCAGTCCACTTGAAGTGGGGCAAGATGATATTCCATGTAGTGATGCCCAAATCTTTGAGCAGCCACGGTCACAAGAGGTAGACGATGATGAGACAAAATTGCCGGAAAGTCAGGAGGAGGACCAGGGTGGGGAAGCGGAAGATGATGTGGTGGATGAAGGAGTAACAGACCCAACCTGGCAGGAGGACATGCAGAGCAAGGACAGCAGCACACAGGGGGAGGTAGGCGTTGCACCACTTCAGGCAGGAAGAAGCAGTGTGGTGGCTGCAGACAGAAGGCATTCAACCCTTCCCCGTAACACCAACCTGACGGAAGTTGCCAGTCCAACTGTTAGGTCTTCCCGAGTCTGGTTATTTTTTAAAGACTCTGCTGATAACCCCAAACAGACCATTTGCAACACCTGTCATGCCAGCATCAGCAAGGGTACCAAAACTACCTGTTATGAATGGGTCACCGAGGAGAAAAAAGCAAAACAAGCTAAGCCACAGAAAACCAGAGTGGTTGGTAACTATGCAGATTGCAGATCCCTGATCTTACCACACAACTAGCAGTAGCCGTGGAGCGTGCCTACGATGAACCTAGACGCCTCATCACGGCCGGAGGACTACATAAGCCTAAAGCAAGAAAAGGGAAAACTAACTGCCCCAGAGCAGACCCCAAAGGAATAGATAGCCCCACACATGTATTGATGGTGAAACAAGATGAAGGCACAAACACAGGCAGGAAAATAGGCTGAGCAAATGATGGGGCCCAAACTAACTAGACAGGAAAGGAAAGAGAAGACACTGCAACCTGCAAAAAACCCTACAAAAATAATGTCCAACACTTCTGATAGCAAAACTAACCCTGAAGTCACTAGACTTCTCCCACTATATCAGCACTCTGAAATATTCTGAGACAGAGCAAAAAGAGACCGAACTAGTAAGGGACAAAAAGCCAATTGGCAAAATACTGATAAATAAGCGTGGAAATTCAGCTCAGCCCCCAGCCGGGGCTGGCAGACCACACAAAAACTGAATAGACCAACAAAATCAAGTGTGAACATTAGCAGAAAAACTTAGCTTTAGATGACTGGGACAGAGCTGAAAACCAAGAGCTGACAAGCCAGAAGGAAGCACCATCAACTGAATAAGGCGTCGGCTGTCTTAAATCCAATCTGAGAATCCTGAGATCCAATCGTCATCCTCATTCTCATGTGGCAGATCTCCACCGATCAAACCAGCCGCACCACCTCCCATCACCACCAGAGGGAGTCCAGAAGGGGAACTCACAACTGGTGAACCAGAGAATGAACTCACAACAACTACCAGCCTTACCACCACCAGCATGATCAGACACATGGCAGCAAAGCACCCGACGTTGTGGGCCCAACCCCATGCTGCAGGAACAGTGTCTGCAGGTGATAGCACAGTTTCTTCAAGTGTTGTGCATGCAAGCTAATCCTCTGTCCATGGTGCATGCGAAAATGCCTCCTGCCCTGCACCTGCCGTTGCCCACAGTCAAATAGCACCATCATCGAGCACATTCACGTCCTTGTCCCAGCGCAGCCTTCTGTTGTCCATAACCCAGTCATTGGAACATAAGCGTAAATAAGCAGCCAATGCCCCACAGGCTACAGTACTCAATTCTCAGATTTCTCGTCTGCTTGCGGTCGAAATGTTGCCTTTTAGGCTCGTGGAGACGGAAACTTTCCGCAACCTGATAGCGGCGGTTGTCTCAAGGTACTCGGTACCCAGACACCACTATTTCTCTCACTGTGCCGTCCCGGCGTTACACAGGCACATGTCCCTCAAACATTACCTGTGCCCTCAACAATGCAGTTACTGGGAAAGTACACCTAACCAAGGACATGTGGACAAGTGCTTGTGGCCAGGGATGGTACATCTCGCTGACGGCACGCTGGGTTAACATAGTGGAAGCTGGGACCCAGTCAGACCTTGAGATGAAACATGTCCTCCTGACGCCAAGGATTGCAGGCCCTATGTTATTCAGGGTTGACCCCACTGTGTACAGCTCCTGCACCTCCTCCTCCTCCTCTTCAGCCTCCATGTCCGAAATGAGCACATCAGTCACAAGCTGGAAGCACAGCAGCACTGCCAAAGCAAAGCGGCAACAGGTTGTGCTGAAGCTAATTTGCTTAGGTGACAAACCGCACAATGCTGAAAAGTTGTTGACAGCTCTGAAATCCTAACAAGGGTGGGGTTTTTTGCTGAGCGTTAAATTCTTGCTATGGAAAAGGTTGTGATGTACCGGACAGGGGAAAATGTTTGTCAGCCCAATACACTTAGTGTATGGCTATTACAAGACTAGGAGACCCGCTCCTTTTTAAAGGGATATTTTTTGATAAGAGGCCCTCCTACATGTTTCTTCCAAGGGGATTTGGGGGTTATTGGGGTGCATATGACTTGTTAGCAGGGCAGGACTTGCAGTCAATGCATAAGAAAACAGAATAGGAGTACAAAATGAATAATGTGAAGTAGATTTTCCTGTGCCCATCCAGTATGTGGGTTCAAAGACTTATTGGGGTGCATATGACTTGGTAGCAGGACAGGCCTTGCAGTCAATGCATAAGAAAAGAGTTTGGGATTGCAAAATGAATAATGTGAAGTGGATTTTCCTGTGCCCATCCAGTAGCTGGGTTCAAAGGCATATTGGGGTGCAGGTGACGTGGCAGCAGGGAAGGCCTTCCTGTCAATGCATAAGAAAAGAGAATGTGAGTACAAAATGAAGAATGTGAAGTGGATTTTCCTGTGCCCATCCAGTATGTGGGTTCAAATGCTTTTTGGGGTGCAAATGACTTGGTAGCAGGGCAGGTCCTGCAGTCAGTGCATAAGAAAACAGAATGGGAGTACAAAATGAATAATGTGAAGTGGATTTTCCGGTGCCCATCCATTATGTGGGTTCAAAGGCTTATTGGGGTGCATATGACTTGGTAGCAGGACAGTCCTTGCAGTCAATTCATAAGAAAACAGAATGGGAGAATGAAATGAATAATGTGAAGTGGATTTTCCGGTGCCCATCCAGTACCTGGGTTTAAAGGCATATTGGGGTGCAGATGACTTGGCAGCAGGGCAGGCCTTGCTTTCAATGCATAAGACAAGAGTATGGGAGTATAAAATGAATAATGTGAAGTGGATTTTCCTGTGCCCATCCAGTACCTGGGTTCAAAGGCATATTGGGGTGCATATGACTTGGCAGCTGGGCAAACCTTCAGTCAATGCCTAAGAAAACAGAATGGGAGTACAAAATGAATAATGTGAAGTGAATTTTCCTGTGCCCATCCAGTATGTGGGTTCAAAGGCTTATTAGGGTGCATATGACTTGGCAGCAGGGCTGGCCTTGCAGTCAATGCATAAGAAAAGAGTTTGGGATTACAAAATGAATAATGTGAAGTGGATTTTCCGGTGGCCATCCAGTACGTGGCTTGAAAAGCTTATTGGGGTGCATGTAACTTTGTGGCAAGCCAGGCCTTGCATTCAATGCAACATTTTTTCTGGAAGCCCTCCTGTACCTTTCGTGAAAGGGGTAATGTGGTGCATCGCAACTCTTGACAGCCCATCCACTCACTGCATAGGCAATAACAGTTTAGGAGACCCACTGTTTAATAATGGCCCTTTAAGAAGATTAATGCCACCTGATGCCCCTGTAAAAATAGGATCTGTGACTTTAAGAGTCCTGCTTTGATAAATGAAACAAGATGTGTCTGCTTATGTGTCACACACCACATGGCCAGCTAGGGTTGTTAAATGTTACAATGATATTTCCAAGTAAATGCATTTGTATTGGTTGAAAGCAATGTTAAAGTTGAAAAACTCTTCAAAAACGCTGCATCTGAACATAGCCCAAGTACAGGAGGAACATTTGGTCTGGGGTTAATTATTTTGCCTTATATACAAGTCATTAACCTGGAAAGGATGTACCTTAACAGATTTCCCAGCAAAATCCGTTTTGGTATGTTTTTTGGTGCTCCGGTAAAAATGGAGTGAAACTCTGACAACATTGTTTAAAGCTGTGAACTAGGAGTCAGAAATGCTTCCAGGGGTGATACTCATGATGTCCCTGTGTCATTTGAGCAGTGTTTCCATCATTTTCAGATGTTTTTAAACCTTAAAAGGACCCCTGGGGGGATCGCGGTAAAAATGCTCGGGTCTCCCATAGACTTACATTGGGCTTGTTGTTCTGTCTGAGTACCCGAGTATTCCAATTTGCTCGACCCGAGCAACGAGCACCCGAGCATTTTAGTGCTTGCCCATCACTTGTTTGGAGCCCTCATGCAGGTGACTTCTAAGGCTAGTTTCACACTAGCATTGAGGAGGGCTGCAGATGGCAGCCTACTTCCTCCTTTCTTCCTCTGTGAGCTCCTCCCATGCTCCACCTACTGCCGCATGCATCCAAGGTTTCCCTGCATACCTATCTTTAACATTGGGTATTCAGGGACATGTGTTGTATGCGGATGCGTCCGCATGCACTGATTTCATGTGTACGGCGACAACATGTAAACGCAAAATTTTGCATTTCCATGCAGTCGCCGCACACATCAAATCGCAGCATGCGGATGTATCCGAATACAACGCATGTCCGTGCATACCCAATGTTAAAGATAGGTACGCAGGAAAACGCTGGACGCATACGGCAGTAGGCGGAGCATGGGCAGAGCTTCACGGAGGAAGAAAGGAGGAAGTAAGCTGCCATCCGCAGCCCTCCTCAACGCAAGTCTGAAACCAGCCTTATAACAACATAATGTGAGCCCTGAGTGACCTGTCCCTGATGTTGCTGGAATGCTGCCAGAGGTGAGTAAAAGATGTTTTTACTCTATGTGGGGAAATACTGAAATTGAGAAGGGAAAGTTTGAGTAGTGATGTACTGTAGAAGAATTACAATTATAAGGGTATGTGCACACATAGTTTTTTGTCTCTGTGGATTTTGTAGAGAAAACTGCAGGAAATCCGCAGGCAAAGTGCTGCGGTTTTTCTGCGGTTTATCTGCGGTTTATCTGCGTTTTTTCTGTGGTTTTGCCCTGCGGTTTTACACCTCATAATGGATGAGGTGTAAAACTGCAGCGTTTCTGCACCAAACAATTGACATGCTGCGTTTTGAAAACCGCAGCAAAACCGCGCGGAAAAAAACGCAGCATGTGCACAGCTTTTTTTTATTTCCATAAGAAATAAAGGTACTGTACAATGCAGCAGAATCTGCTGCGTTTCTGCAGAGCCAAAAACGCTGCGGAAACGCAGCAGAAACCGCAAAGTGTGCACATACCCTAAAAGTCATGTTGCGTCTTCAACTCTTACAGTAGTAATAATAATAATCTTTATTTTTATAGCGCCAACATATTCCGCGGCGCTTTAGGGTATGTGCACACGTAGTTTTTAGTCTCTGCGGATTTTGTAGAGAAAACCGCAGGAAATCCGCAGGACAAAGTGCTGCGGTTTTTCTGCAGTTTATCTGCGGATTATCTGCGTTTTTTCTGCGGTTTTGCCCTGCGGTTTTACACCTCATAATGGATGAGGTGTAAAACTGCAGCGTTTCTGCACCAAATAATTGACATGCTGCGGATTGTAAACCGCAGCAAAACCGCGCGGAAAAAAACGCAGCATGTGCACAGCTTTTTTTATTTCCATAGGAAATAAAGGTACTGTACAACGCAGCAAAATCTGCTGCGTTTCTGCAGAGCCAAAAACGCTGCAGAAACGCAGCAGAATCCGCAGCGTGTGCACATACCCTTACAGTTTAACAGTTTCAAAACACAAGTCATAAGTAACAACGTTAGCAATACAATAATTAAAGCAAAATAAGACGACCCTGCTCGTGTGAGCTTACAGTCTACAATGAGGTGGGGGAGATATAAAGTACAGGTGTGTATTTACAACGTTGTATTAACAATGAAGGTAAAGCCATCTTGAGGGAGTGAGAGATGGATAGAGATAGTGAATGGGCTACACATGCACACTTACACATAGAATGACTTTGATTAGTGAACATGGTAGGCCGCTCTGAACAAATGTGTTTTGAGGGAGCGCCTGAAACTATGCAAATTGTGGATAGTCCTAATTTCATGGGGTAGAGCATTCCAGAGGCTTGACGTAGCACGGGAGAAGTCTTGGAGTCAGGAGTGGGAGGTATGGATTTGTGCAGAGGTTAGTCGAAAGTCGTTTGCAGAGCGCAGTGGTCGGTTAGGCCGATAGACAGAAATGAGGGAGGAGATGTAGGGGGGTGCTGCACTGTGGAGAGCTTTGTGGGTGAGAACAAGTACTTTGTATTGTACTTTGACCCCCTCCATTTTAGTAATTGGGTGGAGTCTGGGTGCAGAGAGCACTATAACATGTAATTCGATGAAAAGAACATAAATCAGAAAACATTAAAGCAAAGAGCAGCTATACTTAGCAATACATTGTCACAATAAAATCAACTGTAGAATAAACCAGGCCTCATGCTAAAAGGCAGAAGCAGCACAGGTGAAAAATACTAATGCACAACCACAGAAACACTTATCATCCATGTGGTGGAGAATGATAAGGCAAGTATGAGGTGCCAGTCATGCTGATACGTGTAGTGCAGCATGACGGTTTATAGTCTTTTAATAGTACCCATTAGGTCAGATGTGCTACCCAGTACTCCATAAGTGCACTCCAAAAAGTCAGACACCCAATTCCCCACAACAATTCTAGAGGACCTGGCTGCATCCTGAAAAGATTAAAAAAATGAGGTCTTTGGTGGGATCACTAGGCTGTAAGCCGGTATGGTGCACTACATTTAACTGTGTAACTGGCACCTTATACAAGCCTTAGGCTGGTTTCACATTTGCGTTTTTTTGCGCTGCGTTTTTGCGCATATGTGCGCATACATTTTTTTCCCCTATATTTTACATGGGTGCGCATACGTGCGCATTGGCATGTGCACGTATGCGTTTTTTGTGCGCTGAGTTTTTTTTATGGTGTGCGTCCTTATTTTCCGGATGCTACATGTTGCATTTTTTGGTCCGCCCAACCACTTTAAAAAAACGCATGCGCACGTATGCGCACGTTTTGCGCAAAAAAAGACCATTATGGTCTATGGGTGCGCATACGTGTGCATTGGCATGCGCATGTATGCGGGTTTTTTGCGCATGCGTTTTTTTAGGTGTCCACTGGTTAGACTAGTTATAAAATTCCCCACCCCAAAAAAAACACTATGTCTTCGGAATCTGAATATTCCCCATCCCGGCAGGAACTGGCGCAAGCAGACCGTGAGGTGATTATTTTCGTGCGTTTGGTAAGCATATCTGCTCCTTCTCCAAATCTCTTAACGTTTGTTGTTTTTTTTTCAGACATCGTCATCTTCTGCGGACGCAACAAGTGAGGGCGAACAGCAGGAGCAGCCAAGCCAAGTCCCAGTGGTGATACGGAATGTAAGTATCAAATGATTTGTAACATTCTTTATTTTTTATCTTCTATATTTCCTCTTTTCTGGATCTTTTTTGTAACTTTTTATTCACACAAAATTCAAATATTCTAATGAATGTGTTTTGTCTAGGTTCCACAGCGGGATGAAGACGTATACCTGGATAATGAGCACCTTATCCACCTGGTCCAGGAGCATGCCCCGTTGTGGGACAGCCGTGACCGGCTGTACAAGGACAATGTGGTGAACCGGCGGCTATGGAATGAGGTGGCCACAGAGTTGATGGATGGCTGGGACAGCGCCACTGCATCCTCCAAAAAGGCGTTTAGTAAGTATTTCCCTGCTCTGTTATGCCGCAGTGACTATTGTCATTGATGGCACTGTTGGGTTTTGTGCTAGATATATTCTAGCAGGAAACCCAACAGTGTTATCTGGCTCAACAGTCACTGCTTTGGGTATTGTATTGCTGTATTGTGCCGCAGTGACTATAGTCCTTGATGGCACTGTTGGGTTTCGTGATAGCATATGTCGTGCATCAAACACAATTGTTACATGTTGTTTGCTGGTTTTTCCAACAGTGGACAAAGTCCGAACACATTGGCGCTCGATCAAGGAACGCTTCAACAGTGATGTTCGTGCTGTGGGCCAGGTGCACAGTGGTTCTGCGTCAAGTACAAGAACAAGATACCGATACTATCACGCATTGCAGTTCCTAAGACCGGTCCTTGCCACCAGATCCTAAGTATTATAATTTTTTGGTTTTTATTTTTATTAATCTGTGTTTTTCTAATCCACAGCTGATGCTTCTTGTAAAGGCATGATAGTAATGATTTTCCTTTCTTCCACAGCACCTGGAGCAGCACCCTGCAACCTGGCCCTGGAGCGGTCCTTCATCGGACATCCTCTGACCCGTCCCAGCCATCCGACAGCCAGGAAGCACCTTGCAGGTCAGCCACACAGACAGCTGGTAACCATGAAGCTGGTCCATCAGGTGTTCCCCTGTCCCAGGTCTCTGCCACTGGTTATGCGGGCACTACCCGCCAGCGGCAGAGGGCCTTGGACAGGAATGTCTTGCCCGAGTTTATGCACTTGAGCGAGGCCTTTAATGCCAGCCTCAAGTCCCTGTCAGACAGAGTGGAAAGCGGTTTTTCACTCATGGAACGTGGTTTTAATCACATGGAACACCGCTTCCATTCTGTCGAACAGCGCCTTCACCGTCTGGAGGCCGACCTCAACAGACTAGCGCACCATTTTTTTTAGGAAGATTGAAAAGGGCATGGCGGAACACCTTAGTCCTGAGCAACAGCTGAATGTGCTGCAGGCCTGCAACAATGCTTTCTTGCAGGCTATGCAGCATAATCGGTACGGGCAGCAGTCAGTGGTGTCATTTCCACCTGTGCCACCATTGACTCACTTCACCTCACTACCAACTTGTGCTGCATACCACTGCATGGACACCTCTATTCAAAGCCCGGACACCCACCGTTACACTACCACAAGTCTGAGTGCTGCTGGTCACTTCACCGCCACCACCATGGCAAGCGCTGCTCCTGTCTGGAGCACCACCGCCACCCCCATGCATGCTTGGAACACAACCACAGTAACCACTCTGCAAACATGGAACAGCCCTGCCGCAAACACGACAGCATGTAGTAGCCCTGCCACCACCACTCCGCAAACCTGGATCATCACTTCCACCACCAGTCCTCCTGCAAGGACGAGCACTGCCACCGCCACCACAGAGCATCAGCAGCAGCCACAGCAGCAGCAGCCACAGCAGCAGGCACAGCAGCAGCAGGCACAGCAGCAGCCACAGCAGCAGACTGGTGACCCACATTCATTATTTGCCCCCAGTTCCAGGCGCAACAATCAAGGCGGGCATTGGGCCCAAGTAGGTCCAGGCAGGCCAGTTTAAGACAAACACTTATTACCAATGTAGCTGAACCTCTTTCCTCTCCTCCTAGTGTGTCTAGTTCAATTCCCATAACTGGACTCCCTTCCCCCACAAGTTTTGTTGCCCCTTCCCCTAGAACACCATCTTCAACTATAAGCTGTGCATCTTCACTGCACACCCCCAACTTGCAACCATCTGCCCCCAAACGCAGAAAAAAATAAAGTTTTTTATAATTTTTGTGGTTAAAAATAAATTTAAATTTCTGGTTCACCATAACAAAGTTTGATTAATGTTTTTGGTGCCGCCTACACACACTGTGCCGTACACACAATGCGCATTAAACTTTGCAAGGTGTAATAAAAATTTTTTTGAGGATTGGCTGTTTTTACCATCCTCATTTCACTTATTGTTATACTAGGCAAGGGGGATTATTGGTATACCTTGTAATTAGCAACATACTCTTGTGTGTTGAATCCACTGATGGGTAAAATACACGTCATATGTTAAATACCAAGGCCTAGTATAATAACTAGAGTTTACCGACTAGGATCTGGTTTCAAGAAACACAAACTGGTGAAACTCGGGCCAAAAAAAAGGTGAGTTTCATTCGAAACACTACCACAATGTTAGTTAATGGGAAATAAAAGTCGGAATTGAGCTGATTACATTCATCCATTGGGTTTTGAACGAATCTCCGACTTTTTTTTTCCACTAGTTGCACCAGTTTCATTTGAAACAAATTTGGTTTCATGAAAACCGATCCTACCAAAGTCGCTCAACTCTAATCATAACTATTTATCAATCATGACCTGTTTAATACACATATCATATGTAACCTGTAGCTTTGCTTACGTACCAATATATTTCACGCAGACTAGCGATGCTGCAGTTTAACTCATATGTGTATTTACCTGCCCAGGTGTGAGAACATCATGAATTCACAGGTATACATGGGAAGTTTTTTATTTTATTGGAGTGTAAAAAACATAGTGCACTCGGTACTGATATCAAATCAGGTTTTTTATTAACTTACACACACGAAAACATTCTTACACCATTTCATCTTGCCAGTGCACCCGTCCTACATGAGAGATAAAGTAGGCTGCAAATTGGTCCCTCATTTGGCCAACTTCAACGGATGACCTGAGAGGGTGCTGAGTGAATTCAGGCAATGGGTTAGGAGCAGCATCATCAAGTTCAAAGGTCGGGTGATCTTTGGCCATCACAAAATTATGTAGAACCACGCACGCCTTCATCACCTCATCGACTGTTTCAAGTTTAAGATTAATGGCTGTGCCGAGAATTCGCCATCTGGAGACAAGAATCCCAAAAGCACACTCTACAGTTCTTCTGGCCCTGGTCAGCCTGTAATTAAATATTTTTTTGGTGTGGTCCAAGTCACGGCTGGAGTAGGGTTTCAGTAGGTTTGGGCACATTTGAAAAGCCTCATCCCCAACCATTACAAAGGGCAGTGGCGGAGCTTCGGTGTGGGGAAGAGGCCGTGGTATAGGGAAATTAAATTGGTTGACATACAACCTCCGGCCCATGTCTGAGTTTTTAAAAGCCTGTGAGTCATTACCACGGCCAAAAGCTCCAATGTCCACTGCTACAAACATGCATCCGGCATCTGCAATGGCCATGAGTACTATTGAAAAGTACTTTTTGTAATTATAGTACTCAGATCATGTTCTTTTGGGTTTGATGATCTGTATGTGTTTACCATCAACAGCTCCCAAACAGTTTGGGAAATTGCAGACTGTGCAGAATTTGTCAGCAATTTCCATCCACTTTTCAGTGGTGTGCAGGAGCATAAATTCTGGACAAAGAACATTCCAGAGAGCACGGCAGGTGTCCGCAACAATTCCAGACAAGGTAGAGATTCCAATACGGTACTGGAAGTGTAGTGAAGATAGGGTTTCTCCAGTCGCCAGGAATCTGCGAAACAGAGAAAGAAGTAAAATTAATATTTCTGTATATGTTTTTTTAAAACTATAAAATAAAAAATTAGTACATTCGAGAAAAATAATTATCCCAGGTTTTAAATAGTACATGTAAAAAAAGCAAACCATCAGACCCCACCCCTTGGTTTTTAAATATTACGTACCGTAATGTCACCAGGAGCCGTTCCTCAGGAGGAATCGCACGACGGAGCTGTGTGTCCTGTTTCTGGATGGATTCTTGGACACAAGCAAGCAAATCCCTGAAGCTTTCTTGGGACATCTGGATATAATCTGTAAATTTCTCCGGGTTTGCCTGTAGCTCACTGTAGAGGGTGTGGTACGCCCCACGGCTCTCCCGGAGTTCAACAATCGGATGTATCCACATACGCCGCCGCTAACGTCTTCGCTGTCTCTCTCTCTTCCTTTGTTCATGGCAAGCAACTGCATATGCCCTAGCCATCGCGATGTCCAAATCCAAGTTGAAGTGAAAACTCTTCCAGCGCAGATCCATGTTGACAAGAGAAAAATCAAGGAAATGTGAAGAATACTGTAGACAGGGTCTTTATATTAACATACCACACCGCCACTGACGTCCCATTGGTCGTGTGTGTTGCCAGATTGTTATCAAGATTTTTTGTTTGGGTGAGGACAAACAATGTGCAAAAAAAGCAAACGCACTAAAAACGCATACAAACGTTTTTTTCCGGAAAACGCATAAAATTGTGTGAAAAAAGCGCAGCGTTTGTGTGCGTTTTTTTCATGCGTTTGTGTGCGCAAAAAACGCGCTGCAAAAAACCCAAGTGTGAAAGTAGCCTTATATGTGTAAATTTACAATACTATGAAACAACGCCATGATTAATAGGAGTGTGAGTCATTGTGCATCACTATGTTGCTCCTGTGCTGCTTTAGTCTTTTATTAATAGGGGCCTGGTGCATCCTGCAGTGGATTAGTATTATGAGCAAATATTTCTCTGATGAGCTCTATAACATAGCAAAAGTTTTGTGAAAGTACATTTTCACTTTAATATGACAAACTTGTGTGGAAGGTTTAGAGTTCAAGTAGCAAGCTCTATTCTTTTATAATTTGTTTGAGTTCAGCTAGAAACTAGCCGGTAGGAGTGATTACAAGTGAACGCGTGGCGTGATCAGGGCAGCTGAAGTAATCTTGTATCCTACAGAGAGGCTTTTCACATGAGTGTTTTTCTTCTCATCCCAGGCATTGCAGACAGCAATTCGAAAACTGCTTTAGTATTTCAGCTGTAGTTTGTGCAACATCTCTCAGGTCTCCTCTGATTACTATGGAGAGCTGTTGTTTAGCTAATATGCTGTTTGCAATGATTGTGCAGTGCGAAAAACAGCCCAGGGCAAAGACCAAATATACATAAATGTATTATGTAGCACACAACTGCTCATTTACCTATCATTGCGTGAGAAGCTCAAGTTTGATCATTTCTATTTTACTTTCTTTCTTTCTCTCTTTCTCATTTTCTTTCCTTTTTGTTTCTTTAGTTTCTCTTTTTCTTTGGTGAGTATAAGGACTATTTTTAGACTATACACATATAATAATTGCATGTTTTTACTTTTGTCTTGTTTACCCATGTTGTGCTTTGTTAGAAAAATCAATAAAAACAGAAAAAAACCCTCTAGTTCTAGCACCTAATACCTTTAATCGCTTGACTGCAGATAACCTGGGCAATTCAAATGTAATAATCTTATACCTTCCAACTCCAAAAATGACCCTGAATTCTGCTGACTGCCCCATTCCTGAGCTGAGCCTGGTCTTTTGATTACTAATTATTGATTCAATATTATCTTTCTACTGCTTGTGGCCACATGTATTTGACCTTGAATGCCCTCACATTTTTTTTGTTGAAACACTGGTTTTCCTTAAGACCTTCTTCACACCAGGTATTTTTCAATGTTTTAAATGCTTGTAAAGAAAGGACTATTAATTGCAAACATTTTTTATACGTATCAAGATTGGAAGTGTTTCTGCGCTCTCTGGAGTCACGACACAAGTAGTGGTAAATAAAATTGTAAGTTTATTCTGAACGAGCATAACCATACATTAATGACTCCGTGATGCCAGAGAGCGCAGAAACACTTTCAATTCTGGTACATAAATCTGCTTATTATATGGAAGCTGCTGCATCTGGATTTCACGCTCTTTAAGTGTTGCATCTTACACAGCATATAAGGTGAGCGGTCCTATCTTTATTTATCAACCTTTTACAATAAGACCCCATTGCGTCCATTTTTGCCAGAGCTATATATATATATAAATATACCGCTACCTCAGCCTTTGTGCAAGGACGAACAGGAGGAGCACTGCCAGAGCACTGCAAAATGACCTCCAGCAGGGCACAAATGTGCATGTGTCTGCAAAAACGGTTAGAAACCGACTCCATGAGGATGGTCTGAGTGCCCGACATCCACAGATGGGGGTTGTGCTCAAAGCCCAACACCACTTGGCATTTGCCACAGAACGCCAAGATTGGCAAATTCGCCACTGGCGCTCTGTGCTCTTCACAGATGAAAGCAGGTTCATACTGAGCACATGTGACAGACGTGACAAAGTCTGGAGACGCCATGGAGAGTGATCTGCTGCCTGCAACATCCTTCAGCATGACTCGTTTGGCAGTGGGTCAGTAATGGTGTGGGGTGGCATTTCTTTGGAGGGCCGCATAGCCCTCCATGTGCTCACTAGAGGTAGCCTGACTGCCATTAGGTACCGAGATGAGATCCTCAGACCCCTTGTGAAACCATATGCTGGTGCGGTTGGCCCTGGGTTCATTCTAAATCCAGACCTTCATGGGATATTAATTTGGATTTACATTGATCATTTTTATGATTTATTGTTCTTTATTGTTCTCAATGCATAAAGATTTGCAACTGGAATATTTCATTCAGTGATATCTAGGATGTGGTATTTTAGTGCTCCATATATATATATATATATATATATATATATATATATATATATATATACAGCTTTGTCAAAAATTAAAAGACCACCGCATCAAAACCCTGTTATGGGCAGCCCATTCTCCATACTGAACCCCATTGAAAACTTCGGGAATGTATTCAAAGGATGATTGATAGTCACAAGTCATCAAACAAAGAAGAACTTCTTAAATTTTTGCGCCAAAAGCAGTTTGAAAGATTGGTGGCAAGCATGCCAGGACGCATGAAAGCTGTGAATTAAAAATCATGGTTATTCCACAAAGTATTGATTTCTGGACTCTTCCTGAGTTAAAGCATTAGTATCGTTGTTTCTAAATGATTATGAACTTGCTTTCTTTGCATTATTTGAGGTCTGAAAGCACTGTTTTTTTATTTTTTTTACCATTTCTCCTCTTCAGAAAAAAAAAAACAAAACAAAATTTATTGCTTGGAAATTCAGAGCCATGTTGTCAGACGTATGTAGACTAAAAGAACAATTTACATTTTACTCAAAAATATACTTATAAAGAGAAAAATCAGACAAACTGAGCATTTGAAAGTGGTCTCTTAATTTTTGCCAGACCTGTATATATATGTGTGTGTGTGTCACTGACATCTATATATCTATCTACACTATGTGTATATACCTACTCTATCTATTCTATTATAAACTGTCACTCTGTGATTTTACTGTATGCGGCAGATGAATTGCCAGCTTTTCAAAGCACATTGGTGTGTAAAAATTGGTCTTGGTGCCAATCGCAGCCTGCTGCGATTTTGCACGCACATCGAATACACCTGAGGGAAAAAAACGCTGATGTGAGCTGTCCCATAGATTAAAATTGGGCCAAATGCTATGTGACGTTTTCGCACATAGCACTCAGCTGTATTCTATGGTAGTGTGACTCCAACCTAACAGAAAAAAACAGCATACCCACAGGTCGCAAAAAGTAACAAAACCCAAAAAAACTATACAAAGCCTCAAAAAACAAAAGCTTTATGAATGTAAATTTTAAATGAATTTTTATATAGTCTTTGACATCTGACTTCATGGTTTTTGACTAAGTATGAGGGAATCTCACAAAAAGCATATTTTGACAGAAACACCCTAGCTTGATTGAGATATTCAGCTCACAGCAAATTAGTTAATTGCAAATCAAAAATACTCTCATGTCTGAAATTGCCCTGAAAATATGTGTATTTCACTCTGAGTTCTCCTAGGACTGAGTTCTCCTACGCTCTTTAACGCAAACATAGCCATAGTAATGTCAAAGTGACCAAAAGTACTGAGACACCCACACATTCCACCTACAGGAGCTATAATGACATCCCATTCGAAAACCATAGACATTAATGTCAAGATAGTACTCTGTTTACAGATAAAACAACAACCACTCTTCTGGGAAGTATTTTTATATGATTTTATAGTGTTTGAGGGAATGTTTGCCCATTCATCCAAAAGAGCAAATTTATATTGTTAGGGTATGTTTCCATGGTCAGTAAATGCTGCATATTGGATGCTGTGTACAGCCGCAACGTCCAATCCAAAGTGGCCAGATGTTACAGCATAAGGGAGGGGATTTTATGAAATCCCATCTCCATTATGCACGCAGGGACTCCTCCGGCTTCCCTGGTTAACCGCAGTATGTCTATTTATCTTGTGGAGATGCTCATTCTCCGCAAGATAAATATCACAGTCCTATGTATAGGACGCGGTGATTCCGCATGGTTCAATGAACACATGCGGAATCGCCGCGCGTACAAAAGCCAGCAGCGCTTTGGATGGAGCTGCATCCAAAGCGCTGCCAATACTGACCGTGGAAACATACCTTAACAATAAAAGCCTCCCCTAAACTTTTCTCCCAAGTTTGGAAGCATATAATTATGCAAATTGTTTTCATATGATGAAATATTAGGATTTTCCTTCACTGGGGCAACCCCTGAAAAACAACCCATAGCATTATCCTTCCTCCACCAAACATTACAGTTGGTACAATGTAGTCAGGCTGGTAACACTCTCCTAGTATTTGCCAAACCCTGACTTATCCATCAGACTGCTAGATAAAGAAGCATCATTCATCACTTCATGTTTCCACTTTTTGGGAGTCTAGTAGTGGTTTACTTTGCTTTTTGGGCATGGAAATATATACAAGAAGCTTGTGGCACGCTGTATTTTCCAGCTGCAAATGCCAGAAAAGGATGAAGGTATGAAATTCCACAATTATTGAGTCAGCAGAGCGTTGCCAACTTTTATGAGCTATGTGTATCTGTACTCATCAAAACTTTTGAGTAAGTTTATGTACTACCCCTGGCAAAAAATATGTAATCACCGGCCTTGGAGGATGTTCATTCAGTTGTTTAATTTTGTAGAAAAAAAGCAGATCACAGACATGGCACAAAACTAAAGTCAATTCAAATGCCAACTTTCTGGCTTTAAGAAACAGTAAAAGAAATCAAGAACAAAAAATGTGGTAGTCAGTAATGGTTACTTTTTTTAAACCAAGCATAGGGGAAAATTTATGGAGTCATAAAAAACAAACAAACAAAAAAACACTCCAGCACATCACTAGTATTTTGTTGCACCACCTCAGGCTTTTATAACAGCTTGCAGTCTCTGAGGCATGGACTTAATGAGTGTCAA
This sequence comes from Dendrobates tinctorius, assembly GCF_039654945.1. Taxonomy (NCBI): domain Eukaryota; kingdom Metazoa; phylum Chordata; class Amphibia; order Anura; family Dendrobatidae; genus Dendrobates; species Dendrobates tinctorius. The sequence goes on along the minus strand of NW_027361671.1, from coordinate 46,376,196 downwards.
ACACTACTCTTCATCTATCTGGCTCCAACTTTCTCTGATTGCTGTTGCCAGATCAGCTTTGCAGGTTGGAGCCTTGTCATGGACCATCTTCTTCAACTTCCACCAAAGATTTTCAATTGGATTGAGATCTGGACTATTTACGGGCCATGACATTGACCTTATGTGTCTTTTTTCAAGGAATGTTTTCACAGTTTTTGCTCTATGGCAGGATGCATTATCATCTTGAAAAATGATTTCATCATCCCCATTATCCCCATCATCATGATTTCATCATCCCCATCATCCCCATCCTTTCAATTGTTGGGATAAGAAAAGTGTCCAAAATATCAACATAAACTTGTGCATTTATTGAAGATGTAATGACAGCCATCTCCCCAGTGCCTTTACCTGACATGCAGCCCCATATCATCAATGACTGTGGAAATTTGCATGTTCTCTTCATGCAGTCATCTTTATAAATCTCATTGGAACGGCACCAAACAAAAGTTCCAGCATCATCAACTTGCCCAATGCATATTCGTGATTCATCACTGAATATGACTTTCATCCAGTCATCCACATTCCACGATTGCTTTTCATTAGCCCAATGTAACCTTGTTTTTTCTGTTTAGGTGTTAATGATGGCTTTCATTTAGCTTTCTGTATGCAAATCCCATTTCCTTTAGGCGGTTTCTTACAGTTCGGCCACAGACGTTGACTCCAGTTTCCTCCCATTCTTTCCTCATTTGTTTTGTTGTGCATTTCCTGTTTTGGAGACATATTGCTTTAAGTTTCCGATGCTTAAGTCTTGACGCTTTGATGTCTTCCTTGGTCTACCAGTATGTTTGCCTTTAACAACCTTCCCATGTTGTTTGTATTTTGTCCAGATTTTAGATACAGCTGACTGTGAACAACCAACATCTTTTGCAACATTGTGTGATGATTTATCCTCTTTTAAGAGTTTGATAATCCTCTCCTTTGTTTCAATTGACATCTCTCGTGTTGGAGCCATGATTCAGTCAGTCCACTTGGTGCAACAGCTCTCCAAGCTGTGATCACTCCTTTTTAGATGCAGACTAACGAGCAGATCTAATTTGATGCAGGTGTTAGTTTTGGGAATGAAAATTTACAGGGTGATTCCATAATTTTTCCCCTATGCTTGGTTTAAAAAAGTAACCATTACTGACTACCACATTTTTTCTTCTTGATTTCATTTAGTGTTTCTTAAAGCCAGAACATTGCCATTTGAAATTACTTTAGTTTTGTGCCATGTCTGTGACCTGCTTTTTTCTACTAAACTGAACAACTGAATGAACTTCCTCCAAGGCCGGTGATTACATAATTTTTGCCAGGGGTTGTATTCTGGCAATTCATGGCTGAGTTGTTGTAGCTACTAAATGCTTCCACTGCTCAACAATACCACTCATAGTTGATTATGGAATATTTAATATAAAAGAAATTTCCTGAACTTTCTTGTTACACTGATGACATCCTATTACAGGTTCATACTCATATCATGAGTTCTTTAGAAAGAGACATTCTTTCTTAAATGTTTGTAAAAGCAGGCTGCATGTTGAGTATACATTTGTGGCAACGGGACTGAAAAGAAAGCCTGAATTCAATGATTAAGAGGAATGTCCAAATACTTTTGTCTATATAATATATATGGCTATGGATAAACAGATGGTAACCGGTGATTATAAACAGCCTGTTTAATAACTAAGTTCACTGACAAACACTGTTTGCTTTTTGAAATAAAAAAGGTCCAAAACTACTCCTATTTTGTGGGCAGGCAGATAAGTCAGTGTTAATACAAAGGTAGCGTATATGGAAATGCCATGACTTTTTAACAGGCATTCCTAAAATTATCCATTTTCCCTTTTTGGTGAACATCAACAAGTTTGGTGTTTGGAATCTGAAAGAATAATGACTTGTTTTTGTAATCATCAAAAAATGATTATGCATTTTGTGGAGTAACAAAAGTTTGGTGTTTGTTTCTAAAGTGAATAAGCAATGAGGAAGCACTAAGGCCGGGGTCACACTAACCGACGCAAAATACGGTCCGTAGTTTACAGGCGTAATACGGATGAATGATCCCTAAATAGTGCTCCGTATGTCATCCGTAAGCAAGGTACGGTCGCATATTTTGCGCATGTAAGCATCCGTATGTAATCCGTATGGCATCCGTATTGAATCCGTATGGCAAGATTTTCTTGCAGCCTTGCAAAATGGACATTTAACGGTTTTGAGGCCTGCTAACTATTTAAATCATTAACCTGCACTCTATTTATTGGCTCAGGAACAGGTGGCAGCCTCCATTCTGTCCATTTGTCACCTTGCCTTCACTAGGTGTGTTGGTGTTGTATGTGCAACATGGCAAACAGTCTGACTTTCAACACAACTGAGCAGGTTCTCTTCAACTGGCTTTTGTCACGCTGCTTTGGTCAACCATACCCAGTGATAGTGGATCCGCGGAGGAGGAGACACAAGTGGGTACATCCACTTTTGAGGCAACGACTCACAAGAGTTAATTTTCACCGCCTCTATTCTTCTCTGCGGGAGCATCCTGTCAAATTCTACCAATACTGTCGCATGAGCCTTGCAACATTTAATCAACTCTTGGAGACAGTGCGCCCTGGGATAACCTTTCAGGATACCAGGATGCGCAAAGCTATATCTGCGGAGGAGCGACTTCTACTCACAATACGGTATGTACTACACAACCATATTCTCTATGTTCATGATGTGTTGGGCAAAGTTTGAATTTTTGCCTTCTTGTAGTAAGTTTTAGGCCCTCATCTTAGTCCACATATGTTTCAACTTACAGACCCGAATGTTATGTGGAATATTTACTGAATATCACTCATTGTGCAAAGCAAGATGTGTGTGTTATTTGCTCTGAAATCTTACCAAGTTTGGTATGTATGGACCTGTTTGTTTTGTAAATGTGTGCATTCGACAATCATCCTTTTCTGTTGTTCTTCAGCTTCCTGGCCACTGGCCTGTCTTATGCTGCCCTCCACCATGTGTTTCTGATTGGAAGATCAACCATATCTGGCATAGTCAGGTCAACATGTAGTGAAATATGGACAAGACTATATCAAGTCGTCATGCCCAAGGCCAGGATGGAAGACTGGTTGAGGATATCAAGGGACTTTGAGGAAGAATGCCAGTTTCCAAATTGTATTGGGGCCCTTGATGGCAAACATATCCGGGTGCGTAAGCCGCCGAACTCTGGCTCCCAATTCTTCAATTATAAACAATACTTTTCTGTTGTATTGTTGGCTGTGGCCGACCCTCAATACAAGTTTATAATTGTTGACATTGGGGCCTATGGAAGGACGGGAGACTCTAGAGTCTTCAATACTTCCACTATGGCTCGGCGGCTATGCACCAACCAGTTGGATCTACCACCACCACGCCAGCTACCAGGCTCCACTCAAGAATGTGTCCCTTATGTCCTTGTGGCAGATGAGGCCTTTCAGTTAACACGCAATGTCATGAGGCCATATCCCCGGCGCAACCTTCACCACATGGCGCAGGATATTTAACTTGCACCTATCACGTGCTCTGCGACTGGTGGAGTGTTCCTTTGGCATTCTTTGTGCCAAATGGCGGGTACTCCAGTCTGCCATTCAGCTGAGTGAACAAAATGTTAATGAAGTAGTGAAAGCCTGTGTGGTTCTTCATAACTTCACCAGGATACATGATTGTTCCTCCTCTGCTGGTGTTGTGCGTAGGCCGGACAATGTGCATCGGGTGAGACCACCTATCAACCATCAACGTAGACCGATCTCTGGCCGCAAAGTGCGTGATATTTTCACTAATTACTTTATGGCACCTCAGGGGGAACCTTCTTGGCAAGAGCATGCTGGATCTATGTTGGCAATGTTGGTTTGATGTGTGTCAAAATATATATATTTCTACCCCTTCTGAATCTATGACTGTTGAATTGATTTGGTAAGCGTATTTTGATAGGGGTTTGGACAATTAAGACAGAGACGGAAAGTGTAGTTGCCAAATTTTTACTTTTGCCTTTTTTTTGGTTATTTTTTTAGTTTGGTAAGGCAAACATATTCTTGCCCTATGAAAAACTTGGGCAATGGCCCAAATTGGCCTTTTGGCATATTTCAACATTGTTGTTAAAACAAAATTACAAACATATCCTACAACATACATAGTGCAATAACAACATTGCAACTTTACACATTTGTAATCCAAAGTAAAAAAGAGGAGTTATCCATCATCAAAATGAGCTACAAAAGATAATACTAACATTTATTCTGAAGGTTTTCGAATCATATTAATAAGCCACCATGACAGGCAAGGCTACCTTACGCGTTTCTGACACATATTACATGTCTGTAATAAACACAATATTTCACCGCACTATACTGGGAAAGTCAAAGGATCAAATTAGAAGACTGACTTGATAATACATAGAGAAAGCGTGATAGTCTTGAGGCTGTTTGCCTTGATTTTGGAACATAGTTAGCTGGCCTAAATTTTACTAAGTGAATATGGACAGCACGCCTTTTCTATGCATTATCAAGTGAGTGCTCTATTTTGATCCTTTGACTTTGCCAGTATAGCGCCGTGAAATATTGTCTTTTTTACAGACATGTAATATGTCTCAGAAATGCATAAGGTAGCTTACCTGTCCATGGTGTCTTAATCATATGATTTGAAAACTGTCATAAGAAATGTTAGTATTATCTGTTTTAGCTCACTTTGATAATGGAGAAAACCTCTTTTTTACTTTGGATTGGGATTTTGAGCACCAGTTCAAACACACTGGACATCTCCTCCCATCAGACCGCTTAAGAACACTCATGTACAGTATGGGTTTACAATTTCCATGTTTTTAGCCACTTATAAACTGTGGAATGTTGGGGAAGGAGAAGGCGGAGGAGCAGCCTGTGGTTGCTGCTGACTACTTTGAGCAACATCGCCCTGTGTGGGTGCATACTGTTGCCCATGCTGTTGGTACTGACCTTCCTCCTGTGCTTGTTGGGGGTAGTGGCCATAGTAATTCTGCTGAGGGGCATCTTGTTGTGGCGGGTAGGCCCATGTCTCATACCCACCAATATAGCCATGTCATCCCCAACCAGGTTGGGACCAGCCTCCAACACTGGGTGGGAAAAAGTGGCCATATTGGTGGGGTTGGCTAGACCCAGAAATCTGTTGCTGCTGTTGGGAAGGTTGGGTAGGGGGAGGAAGGGGGTGAGGTGTAGGCCCACGTATTAGAGGATGTTCAGACCCTGCTTGAGCAACCATCTGTGTGGGTGGTCTCATGCGCATTAGATTTCTGGGGGAAAGCTGCCACCTCTCCAGATATTCAAAAAGCTCATATGGGGTATTGGGGGGGTGCTTGCATCAAGCAGGATCTGAAAACATCCCCGAATACGGAGCATGACCTCACGGGAAAGGGCACGGAGATAAAGGGCCAGGCTACGTGAGTAGGCCTCCTCCCCAGCATCTGTAGTGACTCGAAGATAAATAATTTAGGACTCCTGTGTCCACATTGGTCTTGCTCTCTTGAACAGCGACCTGGCGCCTTCTTCGGCCTCACTGGGATGTAACAGCAGCCTGTGGGGAGCCCCGGATCTGGGCAGTTGGGCTGCTGCTCAAGTTGCCCTGCTCCTCCAGGATGGGTGATGGGGCAGCAGCAGACAGTCCTGGTGGTGTGGTTTGTTGGGCAGCCAATGGGTTCTCCTGTGATGACTCATCTTCACCCATGCTTTTTGTAGGGGGAGAAGATGGGCCAGCCACCTCATCCCCTACAGGATCAATTATGGGCTCTGTCTCTGAGTCCGTTCATCGATCCGTAAGGTTGGATTGAGTTCTGTTATGAAATAGAACAGAGGCAAAAATACATCAATATTTTTGGCCCTGTAAAGTATCGGTGTAATGTAGTGTGAGGTATGTACTTACGGTCTCAGCTCCAGAATTGGGGCGAGGAAGGAGAGGCAGTCATAATATACATATTTGCGTTTCACGTAGCCCGCATCCCCACTCCTGGACCGCTGCTGACGTTCCCGGCGGTATTGGTCCCGGATGCTTCGCCAGCGTTTCATCACATCTTCCACTGCAATGTGACAGGAAATATTATCAATTTCACATATTTAATGGGTCACATTTGCTACCAGTAGTCTAGGCATGTGGCCTTCTGGGGTGTGCTTTCTAGCCAGGCTGGCATATCTAATTGGCCCATCCAGGCCAGATACACAGGGTCAGAATAGTTTATGTATCAAGTAACTACACTTAATAACTTGGTTGGCTAAGAGGAAGAGGAGCTTGTGGCCTGGGCAAAATTATGGCAGTGTGAAACTATGTGTCACATCAAAATCTACCCACCTCATGAGGCAAAAAGGAGAAGGACAGGAAGGGGAGGGGGGCAGAATCTGTAATCCTTTTTGTTTGTGAGGTAATTTAAATCATTTTTGGGCCTTGTACTTACTCAGTTTCTGCTGCTCCTCACGTGGCCGATCACCAAAGTCATGGAACATCTGGCGACATATGCGCCTCCATGACGACTCCTTTCTTGCCCGGTTGGCATAATTGGCATCCCTTTGGTCCCAAAGTTCTGGTCGCTCCTGCACTAATACTATAAGCATCTCCACATTAAGGAAATATGGCGCCATGACGCTGCTGTACTCCATGGAGGCTGACTTCCTGGATGTCTGGAGCGCTATTTGAGCTCATTTGCATGTCTAGGCTTCCTGATGATGGATTGGCCCATTTCCTGTCACCAGCCAAAAGACCTGTGTATTTCTCGCAAGTCACACGTGTGGTCAGTGTGTAATCCATATTTTTTGCGCACCCATAGACTTGCATTGGCGTATTACGGGCGTAGTACGCTGACAATCGCAGCATGCTGCGATTGGCACGGACCGTAGAATACGGACGAGAAATATACGGCTGTTGGTAGCAAACCCATAGAGAATCATTTGTCCGTGTGTAATGCGTGTTTTTAGCGCCTCTCACTCGTCTGTATTCGTCGCTAGTGTGACCCCGGCCTAAGGCCTGGACAGTGTAGCTAATGAAGAAGCAATTAGAAGCACCAGTCCAAGGACAAAGTAACTTTTTTTTGTGGCAGCAGTAAAAGATTTCTTAATTTTTTTCCCTTGCCAAAAGCAAAAGGACAGTATAGTCAGCCTCACTTTCATCAAAAATGATGATAAAGCAATAGCAACTTAACAACATTTTACATTTTTGGCCCACTGCACAAAGATAAAGAAAGTGGAGGTGTCATCACTACCACCTGGTCTGGTTTCAGTGGTGCATCATCACTTCTGTCCATCAAAATATTAACTCAGGGAGAGAAATCAACAAAAAAAAAAATAAATCTAATTCAAATCAATATTTGGTGTGACTGACCACTATTTGCCTTCAAAACATCATCAATTGTTGTAGTTACACTTGTAAACAGTTTTTCATCTCTTCATATAATCTCAGACATACGTCTTGATCTTAAGATCAGAGCTCTGTGTGGGTCATATCATCACTTCTATCTGTATGTTTGGGGTCTTTGACCTCCTGCAGAGAAGATTTTAGTTCAATCAGATGCCTCTCTGATGGTGTAACATGTTGAATAAGTATTTACCTGTATTTCTCAGGACACCACTAATCCAAATCTCCAACTCACTTTGCGAAATGCAGCACTAAACTAGCAGATAACCTCCACCATGCTACACTGTTGACACTCATTTTTGTACTACTCTCCAACCCTTTGACAACAAACTGACTTTTGTTACAGCCAAATATTTCAAATTTTGATTCACCAGTCTATTACAGGGATGCCAAACTCAAATATGCAGAGGGACAAAATTAAAAGTTTCGACAAAACCGCTGGCCAACCATGATATTTATTACAAAAATAGCTACAATTCAAGAAGTTTTTCTATCTCATCAAAATTTAACGATTAAGTTTTTTATATAGAAACAAACTTAACAGGGGTTGTCCCACGAACAAAGTATATTTTAACTAATAGATATTAGAATAAAATATTCAAATAATATAATATGCTATGTAAGAGCAGTAAAAAGCATATGGCACAATGACCTAATTTAAATATCTAATAACAAAGGATAAAAAACCTTGAATGATGCATATGGTTGAGGAGGTAAAAGTGGCTGGGACCCTAGGAGGTAGCGACCATGCTATTTTAGAATTTTGGATAACTAGAGGTGGAAGACCTGTGAAGACTCAGACGTCAAGGTTAGATTTCAGAAAGGCAGATTTTAAGGGATTCAGAAAGAGAATTGGAGGGATCCAATGGCTGGATATCCTTAAAGACAAAAATGTCCAGGAAGGATGGGAAATCTTGAAAAATGAAATTCTCAAAGCACAGTTGTTAACAATTCCGAAAAGAGGGAAGAATAGGAAGCATTTAAGGAAACCAGGATGGATGAACACAGAACTTAAGCACATGCTAAAAAGGAAGAAAAAAATGTTTATAAAATGGAAAGAGGGAGGCATATCTAAAGAAGAATATAATGCTGTCTGCAGAACCTGCAGGGCACAAATCAGATTAGCTAAAGCTGAAAATGAACTGAGGCTTGCAAGAGATGTCAAAAGCAATAATAAAGGATTTTGGGGATATGTCAAAAGTAAAAGAAAAGTCAAAGATGCTATAGGATTTTTACAGGATGAAAATGATGAAATGGTAAGACAGGATGTTGAGAAGGCTGAACTTTTAAATTCCTATTTTGCATCTGTTTTCTCTCAGAAAGGAAATGCAACATCAACTGTTATTCACTGTCCTATTAAGGGAATAGAAGAATCCAGGATATCTATAAACAGAAAGATAGTGAGGAAACACTTAACTAACCTAAATGAATTCAAGTCTCCAGGTCCAGATGAATTACACCCCAGAGTACTGAAGGAGATAGCAGAAGAAATTTTTGAACCCCTCTCCATAATCTTTGAAAATTCTTGGAGAACAGGAGAAGTGCCAGAAGACTGGAGAAGAGCAAATGTTGTTCCTATCTTCAAAAAGGGGAAGAAGGTGGACCCAGGCAACTATAGGCCGGTGAGTCTGACTTCTATACCAGGAAAGATCTTTGAACAAATTATTAAACAACATGTATGTCAATACCTGGATAAGAATGAAGTGATTAAACAGAGTCAGCATGGGTTTCTAACTAATAAGTCATGTCAGACTAACTTAATTTCCTTCTATGACGGTATCACTGATTGGGTGGATCAAGGAAATGCTGTAGATATAGTATATCTTGACTTCAGCAAAGCATTTGACAAAGTCTCTCATACAATCCTTATTGAAAAAATGACTAAGTATGGAATGGACAAGGCAACTGTTAGGTGGATTCATAACTGGCTTAGTGATCGGACCCAAAGAGTGGTCGTAAATGGCTGCACATCCAGTTGGAAGAATGTCTCAAGTGGGGTACCACAGGGCTCTGTCCTGGGCCCTGTATTGTTCAACATCTTTATCAACGATTTAGATGAAGGAATTGAGGGTAAACTGATTAAATTTGCTGATGACACAAAGCTAGGAGGGATAGCTAATACTAGAGAAGAGAGAGAGAGAGGATTCAAAAAGATTTAAATAAACTGGAGAAGTGGGCAGCAACTAACAGAATGGTTTTTAACAGGGAGAAATGCAAAGTACTACATCTGGGCAATAAAAATGAAAAAAGCATATATAGAATGGGAGGAATAGGGCTAAGTGACAGCACATGTGAAAAAGACTTGGGTATACTAATAGATCACAGACTGAATATGAGTCAACAGTGTGATGCAGCAGCAAAAAAGGCAAATGCAATTCTAGGATGTATTAACAGAAGCATACAGTCTAGATCACGTGAAGTCATTATTTCCCTCTACTCCTCTTTGGTCAGACCTCATCTGGAATATTGTGTCCAGTTTTGGGCACCACATTTTAAAAAAGACATCAACAAACTGGAGCAAGTTCAGAAAAGAGCGACCAGAATGGTGACCGGTCTGCAAACCCTGTCTTATGAGGAAAGGTTGCAGGATTTGGGAATGTTTAGTTTGCAAAAGAGAAGACTGAGAGGAGACTTAATAGCTGTCTACAAATATCTAAAGGGCTGTCACATTGTAGAAGGATCAACTTTATTCTCATTTGCACAAGGAAAGACTAGAAGCAATGGGATGAAACTGAATGGGAAGAGACACAGATTAGATATTAGAAAAAACTTTTTGACAGTTAGAGTGATCAATGAGTGGAACAGGCTGCCACGAGAAGTGGTGAGTTCTCCTTCAATGGAAGTCTTCAAACAGAGGCTGGACAGACATCTGACTGGGATGATTTAGCGAATCCTGCTTTGAGCAGGGGGTTGGACCAGATGGCCCAGGAGGTCCCTTCCAACTCTACGATTCTATGATTCTATGATTCTATGATATAATAAAGTAAAATATAAAAAAGTGCTAAACATTGTATGATATCCCCACAGTGAATTCCTCCATAGTACTCTCCTCACGCATGGTATGATGACCCTACTTTCCATGAAGACCACTTCTGGACAGACTTCTCCATACAGTAGATGGGTGCAGCTGGGTGTCACTAGTTGCTGAGCTGATGGCACTGTTAGACATCTTCCAATTTGAATTGAAGGAAGCATGATTTGTCTTTCTGCTGCGCTTTGTTTCCTTGACCGACCATTGCATCTGTGGTCCCCAAAGATGCTCATTTCTTGGTGCTTCTTCAAAAGAGCTTGAACAGCACATCTGATCTTGAAACCCCAGTACTTTGTGCTTGGTTGCTGCACACTGTCTTGCCATGGTGTATGACCTGTGACATAGAAGGACTTCCACAACCTCACCTTTGCAGCAGAGTTTGGGTGTTCTTCACACATTTTATAAACCTCTTACAGTTTTCACTGTTCCGGTGTCTCAGCCTACATATGATGAAAATCATGCTCATTTTCACTTGTTTTGTATAATTGGTTACTCATACACATGACTATTATCCTATAAAATACTTGACTTTGTGTAAGTGTACTTAGAATACTTGATTCTGTTTTGAAGGTTAAGGTTTCCCAGAGGAGCATTGCATCTTAAAAGTCTCCTCATCTCAGCATGTTTAACATGTCGCTCTCCATAAGGAGAAACGTTACCCCTTGGATCCCAGTCAGACGCCTCTCACCTAGCCAAACCAAATCTCACACTTTGCACTGAGGAGGGACAGCAGCCTGAAACGCAGTGGCTGCAAAGTGAGATTCTTGTTTGGCTTTTATCATGTCATGTGACAAGGCTCGATAAAGGGTTGATATTGACTTTTAGGATTGCTACTTCCTATAGATGGCACTAGAATTCTAGTCCTCGTCCTCTCTAAGGGTATGTGCACATGTTGCAGATTCTACTGCGTATTTTTCCACACAATATCCGCATCTCTTGCCATGGATTTGATGTGGTTTTTCAGTGCGGTTTTACTTGCGGATTTGTATGTGTTTTTGTAAGCTAAATAAAGATATGTTATTTAACAAAACAAAAAAAAGATTTGTGATGTCATTTCTGTCCAACCTCCTCTTTTACATTTGTCTAACTCCATTACCCACACAGATAGATAGACAGATGATAATAGATAGATAGATATGGGTGGGATAGATAGATAAATAGATAGATCGTTAGATAGATATGGGATAGATATGGAATAGATAGATAGATAGATAGATAGATAGATAGATAGATAGATATGGGATCAATATGGGATACATAGATATGAGATAGATATGGGACAGATAGATATGGGATAGATAGATATGGGATATAGATAGATAGATAGATAGATATGGGATAGATAGATAGATAGATAGACAGATATATCTAACCATATATCTATCTACATCTATATCCATATGTCTATCTATACATACTGTATATCCATAGATATATCTATACATATTTCCATAGATATTTCCTTAGATATTTCCATAGATATATCCATAGATATTTCCATAGATATAACCATAGATATATTCATATCCATGTTTATTAATGAACAATATTTTTGTTTAAAAAAAAATGGAAAAAAAATGACGTAGGCTCCCAGGCAATTTTCTGTGCCAGAGGGGGAAAGCCGACGGCCAGGGGCCAATATTTGTAGCCTGGGTAGGGGGTAATACCGATGGCCCCTTCCCAGGCTATGAATATCAGCCTGCAGCTGTCTGCATAGCCTTTACTCTCCATTAAAATAGGGGGACCCCCCAAAAAAAATGATGAGTTGTCCCCCTGTAGGGTCGGTGGTGGGGTGCCGAGCTGGGGGGGTGATAGGGGGTGATCCCACTTCTTACCGCGCAGAGATGATACAGAGACACGATGAGGCAGATTCTGGGTGCAACAGGTCCAAGTTTATTTCACACCGTCCGACTGACGGTCCTCGCGGCACACCGCGATATCTCTCTCTGCCCTCCGTGTTCAGGGCCGCTTCAACACCGTATGTTACACAAGGGACGTACTTACACGTCACGTCCCGTCTCACACTGTGACAATCCTGACAGCTCGGTTACTGTGGCCGCCTTAGGCCCGTACACCAACAGCACTTTACTAATCAGTCTCGTCGTTACACATACGGTGTCTTCCACCCAGAGCCTTGTCTCTGCTGCGGTCCTTCCCTGTCAGGACCACCCCCCTGACGTTTCCTCTCCTCAGTCCCCCTGGTCGGATTCTCCTCAGGGCACACAGACTGGCGAAGTCCTCCTGTCACCTGGGCTCCCCCTGGGGACTGGAACCTTCTGGAACCCTCCCTCAGAATTTATAACTTCCCCGGTTCCTTGAAACTGTCACTAACTGTCACCACGCCCCCCATGACCAACGGTTTCTAAAGCCCTAAGCTGCTGTAAAGTCCTTTGCTCACACTCCACCCTGCCATCTAATGGTCATCCCATGGTACTGCACGTCCACTACACTTTTCTAGTTGTTTCCCCACTGTAATCACTGTCTCCTACCTACACTGTGCAAACCTTTCTTTCTTCACTCTGACTAGTCCGTCCGTCTGTCAGGTCACCTTCCCTACACTCCCCCTTCCTTTGTCCATTGTCGTCCTCGACAATCGTCATCCCTGCCTTCGTCGTTCTGAATCTACACCTACATTCTGTTGTCGGACCAGAAGTTGAGCCAAACCCAGTATCTGCGGGGGCCGAACCACACTGGGAGCACTATGCTCTGAGCAGCCTACTGCTACTCACCAGCGCGCACGCCACATGACAACGTCTTTCAAATTGGGCAAGGTACACCCGTATTCTCTCTACGGCGTGTATCTTTCCCCTACTCTCCCCTACTGTTACCTTTCACTATCCGGTACGCCATGATCGAGGCCACTCACCTACCAGATCATTGCCGGCGCCCGCCTTTCCTTCTTCAGGGGTGTCCGTGGTGTCGGGGGACCTGACCTAGGACGGCTGTCTTTCTCACATCTTCCCATTCATTTTCCTTCTTTCAATTACATGTCATGGTGGGCGTCCCGGTCTCCCAGACCTCAACTCTTAGATCCCTACCGGATCTCACACTTTCCTTTGGTCCCGCAGACCTTCCCTTAACCCGGACCTGTTGCATTTTACTTTGCATATTATACATCATACAACTTTATAATAGCACAAGTACCCCATTTTTTTATAATTTTTTTTTTTCATTTTCTCTTGCTTTTAAAACCAAAATATAACATAACATTGCATTTCCTCTTTCTTCCTCCCCCCCCTTCCTTGGACCTGGACACTCCTCCACTTTTCCGTATCCCCGTTCTGTCAGGTAAACATATTTTCGTATATAAAGAACATAGAAAGAAGAAAGAAAGAGAGAGAGAGAGAAAATAGTTGCATCAGTTAAACAACAACAAAACTTTTTTCTAAATGCAACTGTCCTTATAATCTGCACAACGGTGCATCGAACTCCTGACAGTCTATACCACTCTCAATGGACAGAGGTGAGGGCTCCACGGGGATACTGAGGGTGTCCATTCAAGTCCTCTTCTTTTCCATGACGGCCTCTCCTTGAGTGTGGAGCAGGTTCCACACTTCCTGCTCCCGGGCCTTTTTCTTCCTGATCACCTCCGCTTCCCACACGGAGGGAACAGCACGGGCCCTGGAGTCCGGTGGGCGGGACTCCGCTGAAAAAGACCGCAAGACAGAAACGGCCGATTTCAACAATACAGCTGCTATTAGCAGGGAAAGAGCAGCAGCATCTTCTTTGGGTGAGCTCTGCACTGGTGACTCCGGGCGGGGTAGTTCGGGGACATGAGCGGGGACCTCGCTCAGCTCTGCATACACCACGGGGCCCGTGGTAACTAGGCCTTCCGGTGCGCAGGGGGCCGCGTGCTGCAGCAGAATGGTGGGGGCCGCTTGCGGAGGCACTGGTAGGGCCGGGGGTACTCTCACCTTCCCTGGCGCTGCGGCCTCCGTTTCATCATCACGCAGTTTCCCCCGCAGCCTCCGTTCCTTGCTCCACTGTCCTGCGGGCCTTCCCTCCAGACTCGGGGCTCTGCTGAGAAGTCCTCTGCTGGTATTGGTGGCAGCCGTTCTCGCTGACTCCCCTCAGGCTCCGCTCCCCGGCTCAGCATCCCGCTGCCTGCCCGTAAATCTGAAGATGACTTCTGGTGCAGCTCCATCTCTCGCCGCCATTGCCACTCTAGGCGGCCGATGCCCCGACACCCGCAGCATCTCATACCGTCCGTTGGGCAGCACTCGAATGGCGTCAGACAACCGCAGCCAAGTTTTTCTTCTGTGCCACTTCTCCTGCTGGGTGGGGCGTTGGCAGACCTTTCCATCCATCTGCCAGGGTCCAATATATGGAAACGTCGGTCTCCGGGCATATATTGCTTCCTTTTGGGGTACGTTGGAGGGGGTCCCAGTCCATTCTGAACAACTGCAAACACCCGGACCTCTCCTCTGCAAGCAACACAGATCCGACACAGCGTCCCAATTTGTAATCCACAGGTCAGTAATTTTTAGTCCACAGGTGTTTATAATCCGAAATAGAGCAGTCCAAGTTTTCCTCAGTCCTTCAGTTGCAGGCCTGCCGCAGAAGATAGCGTATTAGCGGCGGCGATCCTGCCGACTACGCTAAATGTAGGGTCGGTGGTGGGGTGCCGAGCTGGGGGGGTGATAGGGGGTGATCCCACTTCTTACCGCGCAGAGATGATACAGAGACACGATGAGGCAGATTCTGGGTGCAACAGGTCCAAGTTTATTTCACACCGTCCGACTGACGGTCCTCGCGGCACACCGCGATATCTCTCTCTGCCCTCCGTGTTCAGGGCCGCTTCAACACCGTATGTTACACAAGGGACGTACTTACACGTCACGTCCCGTCTCACACTGTGACAATCCTGACAGCTCGGTTACTGTGGCCGCCTTAGGCCCGTACACCAACAGCACTTTACTAATCAGTCTCGTCGTTACACATACGGTGTCTTCCACCCAGAGCCTTGTCTCTGCTGCGGTCCTTCCCTGTCAGGACCACCCCCCTGACGTTTCCTCTCCTCAGTCCCCCTGGTCGGATTCTCCTCAGGGCACACAGACTGGCGAAGTCCTCCTGTCACCTGGGCTCCCCCTGGGGACTGGAACCTTCTGGAACCCTCCCTCAGAATTTATAACTTCCCCGGTTCCTTGAAACTGTCACTAACTGTCACCACGCCCCCCATGACCAACGGTTTCTAAAGCCCTAAGCTGCTGTAAAGTCCTTTGCTCACACTCCACCCTGCCATCTAATGGTCATCCCAAGGTACTGCATGTCCACTACACTTTTCTAGTTGTTTCCCCACTGTAATCACTGTCTCCTACCTACACTGTGCAAACCTTTCTTTCTTCACTCTGACTAGTCCGTCCGTCTGTCAGGTCACCTTCCCTACACCCCTATATTTTATAGTCAGAAAGTCTACGCAGACAGCTGCGGGCTGATATTCATAACCTAGGAAGGGGCCATGGATATTGCCCCCCCCGGCTACAAATACTAGCCCGCAGCCGCCCCAGAAATGGCGCATCTATAAGATTCTGCTGCGGACCCGCAGGGCAAAATCCGCTGTGGATCCACAGTAGAATCCGCAACGTGTGCACACACACACCCGTAACGCCAAACATTGGTTTGATTTAAATTTGTCCTCTGTCCATTCACTTTGCATTTTTGTAATTGAAAAAATAAACAATTAACACTTCTATTATGTAAAGTATTGTTACTTTTCAGCATTTTTTCTACACCTGCCAAAACTTTTTACTGTACTGTATATGAACATAAAGTGAAAAATAAATCCATTTAATTTTTGACCTGGTATCTGCTCTGAGGAAGTTGGGGGTAGAAAAGCTATAAAATGTAATGGCTGTAGAAAGTGAGCTTTAAGTACCATTTCTCATTCACAAGTGGACAGCAATTTAGAGGCTGTATTGTGCTACAAAGCATCGTGGTTACCCATGTCTTATGCTTTATTAATACATGGCTGCTGATTGTATAAATAATGCTTAAATGAAGATGCTCCCATAGGTTTTGTGTGCATTGCAGGGCACATATAATCTAATTTCACTGACCCAAAGAATAGTGCTTTAAAAGCTTCGAAGAAAAAAAATGAAATAACAGGACATCATCATCATTGTATTCTTTATGCATGAACCACTTAGCTTATCATATCACATCATTACCAAAAATGTGCTTTAAAATAGTGAAGGTTTAACTTTAGCTGTCACTACACCCAGTAAATATAGTTTAGTTATAACACCCGAGGCTTAAAAAAGCTTAAATGGATAATCATAAACTATCAGGCTGATGGAATTACAACACCTCACATGTCAATCTTTTAAAACTCCTTCTTGCTCTGTTGAATCACATTATGAACTACAAATGATTAAACTGCACTACATTTAAGATAGACAGCCGCCCGCCTACAGCTGCTTTCTAAAGGACATTCTATGTCCCCGGTGTTATCACTGGTAATTATAGGAAAGCTGGCTGTTATAAATTCAGGTCTTTATGTGGGCCCAATTGAAATTCTGATTTGTGAGCAGGGAGCTTTTCGGAGTGAGACTTCTCATTCACTTGTGTGTTTTTACTCTGCCACTGAATTGACTCTTGTGTCAGATCTCAGAAGGGCAACAGTTTTTAATTGTGCTGCTGCATTAGAGAATGAATTTCATTAAAATGAAACAAAATAAAGAGCAGCCAAGAGATTTATAGTTTTCAGGTCAATTAAAGGTTATCAGAAGCTGCCACAAATATTAGACAAGGCTTTAGACACTTGCTTTTCTGCTGTTGGAAATAAATCGCTTTATTGAGGTAGTTTGCCATGTATAAATTAGGATATTGCCAAGGATTATCTTTTTTCAAAGAACTTAGGACTAGAAACACAAAAGCAATGCTTCTCTAGTCCCTGAAATGACAACTAAGCTGCTTAGTGATCACAGACAAGATCTTTCTCTTGATTGGTTGATTGACTGCCATTCCCTGTTTGTTGAGGTGGGAACAGGAACTAGTTGTTGAGGTGGGAACAGGAAGTGGAAAGACAGTAAGTTTATTGGAGTTGTAGGGAATCAGGAGGAGGATGGGTTCTTTTTGTTGCAAAAAATGTTTTCTTCACTAGATAATCCCTTTTAAAAAATTGTGTATGAGATTAAAAAAACATGGCTGATTTCGTACAGAAATTTTGGAAATGAGCTCTGTCTGGTATGATATTATAACTTCAATTGAAAGGTACCGAGCTGTAATAACACACAACCCATGGTCAAGAGATTTCTAATCTCATGTAAATTTATGATAATACATGCAAAACTCCTAATTTATACAGAGAACGTAACCTCCTGTGACTAAGAAGACCAAATCAAAACCTTTCAAAAATGTATTTTAGGAAATTTAAAACATTTCCTCTTTAATTAAAGGAAAAAAGCTCTGGTCCTTTTTCACAGGCAGCCTGTACCCCTGCTTGCTGCTCTCCACCATCACTATTTTGGCAGCAATGTGAGACTTTGCAATATGACAATGCATGGGGGATCGAGGATGTTATTTTGCTTCCTGCTAGATCTTATAAGAATATAATAGAAGCAATGTAAGATGGATTCATATTCAGCTCTGGCAAAAATTAAGAGACCACTGCAAAATTTTCAATTTGTCTGATTTTTCTCTTTATATGTATATTTTTGAAAAAAATGTAAATTGCTCTTTTATTCTATAAACTACTGCCAACATGTCTTCGAATTTCCAAGCACTAAATTTTGTATTTATTTTCAGAAAATGAGAAATGTTCAAAATAGAAAACAAATGCAGTGGTTGCAGACCTTAACCCCTTCACCCCCAAGGGTGGTTTGCATGTTCATGACCGGGCCAATTTTTACAATTCTGACCACTGTACCTTTATGAGGTCATAACTCTGGAACGCTTCCATGGATCCCGGTGATTCTGACAATGTTTTCTCGTGAAATATTGTACTTCATGTTAGTGGTAAAATTTCATTCAAATAACTTGCGTTTATTTGTGAAAAAAAATGGAAATTTGGCAAAAATTTTGAAAATTTCGCAATTTTCCAACTTTGAATTGTTATGCCCTTAAATCACAGAGATACGGCACACAAAAAACTTGATAACTAACATTTCCCACATGTTTACTTTACATCAGCACAATTTTGGAACCAAAATTTTTTTTTGTTAGGAAGTTATAAGGGTTAAAAGTTGACCAGCGATTTCTCATTTTTACAACACCATTTTATTTTTAGGACCACATCACATTTGAAGCCACTTTGAGGGGTCTATATGATAGAAAATACCCAAAAGTGACACCATTCTAAAAACTGCACCCCTTAAGGTGCTCAAAACCACATTCAAGAAGTTTATTAACTCATTAGTGCGTCACAGGAATTTTTTTGAATATTTAAAAAGAAATGAACTTCTAACTTTTTTTCACAAAAAAAATACTTCAGGTTCAATTTTTTTTATTTTACCAAGGGTAACAGGAGAAATTGGACTGCAAAAGTTATTGTGCAATTTGTCCTGAGTACGCTGATACCTGATTTGTGGGGGGGAATGACTGTTTCGGTGCATGGCAGAGCTCAGAATGGAAGGAGCGCCGTTTGACTTTTTCAATGTAAAATTGGCTGGAATTCAGATCGGACGCCATGTCACGTTTGGAGAGTCCCTGATGTACCTAAACAGTGGAAACCCCCTACAAGTGACCCCATTTTGGAAACTAGACCCCCCAAGGAACTTATCTAGATATGTGGTGAGAACTTTGAACCCACAAGGGCTTTACAGAAGTTTATAACGTACAGCGGTACAATTAAAAAATCATATTTTTTCAACAAAAATGATCTTTTCACCCCAATTTTTATTTTCCCAAGGGTAACAGGACCCTAAAAGTTATTGTGCAATTTGTCCTGAGTATGCTGATAGCCCACATGTGGGGGTAAACCACTATTTGGGTGCATGGCAGAGCTCGGAAGGGAAGCAGCGCCATTTGACGTTTTTGGCTGGAATTGAGATCGGACATCATGTCGCGATTGGAAAACCCCTGATGTACCAAAACAGTGGAAACCCCCCACAAATGACACCATTTTGGAAACTAGACCCCGTAAGGAACTTATCTAGATGTGTGGTGAGAACTTTGAACCCCCAAGGGCTTCACAGAAGTTTATAACATAAAGCCGTACAATTAAAAAATCATATTTTTTCCACAAAAATGATCTTTTCACCCTCAATTCTTATATTTCCAAGGGTAACAGCACCCTAAAAGTTATTGTGCAATTTGTCCTGAGTACGCTGATACCCCACATGTGGGGGTAAACCACTATTTGGGCGCATGGCAGAGCTCGGAAGGGAAGCAGCGCCATTTGACGTTTTTGGCTGGAATTGAGATCGGACACCATGTCGCGATTGGAAAACCCCTGATGTACCTAAACAGTGGAAACCCCCCACAAATGACACCATTTTGGAAACTAGACCCCCTAAGGAACTTATCTAGATGTGTGGTGAGCACTTTGAACCCCCCAGTGCTTCACAGAAGTTTATAACGCCCGGGCGTGAAAATAAAAAATTCGTATTTTTTCCACAAACATGATCAATTAGTCCCCAATTTTTTTATTTTCCCAAGGGTAAGAGGAGAAATTGAACCCCAAAAGTTGTTGTCCAATTTGTCCTGAGTACGCTGACACCCCATATGTGGGAGAAAACTACTGTATGGACACACGTCAGGGCTCGGAAGGGAAGTAGTGACGTTTTGGAATGCAGACTTTGATGGAATGGTCTGCAGGTGTCATGTTGCCTTTGGAGAGCCCCTAATGTACCTAAACAGTGGAAACACCCACAAATGACCCCATTTTGGAAACGAGAACTCCTAAGGAACTTATCTAGATGTGTGGTGAGCACTTTGAACCCCCAAGGGCTTCACAGAAGTTTATAATGCCCGGGCATGAAAATAAAAAAATCGTATTTTTTCCACAAACATGATCAATTAGTCCCCAAATTTTTCATTTTCCCAAGGGTAACAGGAGAAATTGGACCCCAAAAGTTGTTGTCCAATTTGTCATGAGTACGCTGACACCCCATATGTGGGAGAAAACTACTGTATGGACACACGTCGGGGCTCGGAAGGGAAGCAGTGACGTTTTGGAATGCAGACTTTGATGGAATGGTCTGCGGGTGTCATGTGCATTTGGAGAGCCCCTGATGTACCTAAACTATTGAAACTCCCCACAAGTGACCCCATTTTGGACACTAGACCCCCCCCACGGAACTTATCTAGATGTGTGGTGAGCACTTTGAACCCCCAAGTGCTTCACAGAAGTTTATAACGCTCGGACGTGAAAATAAAAAAATCATTTTTTTCCACAAAAATGATATTTTTGCCCCCAATTTTTTATTTTCGTAAGGGTAACAGGAGAAATTGGACCCCAAAAATTGTTTTGCAATTTGTCCTGAGTAGGCTGATACCCTATATGTGGGGGTAAAACACTGTTTGGGCGCATGGCAGAGCTTGGAAGGGAAGGAGCACCATATGACTTTTTCAACTCAGAATTGGCTGGAATTGAGATCAGACGCAATGTTGCATTTGGAGAGCCCCTGATGTGCCCAAACAGTGGAAACCCCCAATTCTAACTCCAACCCGAACCCCAACACACCCCTAACCCTAATCTCAGCCCTAACCCTAACCCTAGCCCTAACCCAAGCCCTAACCCTAGCCCTAACCCTACCCTAACCCTAATGGATTAATGGAAATAAATACATTTTTTTATTTTATTATTTTTCCCTAACTAAGGGGGTGATAACGGGGGGTTTGGTTTACTATTTATTGCGGTTTTATGTTTGGCAGCTGTCGCACGCTAAAAGACGCTTTTTATTGTAAAAATAGTTTTTGCATCACCACATATTGAGAGCTATAATTTTTCCGTATTTTGACCCACCGAGTCATGTGAGGTCTTATTTTTTGCGGGATGAGTTGGCGTTTTTATCGGTACCATTTTCGGGCACGTGACATTTTTTGATCGCTTTTTATTCCGATTTTTGTGACGCAGAATGAACAAAAACCAGCGTTTCATGAATTTCTTTTGGGGGAGTGCGTTTACACCGTTCCACGTGCGGTAAAATTGATAAAGTGGTTTTATTCTTCGGGTCAGTACGGTTACAGCGATACCTCATTTAGGTCGTTTTTTTATGTTTTGTCGGTTTTATGCAATGAAAACTATTTTATATAAAAAATAATTATTTTTGCATCGCTTTATTCTGCGAGCTATAACTTTTTTATTTTTTCGCTGATGATGCTGTGTGGCAGCTCGTTTTTTGCGGGACAAGATGTCATTTTCAGTGGTACCATGGATATTTATATGCATCTTTTTGATCGTGCGTTATTACACTTTTTGTTTGGCGGTATGATAATAAATCATTATTTTTTGCTTCGTTTTTTATTTTTATTTTTTAAGGGGTTCGCTAAAGGGGTTAACTAATGGGACAGTTTTATAGGGCGGGTCGTTACGGATGCGGCGATACCTAATATGTGTACTTTTATTGTTTTGTTTTTTTTTATTTTCAAAAAATGAATTTATTGGGGAATATTTTTTTTTTTTTTTACTAATTTATTTGGCGATTTTTTTAAAATTATTTTTACACTTTTTTTTTTACTTTATTACATAGTCCCAGGTGGGACATCACTGTCCCGTGACAGATCGCTGATCTGTCACATCACAGATCACTGTAACAGATCAGTGATCTGTCACAGGCAGTGCCGAAGGCTTCCTCATGCCTGCGCTTTGCAGGCACTGAGGAAGCCAGCTTCCTGCAGGCCCCCGAAGGCCCCCGTCGCCATCTTGGATTCGGGGGTCTGCAGGAAAGGAGCCCCCTGCAGCAGCGCTGCACATTGCGCTGCCGTGGGGGCTCAGGGAAGCACGGAGGGAGCCCCCTCCCTGCCGATGCTTCCCTTTAACTCCCGGTAGGTTTGCAAGGGGTTAACGTGTCGGGGGCGGTCCGTGACCGCCCCTGAGACATTGTGCCGGGTGTCAGCGGTGATAATCAGCTGACACCCGGCCGCGATCAGCGGTGCTCACCACTTGGGCGCCGCTGATCGCTGAGACGTACTATCCCGTCCATGGGCATAGGGGCCCAGGTCCCATGGACGGGATAGTACGTCGGATGGCAGGAAGGGGTTAAATAATGTTAAGAAAACAAGTTCATAATCATTTAGAAACAACGATACTAATGTTTTAACTCAGGAAGAGTTCAGAAATCAATATTTTGTGGAATAACCATGATTTTTAATCACAGCTTTCATGCTTGTCAGACATGTAGAGAAACTGATTTTTATAAAACTGTGCAGTGGTCTCTTAATTTTTACCAGAGCTGTATATTAGACAGCAGCACTAAAAGGAAGTAGAAACAACAGTATAGATAAACCATAGCCTTCTGCCCTGAGCAGATTGGCTGCTGCTGGTTTTGTATGGTATGTAGTAGGATACTTTGATAAACCCTTTAAATTTAGCTGTGTCTTCCTTTTAGCAGAATAACATTCTTTAACCCCTTAACGACCAGGGGTATTTTTGGTTTTACATTTTCATTTTTCCCTCCTCTTCTTTCCAGAGCCATAACTTTTTTATTTTTCTGTTTATATGGCCATGTGAGGGCTTATTTTTTGCGGGACGAGTTGTACTTTTAAATGACATAATTGGTTTTACCATATCGTGTACTCGAAAGCGGGAAAAAAATTCCAAGTGCGGTGAAATTGCAAAAAAAGTGCAATCCCACACTTGTTTTTTGCTTGGCTTTTTTGTTAGGTTCACTAGATGCTAAATCTGACCTGCCAATATGATTCTCCAGGTCATTACAAGTTCATAGAAACCAAACATGTCTATGTCCTCTTTTATCTAAGTGGTGAAAAAAATTCCAAAGTTTGCTAAAAAAAAAAATAATAAAAAAATAAAAAAATTGCGCAATTTTCCGAGACCCGTAGCGTCTCCATTTTTCATGATCTGGGGTTGGGTGAGGGCTTATTTTTTCCGTGCCGGACTGACGTTTTTAATGATACCACTTTTGTGCAGATACATTCTTTTGATCGCCCATTATTGCTAGAGTTGAGCGAAACGGGTCGAAAAATTTCAAAAGTCGCCTACTTTTGGCAAAGTCGGGTTTCATGAAACGAAACCCGACCCTAGGATGAGGTCGGCCACGAGGTCGGCGACTTACGCGCCAAAGTCGCGTTTCAAAAGTTTGTTTTGCGCTCTTTTTCAGCCAATCAGGATCCACGGATACTGTGGGCAACGTGATGACATAGGCAGGGGTCACCACCATCTTTCAGAAGGGCATGCAAGTGATTGGCTTGCTTTGGTGGGCGTCATAGGGGTTATAAAAGGGCGTGCACACCGACCGCCATCTTACTTCTGCCGATCTTAGCATAGAATCATAGAATCATAGAGTTGGAAGGGACCTCCTGGGCCATCTGGTCCAACCCCCTGCTCAAAGCAGGATTCGCTAAATCATCCCAGTCAGATGTCTGTCCAGCCTCTGTTTGAAGACTTCCATTGAAGGAGAACTCACCACTTCTCGTGGCAGCCTGTTCCACTCACTGATCACTCTAACTGTCAAAAAGTTTTTTCTAATATCTAATCTGTGTCTCCTCCCATTCAGTTTCATCCCATTGCTTCTAGTCTTTCCTTGTGCAAATGAGAATAAAGTTGATCCTTCTACAATGTGACAGCCCTTTAGATATTTGTAGACAGCAATTAAGTCTCCTCTCAGTCTTCTCTTTTGCAAACTAAACATTCCCAAATCCTGCAACCTTTCCTCATAAGACAGGGTTTGCAGACCGGTCACCATTCTGGTCGCTCTTTTCTGAACTTGCTCCAGTTTGTTGATGTCTTTTTTAAAATGCGGTGCCCAAAACTGGACACAATATTCCAGATGAGGTCTGACCAAAGAGGAGTAGAGGGAAATAATGACTTCACGTGATCTAGACTGTATGCTTCTGTTAATACATCCTAGAACTGCATTTGCCTTTTTTGCTGCTGCATCACACTGTTGACTCATATTCAGTCTGTGATCTATTAGTATACCCAAGTCTTTTTCACATGCGCTGTCACTTAGCCCTATTCCTCCCATTCTATATATGCTTTTTTCATTTTTATTGCCTAGATGTAGTACTTTGCATTTCTCCCTGTTAAAAACCATTCTGTTAGTTACTGCCCACTTCTCCAGTTTATTTAAATCTTTTTGAATCCTCTCTCTCTCTTCTCTAGTATTAGCTATCCCTCCTAGCTTTGTGTCATCAGCAAATTTAATCAGTTTACCCTCAATTCCTTCATCTAAATCGTTGATAAAGATGTTGAACAATACAGGGCCCAGGACAGAGCCCTGTGGTACCCCACTTGAGACATTCTTCCAACTGGATGTGCAGCCATTTACGACCACTCTTTGGGTCCGATCACTAAGCCAGCTATGAATCCACCTAACAGTTGCCTTGTCCATTCCATACTTAGTCATTTTTTCAATAAGGATTGTATGAGAGACTTTGTCAAATGCTTTGCTGAAGTCAAGATATACTATATCTACAGCATTTCCTTGATCCACCCAATCAGTGATACCGTCATAGAAGGAAATTAAGTTAGTCTGACATGACTTATTAGTTACAAACCCATGCTGACTCTGTTTGATCACTTCATTCTTATCCAGGTATTGACTTACATGTTGTTTAATAATTTGTTCAAAGATCTTTCCTGGTATAGAAGTCAGACTCACCGGCCTATAGTTGCCTGGGTCCACCTTCTTCCCCTTTTTGAAGATAGGAACAACATTTGCTCTTCTCCAGTCTTCTGGCACTTCTCCTGTTCTCCAAGAATTTTCAAAGATTATGGAGAGTGGTTCAGAAATTTCTTCTGCTATCTCCTTCAGTACTCTGGGGTGTAATTCATCTGGACCTGGAGACTTGAATTCATTTAGGTTAGCTAAGTGTTTCCTCACTATCTTTCTGTTTATAGATATCCTGGATTCTTCTATTCCCTTAATAGGACAGTGAATAACAGTTGGTGTTACATTTCCTTTCTGAGAGAAGACAGATGCAAAATAGGAATTTAAAAGTTCAGCCTTCTCAACATCCTGTCTTACCATTTCATCATTTTCATCCTGTAAAAATCCTATAGCATCTTTGACTTTTCTTTTACTTTTGACATATCCCCAAAATCCTTTATTATTGCTTTTGACATCTCTTGCAAGCCTCAATTCATTTTCAGCTTTAGATAATCTGATTTGTGCCCTGCAGATTCTGCAGACAGCATTATATTCTTCTTTAGATATGCCTCCCTCTTTCCATTTTATAAACATTTTTTTCTTCCTTTTTAGCATGTGCTTAAGTTCTGTGTTCACCCATCCTGGTTTCCTTAAATGCTTCCTATTCTTCCCTCTTTTCGGAATTGTTAACAACTGTGCTTTGAGAATTTCATTTTTCAAGATTTCCCATCCTTCCTGGACATTTTTGTCTTTAAGGATATCCAGCCATTGGATCCCTCCAATTATCTTTCTGAATCCCTTAAAATCTGCCTTTCTGAAATCTAACCTTGACGTCTGAGTCTTCACAGGTCTTCCGCCTCTAGTTATCCAAAATTCTAAAATAGCATGGTCGCTACCTCCTAGGGTTCCAGCCACTTTTACCTCCTCAACCATTTCCTCCCTGTTTATAAGGATTAGATCCAAGGTAGCAGTTCCCCTTGTTTTCTCCCCTACCTTTTGGAAGATAAAGTTGTCAGCAAGAGAGGATAAGAATTTCCTTGACCTGTTAGTTTTGCCTAAGAGAGAGATTCCCAACAAATGTCTGGATAGTTGAAATCTCCCATGACAACTATGTCATATTTTTTGGAGAACTTGGCCATTTGATGCATAAAGAGTTCATCCATATCTTCAGCTTGCACAGGCGGCCTGTAGTAAATGCCTACAATGGTGTCCTTTCCATTGTTCTGTCCTTGTATTCTTACCCAAACAGTTTCCACAGAACTCCCAGTCTCTGAAGCTTCAATCTCTGTGCAGATATATGCGTTTCTAACATACAATGCAACACCCCCTCCTCGTTTATCAAGTCTGTTTCTTGCAAATAAGTTGTATCCTTCTAGTCTTGTATTCCAATCATGTGTATCGTCCCACCAAGTTTCAGTGATTCCAATGACATCATATTTCTTTTCCTGTGTTAGTAGTTCCAATTCTCCTTGTTTGTTGCCCATGCTTTGTGCATTAGTATAGAAAGGGAGAGGTTGCTGCTGCTGATTCTGTAGGGAGAGCGTTAGGCAGGGAAGAAGAAAAAAAAACTGCTTCTGCTGCTAGCGATTTTGCCTGTACAACACACCAGTCACTGTGTGTGCAGTGCAAGGGGAGGCTATATTGTGGTGGATCAGCGGTGTTGGTTGTTAGGCTGCCTTCTAAGGCTTCCTGACAGCTGCATTGCTGTTTACTCACTTTTTTAAAAGCAATCCCAATTTTTTTTTTTGTCCTGCTGATGTACTGAGCGTGCATTTTTTCACACCATACAGCGGTGTACGCTCCTCACACAGTACCGTGTAACGGCTGTTATCACAGCCACAGTGAAGCTATCTGTGTGTCACTCTGTGAGAATAAGTCGAGGACATGTTCCGTTCTTAAAGACCTGCACCTACTAGTTTTGTCTAGCTTTCAAACAGTTAAATATATTTGCTGTTTGATCACATTCAAAACTATAGTGAGACAGCGTGTGTCAGTCCGTATACTTAAAAAACACTGAGCTTGACAATTTTACGTATACCGGACAGCCGTGTACGTGCACGCTCCTCTCAGTACCGTGTAACAGCTGTTATCACGGCCACAGTGAAGCTATCTGTGTGTCACTCTGTGAGAATAAGTCGAGGACATGTTCCGTTCTTACAGACCTGCACCTACTAGTTTTGTCTAGCTTTCAAACAGTTAAATATATTTGCTGTTTGATCACATTCAAAACTATAGAGAGACAGCGTGTGTCAGTCCGTATACTTAAAAAACACGGAGCTTGCCAATTTTACGTACACCGGACAGCCGTGTACGTGCACGCTCCTCTCAGTACCGTGTAATGGCTGTTATCACGGCCACAGTGAAGCTATCTGTGTGTTACTGTGGAAGGATAAGTGGAGGACTTGTTCCGTTCTTACAGACCTACACTCTAGGGAGATTCCTATTCTGCCCAATTCTACATACAACTTGTAGTTTGTGATACACCAGCCAATTTCTGCCTGTGACATAGCGCTCTGATATTCAGTGGGCCTCACACAATCCAAAAGTGTCCAGTGTCCACTAGTGTGTGCAGAAATTCAAAATCTCCCTTATCCTGTAGTCACTTTTTTCACACCTGTGCCATCGAGCCTGTGACATAGCGCTGTGATATTCAGTGGGCCTCACACAATCCATAAGTGTCCAGTGTCCACTAGTGTGTGCAGAAATTCAAAATCTCTGTGATCCTGTAGTCACTTTTTTCACACCTGTGCCATCGAGCCTGTGACATAGCGCTGTGATATTCAGTGGGCCTCACACAATCCATAAGTGTCCAGTGTCCACAAGTGTGTGCAGAAATTCAAAATCTCTGTGATCCTGTAGTCACTTTTTTCACACCTGTGCCATCGAGCCTGTGACATAGCGCTGTGATATTCAGTGGGCCTCACACAATCCAAAAGTGTCCAGTGTCCACTAGTGTGTGCAGAAATTCAAAATCTCCCTTATCCTGTAGTCACTTTTTTCACACCTGTGCCATCGAGCCTGTGACATAGCGCTCTGATATTCAGTGGGCCTCACACAATCCAAAAGTGTCCAGTGTTCACAAGTGTGTGCAGAAATTCAAAATCTCCCCTGTCCTATAGACACCTTGTACCTTGTTTTACATTACATTTTTACATTACATTGGATTTTGTCTACATTTCTACAAAAAATGAGGAAGGCTGGTGGAAGAGGCCGTGGAATTGGGCGGGGGTTGGCAGCTGGTAATGATGGTGTTGGTGGTGGATCTGAAGGTAGTGGCAAGAGCAAAATAGGACCGAATACAGGAGGTGTTGAGCCTGCGTCATCGTCTGGCTCCATAAGGCTTCGAAGGCTTAGTTTTCTAGGAGTTGGCAAACCGCTTTTAAAGCCAGAGCATCAGGAAAAAGTTTTGCCTTACATTGCTGACTCAGCCTCCAGCTCTATCGCCTCCTCTTCTTCAGTTGTAAAAAGTAAAAGCACTGAGTCGTCATTGGAGGCTCATGTTCATGAACCACACCTTTCCTTGTGTCCTTCACCCCAACCAAGATTGAAGGATGATGCAGGCCATACTACTGATTACTCCATGGAGCTGTTTTCACATACCATGCCTGGATTATCAAGTGAAATGGTGAATTACCCAGGCCAAGATGAAT
Organism: Dendrobates tinctorius; assembly: GCF_039654945.1. Classification (NCBI taxonomy): domain Eukaryota; kingdom Metazoa; phylum Chordata; class Amphibia; order Anura; family Dendrobatidae; genus Dendrobates; species Dendrobates tinctorius. Next base: position 46,347,412 of record NW_027361671.1, on the reverse strand, counting down.
CTGACATGGAGTGCACTGATGCACAGCCGCTGATAGATGATTCTGCTGGTACATTCACTCAGAGCACTACATTGTCCTAGCAGTGTACAGAGCCAGATTCTGACCCTGATGAGACTCAGGTGCCCCTTCCCGCACACTATACCACCATACACGGTGACACAGAGGAAGGTACACATGACATTGAAGAGGAGGTGATGGATGACCCAGTTGTTGACCCAGATTGGCATCCATTGGGGGAAGAGGGTGCTGCTTCCAATAGCTCAGATGAGGAGCATCCACAGCAGACATCGACATCACAACAGCTGTTATCTGGCAGGCCCGGAGCACTCCAAAGACAGGTTCCAAAAATCAAAAGAGTTGCTGGACAGCTTGTCCAGAGGGTCAAAAGATCACAGCGTGCTAGGCCGCAAAATGTCTGCCAAAGTAGGAAGAGTGCAGTGTGGCACTTTTTTGAACAAAATCCTCATGATCAGGCCAAGTTGCATGCTTAGACATTTAACCACCATGCACTTGCAAGCGTGGACACAACACCAAACCTCAAGTGCCACATGTGCAACTGACCACAAAGAAGGTAGTCAGCAACGCTACATTGTTTCCCCCACTGTAAGCCCACCAGTTAGCACAGCAGCAAATGTTGAGGTGTCGTTGCAAGGCCACAGCAGTCAGGGAATCCCACTGTTATATCAACGAAATACTGAATCTAGGCCATCAGAAAGAACACCAACTCCATCACCATCATCAACCCTCTCTCTGTCCCCCCTGTCCACCGCTACTTCCACCATATGCAGCTCTCAAGTCCAGCTCACCCTCCCAGACACTATGAGTAGGTCAAGAAAGTACTCAGTCTCTCATCCGCGTACACTGGGTTTGAACGCCCACATTGTCAAACTAATCTCGTTTGAGATGATGCCCTATCGGTTGGTGGAAAGCGCAGCTTTCCGCGAACTCATGGCCTATGCAGTACCACGCTATGACCTACCCAGTCGCCACTTCTTCTCTCGCAAAGCCATCCCAGCCCTCCACCATCATGTAAAAGATTGCACTGTCCATTCACTCAAGCAGTCAGTGAGTGGAAAGGTGCACCTCACAACTGATGCATGGTCCAGTCGGCATGGCCAGGGCCATTACGTGTCCATCACTGCGCACTGGGTTAATGTGGTGGATGCAGGGTCCACAGGGGACAGCGGTGGTGGGACAGTGCTGCCTAGCCCACGGTATAGGAAACAGTTGGCTGTAGGCGTTCGACCCTCCTCCTCCTCCTCCAGAAGCGAAAGCTCGTCCACAGAGCGCAGTCATGCGAGCACTCCATCTGCAGCTGCCACTGCTGCACACGAGGTGTCCCCCTATCGAGCAGCTAGTGGAAAGCGTCAGCAAGCTGTGTTGCAGATAATGTGTTTGGGCGACAGACACACCGCCGAGGTGCTGGCCGAGTACTTGAAGCGACAAACTGAGTCATGGCTGGGCAGTGTACATCTTGAGGCAGGCAAGGTAGTTAGTGATAACGGCCGTAATTTTGTGGCAGCCATAGCCCTTTTAAAACTCAGCCACATACCTTGCTTGGCTCACACCTTGAACCTGGTGGTGCAGTGCTTCCTCAAAAATTATCCGGAGTTAACAGCCCTGCTCCAGAAGGTGCGAAGACTGTGCGCGCACATCCGCCGGTCGCCTGTACACTCCGTTCGTATGCAGAAGCTGCAGCGATTGCTCCACCTTCCCAACCACCGCCTCATTATTGACATTGCAACAAGGTGGAACTCCACCCTGCACATGGTCGAGCGGCTGTGCGAGCAGAGGCAGGCCATAGTGCATTTGTGGGAGGATACACGGCCAGGCACTTTGAGAGCAGACATGGAGTTGACAGGTGTACAGTGGTCGAAGCTGAAAGACCTCTGTAAAGTCCTTCAGTGTTTTGAGGAATGCACACGGCTGGTAAGCGCAGACGACGCCATCCTAAGCATGAGCATCCCACTTATGCGTCTGCTCATGCAAACTTTGACGCACCTTAAGGAGCAGGCGTCTGCAGCCAATGTTGACGAGGAGGGAATCCTTGATGACATTCAGCCATTGTCTGCTCAGGGACCTCTCCTGGACGAGGTGGAGGAAGAAGAGGAGGAGGAGGATGATGATGGGGATGATTACTTAGGGGAGGAGGATGCATCTCGTGGGGCAAGTGAAAATGTTGGCGTGGCAAGGTCTGGTACAGGGTTTGTGCGTGACTGGAGGGATGTGGATTTGCCAGAAAGTGCTCCTCCAACCAGCACTCGCAGTGCATCATTGACACCGGGAACATTGGCCCACATGTCAGATTATGCCTTGCAGATCCTAAAAAGGGACCCCCACATTGCCAAAATGATGAACGATGACAACTACTGGTTGGCCAGCATCCTGGATCCACGCTATAAAGGCAAATTACAAAACATCATGCCACAGGAGAACCTTGACCTAATATTGGCTAATAAACAAGCAACTCTGGTAAATCGGTTGCTTGAGGCATTCCCAGCACACAGCAGCGGTGATTGTTCTCACACGAGCCGTACGGGCCGGGGGCAGCTTGGCAGAGGTGTTCATGGTGCACACAGCAGAAGTGGCGTTGGAGACAGGGGTTTCATGACAATGTTGTGGACTGATTTTTCAAGTACCGCTCACACAACTGGTAATACTGCATCGATGGAAAGTGACAGGAGACAGCAGTTGTCAACTATGGTTACAAACTACTTTTCCTCCCATATCGATGTTCTCCCACACAGGTCATTCCCCTTTGACTATTGGGCCGCTAAACTGGACACCTGGCCTGAATTGGCACAATATGCCTTACAGGAGCTCGCTTGCCCAGCTGCAAGTGTGCTATCGGAAAGAGTCTTCAGTGCAGCTGGATCAATCCTGACAGAAAAATGGACCCGTCTGTCAACCCAAAATGTGGATGATCTAACCTTCATTAAAATGAACCATGCATGGGTTTCCAAGGATTTTGTCCCACCTTCCCCTGATGACACATATGGTGACAGAAAAATGGCTTGCTTTGGTCCACCTCTTCCTGGGACTTGACCTTTTTCGCCTTTTGCATCAGCTGAATATCCAACATCAACATATGCCACTTTCTAAAACTCCCTAACTGTGCTGCCTCCCCCCCCCATGGCCGGGGTCACCACCTAGCGCATGACACCGTGCGAGTGCCGTTGCCCTGGACAGGTGGGTAGGCCGACTCTTGGGCGCGGGCACTGGCACAGGGTCCCTCATAGTGCAATCAAGTGTCTCTGACGGTGGTGGTGCACACCCGCCGTCAGACACACCGCCGTACTATGAGGGGCCAAGTGCCAGTACCGATGCCCACGAGTGGGCCCCCCTTGCTTGGGCAGGGCCCCAGCATTTGCAATCTTTACCTGTCCCTGCTCCTCCGCTGTGTAGTCTGGGCCGTCAAAACCATACTGTGCCTGAGACCGTCTGAGCCTGCCTCCTGATGTATAGACATATATTTTGAATGTGTACGCTATCCATACATGTTATCCGGGGATACGGTACCCTTTCTCACCTTTGTGCAATCACGTGCAATCCATACTGGGCCTAACACCGTCTGAGCCTGCCTCCTGATGTATAGACATATATTTTGAATGTGTACGCTATCCATACATGTTATCCGGGGATACAGTACCCTTTCTCACCTTTGTGCAATCACGTGCAATCCATACTGGGCCTAACACCGTCTGAGCCTGCCTCCTGATGTATAGACATATATTTTGAATGTGTACGCTATCCATACATGTTATCCGGGGATACGGTACCCTTTCTCACCTTTGTGCAATCACGTGCAATCCATACTGGGCCTAACACCATCTGAGCCTGCCTCCTGATGTATAGACATATATTTTGAATGTGTACGCTATCCATACATGTTATCCGGGGATACGGTACCCTTTCTCACCTTTGTGCAATCACGTGCAAGCCATACTGGGCCTAACACCGTCTGAGCCTGCCTCCTGATGTATAGACATATATTTTGAATGTGTACACTATGCTATCCATACATGTTATCTGGGGATATGGTACCCTTTCTCACCTTTGTGCAATCACGTGTAATCCATACTGGGCGTGAGAACGGCTGGCGAACTGTTAAGCAAGCTACAGCACCTGTGGTTTGCACACATAAGTTTTTCATTTTTCAGGAATGACGGTTAGGCCTAATTCCGGAACTGCGGTTGACCTGCACTTACTGGGAAATCATCGTTCGCGGGTAATAATTGTAATCAGTGATCCCCATCACTAACGTTGTTCAGCGGGTTATCTGCACCTGTAAGCGACAAACGCTGGCCTTTTCAGTGTAGTGCACATGCAGCCACGGACATGTAAGGGCATGACACACCAGTTATTGGCCAATCTCATGTGCCAGAGCCTCACGTGTCCCTCTAGTAAGCCGGACTCGGACCGCGGGGCATGACGGAGTCTCGTTCGTTAACGGAATTAAGCTTGCAATGTGTGCATCTTTTCTGTAGCTGGCATGGTTGAGGTTTCCCAGGTGGAGTCGAATTTAACCATAGGCTCCACTCCTGGTGGTGCCCTTCTGGACATTCCTTTAAGGTTCAGCTTTGCAACCATACTGCCCACGTAAAACAAACACTTTGCCTTCATGAACGCTGTTTGGAGGGTCATGACTCGTGGGAATAACGCCGCCCAATCAGTTAACCTGCTAGAGAGATCCTTCGTTGCTCCCAAGCATGACATCACACTCCCTAGGAGGAAGGTAATGCCACTATGGCGACCGTACTCCTGGGGGGGACACAAGTGCACTGATGCCCAGCCACTGCTCGATGAATCTGCTGGTACATTGACCCAGACCACTAGATTCCCCTCGCACGCTACACGGCCTGAATCTGACCCCGATGAAACTTAGGTTACACTTCCCATATACAGTTCCATCTTACACGGTGACAAAGAGGAAGCTGCAGATGAAAGTGAAGGTTCGGCCCACCCGCCATCAGACACACCACCGTACTATCACGGGCCCTGTGCCAGTGCCGTCACCAACGAGTGGGCCCCCCCTGCTTGCTCAGGATCACAGCACTTGCAAGGTTGAAATACTGTGCAGTGAGATGGAAGATGGGGACGACGAGGAGTCCAGACTAGTACAGGGATTTCCTAGCGAGGAGACTTATTTGATTGTTTTCAATGTTGGGACAGCAATTTTTGGGGAGCATTATACTCTGGAGAATGATAGATGGGGCCCACCATACACTGGAACATTCCAAAGGTGGACATCAGACACTGGAGCAGCATTTACAGGGCCCATTATACACTAGAGCATTAGAAATGGAGCCCATTATGTTTGGAGCATCATTTGGGCCCATAAGACAGTGGAGCTTCATCCATGGGGACCAACATATACTGTAGCATTATGTGGAGCTCATCATATACTGTTTCAAACATTATATGGGACCAATGATTCTGTATGGAGAAATAGATGGGCCTCGTCATGAGATGTAAAAAGTGAAGTATTTTTCATTGTACTATACCGCTATTTCTCTGCCGTATCGGAGCATGATGAGTTGTGGTATGTGTTAAAGGGGCGCTCTTTCGCCCAGGGCACATGAAAACCTGGAGCCAGCCCTACCCCCCCCACAACTTTAGCCAAATAACCCCCATTTTTCAGTGCGTAACTTGTATTATGAAGTTAATTAAGGTTGACAAGCTTAAGAAAGAAGAATTGGTGCTTTTGGCATTCAAATGTGCACTGTAGGTGTGTTTCCTGTCCTACTCTCACTGCCGACTTTTATTCCCCATTGACTTACATTGGGTTTCGTGTTTCGGGACCACCCCGACTTTTCCCTATAATTGGCCGATCTTGCTCGACCCGACTCTTGGAAAAGTCGGGTTTCACGAAACGAAACTCGACCCTAAAAAAACAAAAGTCGCTCAACTCTAGTTATTGCATTTTAATGCAATGTCTTGGTGACCAAAAAAACGTAATTCTGGCATTTTTAATTTTTTTCTCGCTACGCCGTTTAGCGATCGGGTTAATGCTTTTTTTTTATTGATAGATCGGGCGATTCTGAACGCGGCGATACCTAATATGTGTATGTGGGATTTTTTTTTACTGTTTTATTTTGATTGGGGCGAAAGGGGGGTGATTTGAACTTTTAGGTTTTTTTAATTTTTTTTTATTTTTAAACATTTTTTTTTTTTACTTTTGGCATGCTTCAATAGCCTCCATAGGAGGCTAGAAGCTTGCGCAACCCGATCGGCTCTGCTACATATGGGCGATCAGCAGATTGCCCATATGTAGCAGATTTACTGCTGTGCTTTCAGTGCCGACCACCGGGTGGCGCTTAAAGCCATATGCCTGGAACAACCATAGAGGTCTCATAGAGACCTCTGGTTGTCCAGGCAACATGACGCCTACCCCCGATCACGTGATGGGGGTCGGCGATGAGGTCATTGTGGCCGGAAATGCTATTTAAATTCCCGCTGTCAGCTTTCACAGTGGCATTTAACTAGTTAATAGGTGCAGGCGGACGGCGATTCCGCTCGCGCCTATTGCGGGCACATGTCAGCTGTTCATAACAGCTGACATGTCCCGGCTTTGATGCGGGCTCAGCGCCGGAGCCCTCATCAAAGCAGGGGAAATGTCTGATGACGGACTGTGTCCGTCATTGGACATTAAGGGGTTAAGCACTTTTATTTATTTTACTTACTTATACAGCGCGATTAATTACACAGCTTTTTACAGCTTTTGCACCGTTCCCATTGGGGCTCTCAATCTAAATTCCCTATCAGTATGTCTGTGGAGTGTGGGAGGAAAGCCAAGCAAACACGGCGAGAGCATACAAACTCATTGCAGATGTTGTCCTTGGTAGGATTTGAACCCAGGACCCCAGTGCTGCATGGCTGCAGCCACTGTGCTGCCCAGCTGCGTCAACGTTTATGCAGATTAATCCTTTAGCGAAAGTAGAATTGATAAGGAAATTGAGTCGGCACTATCATTTAATTGGGGTGGGGAACTACAGTACATTATGTATGAGGTCTGACATTCAAAAAGGCAGTGATATACAGTATTGATGCTCAGCTAACAAGTCCCAAATAGGACAAAAGGCAGAGCAACGTGTTCAACAAAGTAAAAAAAAAATAGTGGCACTCACCATTGTAGGTAAAAGGTTTTCTTTATTCAAATCCTTTAAAATCATTGAAGCGCATTCCAGAGGAAAATGGCTGTTGTCTGCCATGCTGCACCCGCCACTCTCCTCCTCCCCCAACTCCCTCTGCCATAGTGATGTTTTAAAGGATTTCAATAAAACAACATTTTACCTACAATGGTGAGTGCCACTTATTTTGCTTGTTTAACCCTTCAGGGAAAATCTGTGTTCTTTCCTGAAAATTAATACTTTTAGAAGCATCTATTTCCTTCCCTTTTAACTAGGAGCAGCATACATTATTGATTTTATTACACAGCTGATAAATCACGATACTCAGTACATAGAAAAGTTTAGGTTCCTTGTTGATAGTGAGGAAAATTATCACCTGATTTGCATTTCATTGATTCCCAGTCCATTGGGATACAGTGGTGAAATAATTCACCATGATTGTGAATCTGTTTAGGCAAATTTATGAGTAAAATAGGTGAATCAATTTTTTCATTGTGTTATATAGACCAGTGACTTGAAAAAATGGCATAGGTGAATTGATGAGTCCACCCTAAATCTTGTAGTTCTGAGCACACAGCTCCATTTACCATTCAGATGCTGTAAAGAACCTCTTCACAGTCTGTTTCGACCTAGAGAATAGAAACTAACCGTATTTAATGCTTCCAAAAGTAAAAACTGTCTGCTGGTAATGTGGATAAAATCACCTGATTTGCTAATATTATTTATTTTAGAAAAGTCTTGTAATTTCATATTCTGTCAACTCTTGAGTTTTTCTTAAAACTGATAAGTACTACTGTTTTATGCAAAAGTAGTTGGAAATATAATAATAGAATAGAACAATAGGAACAGCAATATTGTCACATAAATATTGCGATGAACTGAACTGATCTATACTTTGTTTTAAAATTATTGAACTTTGTAAAAACAATTAAATGGTTGCAGAATAGATAATAGTTTGATAGACTAAAGTGTTAGTGGAGCGTCCCGCGGGGCCTGGGGTTACTCGGTACCAGGCCCGTCGACTTCCATGGGGGACGGTGTCACGGCGGCGGCGATCCGGTCCGTGGTCCAGAGGCGTCCAGTAATAAAATAGGGGAGAGTTGTGTGGTATTTATGTGGTAAAAATGAAGATAAAATGTATTAGATGGTGAAATACATGACGACATCTGTGGTATTCTAGTCAGAGGTGACCAGCGCTGCGGTGTTGCTTCTCTGGGATGGATGTTGGGCGCAGCTATGATGTTGTAGCCCTCCACAGGTAGGGCTGTAGTCCCAGGGCAAAGATGTTAAATAAATAGTAAAAGTGGCTGTAAACGTTGGGGTGCAGATAAATGAGAGAAAGACACAGAGAGGTGCAGTTTCTTTACCTTTTACTGGTAGTAGGTTGCAGTCCGGAGTACCACATACAGGTGATGGAATGAGTCCGGCTCACCTGGAGGCATTCAGGGGATCCACCTTGCCAGGTGGGGATTTAGGACCTTCCTTTCTGCGCTTTGTGTGTGGGTCTCCGCTGTATCTAACTATGCTGCGACCCTCTATTCGTGATGGTTTCACTAACCTGTACGGCTGTCAGCGTGAGCCTATTCCATGGGTACTGTTCTCTTCACCGTCGGCCCCGGTCTCCTTATCCGCTGCCGTGCCCTCAGGTGTTCAATGTGTACAGGAATTTACAATCCCCTGTACTTTCAGATTTGGCTATCAGGGCGTACAGTTCCTGTCAGCCCAGGACTCTGATGTCCCTTTTCTCTGAGTCTCTCAGTCTCTGCTCTTGTCCTATTCCTTCTTCACTATTTTAAATTTTGTTACAACTGTTTCTCAGTGATTCTTCATAAAATATTCTCTCAATGAAATAAATTGTAATAAGGCTATTTCTTCACTCAGTCTATGCACCTGTAGACTGTAAAATCCTGACTGCGTGCTATCTGCATACGTGGGGTCACATGCCGACTAGCAACTTTTCCTGGCAGCTGTTAGTAGAGCTTCCACAGACAGCTCAAGTCACTCTGTTTACCATATCACAGGGTTTGCCCTGGGCTTCATTCCTTAACCAATGTAGAGGAATCTGGATTTACACAGGGACCACATGGCTGTGGCTAGAGTCAGCTGCTGACTGTTGGAGCAAGCAGAGGGAAAAGGGTCGCAATGCATGATTAAAGCCCCTGTCACACACAGCGAGATCGCTAGCGAGATCGCTGCTGAGTCACAAGTTTTGTGATGCAACAGCGATCTCACCAGCGATATCGTTGTGTGTGACACTTCTCAGCGACCAGCCCCCCTGCCGGGTATCGCTGATCGTGCTCGAATGGCCTGGACATTTTTTTGATCGTTGGTCTCCCGCTGGCCAGCATGCATCGCTGCGTGTGGCCGGCGGGAGACCAGCGATCAGTGAGCTGGTAACCAAGGTAAACATTAGGTTTCTAAGCGCCGCGCGGCGCTTACAAACCCGCTGTGTACGTTAGATACCAGCGCGCTGGTGCAGGGAGCTGGTAACCAAGGTAAACAGCGGGTTTACCTTGGTTACCAGCTCCCTGCACCAGCGCGCTAGTGTCTAACGTACACTGTGGGTAACTAAGCGACGTGTGTCGCTTGTTACCCGCGTCATCGCTGTCCTGATCGCTGCTGAGATCTGCCTGTTTGGCAGCTCACCAGCGATCATGTAGCAACACACCAGCGATCCTCATATCACCAATGATCCTCATATCATTGTCGGGATCGCTAGTGAGTCGCTATGTGTGACGGGGCCCTAATACTAATAGGTCATATCATGGACAAAAATCAGAAAACAGATGGTTAAAAGACAAGGTGAAAGAATGGAAGAAATCAGAAGACACAACATGAGCCAGGACTAGGGCTGCAGGTCGGGCAAGCAGAACTTATTGACTGGTGGTGGAATTCAGGAAATTTAAATATCTGACAGCCCCACTCAAGGCTATTAGAAATGCATAAACAAAACCAAACAATTAACCCCATAGCTACCTTACCTAGCAGCACCAAAAATCCCAGGAAACAGGCATGCAGCAGTCATGTTTCACCAACAACAAAGGCATGGCTCAGTCTGGCGGTCAAAGCAGAAAAAGAGGAGACGGGAACCGGCACATATGTTACATCAATGTTCTATTGAGAAAAGCAGGTAAAAAGCTTGTTGGTATATGATTGAAAGTATATAAATCACATACTTGTGGTTATGCATTGACCACTTAATCTGGCAAAAAGCAATAAAGCAGATTACTAACAATGTGCAAACTGCACACTGTCAGGAATTGGCAATCTGCAGTCATGCAGAGGGAGTGTAGAATTTTATTAAGAGCCTGGAAGACAGCCTTAACATAACCAATGGTTGCAATTGTACAAATGTATCGTGGCCGACAAAGTGCCCCTTAGAATCATGGCAAGTAGAGTTGAGCGAAACAGGTCGGTCAAATTCAAAAGTCGCTGACTTTCGCTGAAGTTGGGTTTCGCCGATCGAAACCCGACCATAGCGTGAGGTCGGCCATGCGGTCACCGACTTGAGTGCCAAAGTCGCGTTTCCCATAATGCTTTCAGGCACTTTTTCTCTGCCAATGAGCAAGGACGCACACTGTGGGCAACGCGATGACATGGGCAGCGGCCACCACCTTCTTAGAGAAGGGCATTGCAGTGATTGGCTTGCTTTGTGTAGCATCACAGTGGCTATAAAAGCTCTGAACACCGACCGCCATCTTACTTCTGCCGATCTTAGCATAGGGAGAGGTTGCTGCCTGCTGCTCGTTCTCCGTAGGGAGAGTGTTTAGGCAGGAAAGAAAAAAAAATCTGTGCTTCTGCTGATAGCGATTTTCACTGTACACTACATTTAGTGTGCAGTGACAGGGGAGGATTTTTTTGTATGCAGCAGCGCTGGTGGTTATTAGGCTGCCTTATAAGGCTACCTGATAGCTGCATTGCTGTGTGCACACTGCTGTGCAGACTGCTTTTTATGCTTTTATTCCTTTCTTCTGCACATTTACCGAGCGTTCATTTTTTCACACACTGTATAGAGGTGTACGCTTCTCACACACTACCGTGTACCGGCTGGTATCACGAACAAGTACAGGCTATATGTGTGTGAGTCCGTAAAAAAATAGACACAGATTTACATTTTTCCATGCATACACCGTATAGAGCTGTCCGCTTCTCAAACAGTATGGTATATCTGCTGTTTGGATTACAGTCACATTTATACAGAAAAAGCGTGTGTGTGTGACTCCGGAAAAAAATAGACGGAGATTTAAAATTTTCCATACATACACCGTATAGAGCTGTCCGCTTCTCAAACAGTATCATATATTTGCTGTTTGGATTACGGTCACATCTATACAGAGACAGCGTGTGTGTATGAGACTCCGGAAATACATATACGGACATTGCCATTTTTCCATACACCGTATAGAGCTGTTGTGAATTTGCTTTCTGGCCTACCTCTGATTACTACTGAAGGTAGTGGAGCTGGTCAAATTGACAGAGGGGTTGCGAGTTCTCTTTCTGGGCTCCCTCTGATGGTTACTGGAGGTAATGGAGCTGATCTGATTAACAGAGGCTTGCCATCTGATAATGAGGATGACGATTGGAGATCTGGGGTTTCAGACTGGGATTTAAGACACCCGACTCCCTCTATCCCTGCTGGTGATTTTCTTCCTGCCTCCTGAGGTCTCAGTTTCCATCTCAGTCTCTGCATGTTCAGCTAAGTGTTCATTTGCTATTCTGTTTACATTTTATCTTGTTTTGTCTATTTCAGTTTTGTGTGGGTCAGCCAGCTCTGGCTGGGGCTGTGCTGAATCACCATCCATATGTTACTGCTTGTGCCAGTTTGTTTTTGTCCCTTAATAGATTTGCCTCTTTTTGCTCAGTGTCTTTTTGCAGACAGTGTCTTTCCTTTCCTGTCCTGTCAAGTCAGTGTGGGCCCCATCGTTTGCTCAGTCTATTTTCCTACCTGCGTTTGTGTTTTCATCTTGTCTCACTGACAATATATGTTTGGGGGTTATCTATTCCTTTGGGGTCTGCTCTGGGGCAGTTGAGATTTCCCCTTTCTTGCTTTAGGCTTAGTTATCTCTCCAGCTGTGCCGAGGCATCTAGGATCATCGTAGGCACGCTCCACGGCTACTGCTAGTTGTGTGGGTAGGATTAGGGGTCTGCAATCCGCTTAGTTACCAACCTCTCTGGTTTTCTGTAGCTTAACTTGGGCTTTCTCTTCTCTTCGGTTACCCAATCATAACACAATCACCAGCCTAACCGCAGACTCTAAGGTACTCAAAAGAAGGAAAGAATTGTAAAAAAAAAAGAAAAAAAGTGTCAGAATTTTTTTATTTTTTTCCTCTTTTTCTCTGGGGCCGTAGGAGGATTTGTCCGATCGGGTTGAGCAGCTCACTGCTGAAGTGCGGGGAATTTCTGCCTTTTTCGCTCAATCATCTGCTGTTGAACCAAAAATTCCTACTCCTGATGTGTTTTCTGGGGATCTGTCTAAATTTTTTAATTTTAAGGATAATTGTAAACTATTTCTTGCCTTGAAGTCTAACTCATCGGGGAGCTCTGTGCAGCAGGTTAAAATTGTCATTTCCCTGCTGCGCGGCGATCCCCAGGATTGGGCTTTTTCTCTGACACCTGGAGATCCTATTCTGACTAATGTACATGCATTTTTTCAAGCCTTGGGGTTGTTGTATGGTGAACCTAATGCTATTGATCAAGCTGAGAAAACCTTATTAGCATTGAACCAGGGTCAGGATTCTGCAGAGTTATATTGTCAAAAACTCCGAAAGTGGGCGGTCCTTACTAAATGGAATGACGATGCCCTAGCAGCTCTCTTTCGGAAGGGTTTGGCAGAAACCGTAAAAGATGTTATGGTGGGATTTCCTGTTCCCTCTGGTCTTGACGATTCTATGTCATTGGCCATTCAAGTTGATCGGCGTTTATGTGAATGTAAAACTACACGAGAGGCGTTGCCGCCTTTTGAACGAACGTCTGAACCCTTGCAATGTGATAGGGTTTTGTCTAGGGCACAACGTCAGGAGTTTAGAAGGTGTAATAAGCTGTGTTTTTTCTGTGGAGATGCCTCTCATACTATTTCTGTCTGCCCTAAACGAGAAAAACGTTTTGCTCACACATTTGTCGTGGGCAGTGTGAAGCCTAAGTTCCTTTTGGCAATTACTCTGATCTGCTCCTTGTCTACCTTTTCCGCTAAGGCTTTTGTAGATTCAGGAGCAGCTTTGAATCTGATGGATTTAGACTTTGCTAAACATTGTGGCTTTCCCATGACACCCCTGCGGACTCCTATCCCTTTGAGGGGTATTGATGCTACTCCTTTGGCAGAGAATAAACCCCAGTTTTGGATCCAGGTGATAATGCGGGTCGCCCCGGACCACCAAGAAAATTGTAAATTTTTGGTGTTGCTCAATTTGCATGATACTATTGCTCTGGGGTTTCCCTGGTTGCAGACTCATAATCCTGTTTTGGATTGGAAATCTGTGTTTGTGGTGAGTTGGGGTTGTCAGTGTGTTCTTAGTGACGCTCCTGTTTTCTCCACCTCACCACAGTCTCATGATATTCCTGATTATTTGGCTGATTTTTCTGATGTATTTAGTGAGAGTAAGTCTGCGTCTTTGCCTCCTCATAGAAGTTATGACTGTGCAATTGAGTTAATGCCCAGGTGTAAATTTCCCAAGGGTCAGCTGTTCAACTTATCGGTACCCGAACATGATGCTATGTGATCTTATATCAAGGAGTCATTGGAGAAGGGTCATATTAGACCATCCTCTTCACCTTTAGGTGCTGGGTTTTTTTTGTGGCCAAGAAAGATAGTTCATTAAGGCCTTGTATTGACTATCGTTCCCTTAACAAAATCACTGTTAAATATCAGTACCCATTACCCCTGATTTCTGATTTATTTTTCAGAGTTAAAAGTGCCTGTTGGTTTACCAAGCTTGACCTCAGGGGGGCATATAATCTTATTCACATCAAGCACGGGGATGAATGGAAGACGGTGTTTAATACTCCGGAGGGACATTTTGAGTACCTGGTGATGCCTTTTGGGCTCACTAATGCCCCTTCTGTCTTCCAATCTTTTATGAACGATATTTTCCGGGACTTTGTGGATAAGTTTTTGATCATTTATCTGGATGATATTTTGATATTTTCCAGTGATTGGGATTCTCATGTGGAACATGTCTGGACTGTGTTCCGGATTTTGAGGGAAAATTCCCTGTATGTTAAGGGATCGAAATGCCTCTTTGGTGTACAGAGGATTTAATTTTGGGGATTCATTTTGTCCCTGTCGGCTATTGAAATGGACCCGGCCAAGGTACAGGCCATTTAGAATTGGGTTCAGCCCACTTCTTTGAAGGCTCTCCAGAAGTTTTTGGGTTTTGCTAATTTCTAACGTAAATTTATAAGTAATTTTTCTGGTATTATCAAACCACTGACTGATCTGACCAAAAAGGGCACTGATGTGGTAAACTGGTCTCCAGAGGCAGTCTCGGCATTTCAGGAGCTTGAGCGGAGATTCACTTCTGCTCCGGTTCTACGGCAACCTGATGTCTCACTTCCATTTCAGGTGGAGGTAGATGCTTCTGAGATTGGTGCAGGAGCCGTTTTGTCCCAAAAAGATCCGGTGACTTCTTAAATGAATCCCTGTGTCTTTTCTCGAAAATTCTCCCCATCTGAACGTAACTATGATGTGGGGAATCAGGAACTGTTGGCCATGAAATGGGCATTTGAATAGTGGAGACATTGGTTGGAGGGAGCTAGACATCAAGTTGTGGTCCTCACCGACCACAAGATTTTGATTTATCTTGAATCAGCCAAACGCTTGAATCCTAGACAGTCTAGGTGCACCTTATTTTTCATGCATTTTAATTTTGTGGTATCTTTTCTTCCGGGCACTAAGAATGCTAAGGTGGACGCCCTTTCTAGGAGTTTCTTTGCGGATTTTCTAATTGTGACCGAGCCTACTACCATTCTAAATGAGGGTGTAGTTCTTTCCGCCATCTCACCTGATTTGAAACGTGCCCTGGAGAAATTTCAGGAGGACAAACCTTAACCATGTCCTATGGGAAAATTGTATGTCCCTGACCAGTGGAGGAAGAGAGTAATGTCTAAAATTCATTGCTCCGCGTTGGCTGGTCATCCAGGTATTTTTGGTACCAGAGATTTGGTGAGTTGGTCTTTTTGGTGGCCTGCCTTATCTCGTGATGTCAGGAATTTTGTGCAGTCCTGTGGGACTTGTTCTCTGTCCAAACCCTGTTCTCGTTCTAGTGGGTTGTTGATGCCCCTGCCGGTGCCCAGGAGGCCATGGACTCATATCTCAATGGATTTTATTTCCGATCTTCCTGTCTCTCAGAGAATGACTATTATCTGGGTGATTTGTGATAGATTTTCTAAGATGATCCATCTTGTACCACTCCCAAAGTTTCTATCTTCTTCTGAGTTGGTGCCCTTGTTTTTACAACAGGTGGTTCGGTTGCACGGGATTCCTGAGAACATTGTGTCCGACAGAGGAGTCCAGTTTGTTTCCAGATTTTGGAGAGCTTTTTGTTCCAAACTGGGAATTTAGTTATCTTTCTCTGCATTTCATCCTCAGACCAATGGGCAGACTGAAAGAACAAACCAGACTTTGGAGTCCTATTTGAGATGTTTTATATCTGCTGATCAGGATGACTGGGTCTCATTTTTGCCCTTGGCCGAATTCGCGCTAATCAATAGAGCTAGTTCTGCCACTTTGATGTCGCCATTTTTCTGTAACTTTGGGTTTCATCCTCGATTTTCTTCAGGCCAGGTGGAATCTTTGACCTGCCCAAGTGTGGACACTGTGGTAGAGAGAATGCAGCAGATTTGGGACCAAGTGGTGGATAAGTTGTTCCTCTCTCAGGAAAAATCCCAACGGTTTTCCAACTGGCATAGGACCATTGGTCCCCGGTTTAAAGTGGGTGATTATGGTTTGGTTGTCGTCAAAGAATATTCCTATGAAGGTTGCGTCTCCAAAGTTCAAGCCAAGATTCATTGGACCTCATAAGATTTTGGAGATCCTTAATCCTGTTTCTTTTCGATTGGCTCTTCCAGTTACATTTAAGATCCTTAACGTGTTTCATAAATCTCTGTTGAAGAAGTTTGCGGAGCCAGTAGTTCCTATGGCGGTGCCTCTTGACCCTGTATTGGTTAAAGGCAATGTGGAATATGAGGTAGAGAAAATATTGGATTCTCGTTTTGCTAGACGGAGACTCCAGTACTTGGTCAAATGGAAGGGTTATGGCCACTAGGATAATTCTTGGGTCTCTGCTTCTGACATTCATGCTGATTGATTAGTTCGTGCTTTTCACCAAGCCAATCCTGATCGGCCTGGTGGCGTGGATGATGGTTCAGTGACCCCTCCTGTTAGGGCTGGCGGAACGCACCAAATAATAAAGATGGTAATAAGGTGCGTTTGCAGCCCGGGGTCCACCGTGCAGGGGTGGTAACCTGCTGCTCAGAAATGGCGGATACTATATGGCGGTATACTATAAGTACACACGCGGGTTATCGTCACCCGGTGTGTACAGGGGCGAACTCTGTTGCTTCACAGAGCCGCGCTACCTCTGAACATAAATGCCGCAGCCTGTTTGTGCTCACAGAGCTCAGCTATAAGAGCGCACAGTGTACAGCCACAGAACGCTACCCCAAGGACACGGGGTTAGAGTCCCTCTAGGCCCACTGATCGCGCGGCGTCACTGCCACGAGCGCCGCTAAGGACGGTGGCAGTGGAGTGTGGAGCACGTGCACTGAGGCGTGCTGGATCACTGGTGAGGACCAATGTCTGACTCAAACCCTGACCTACCTACACCTAAGCCTGGGTGCTAGCAGGCTAGGCTGCACAACACATGCGTACCAAGGGTAGGGGTTTCATAATGAGTCAATCACCAGATACATTCATACGTGCATACATCTCTCACACCTTAATCTGTAAATACAGTCTATCCTAGCGCATGGGCGAGCGGCCATGCGAACCTTTTATAGCGACGGGCATCCGGGACCTTCCTGGCTCCTCGGATGGGCCAATCCGAACACGAGCAGGACCTGAGCACGTGACCCTTGATCTCCAATGGGAGATCACTCCACGGGCATGCTCAGTGGCCCGACATGAGGACTTAGTCCTTGGAGAATCTCGCTGCTGAGCAGCATGCATTGTCATAGCTGTGCCAGAGGTGGCAGCAGCAAGCAAACCCACGGAGTTGGCCTGGGCAGAGTGCCGGGACCGACGAATCTGCTGAGCAGGCTCCACTACGGCTGAAGAAGAATGGGAGACCGCTGGGTGCAAGGCTCTGGATTCCTGCTGTGCAGTGGCAGGAACCCGATGCCTAACACCTCCTCAAGGGGGGGTACTGTTGTGAATTCGCTTTCTGGCCTACCTCTGGTTACTACTGAAGGTAGTAGAGCTGGTCAAATTGACAGAGGGGTTGCGGGTTCTCTTTCTGGACTCCCTCTGGTGGTTACTGGAGGTAATGGAGCTGATCTGATTAACAGAGGCTTTGCACCTGATAATGAGGACGACGATTGGAGATCTGGGGTTTCAGACTGGGATTTAAGACAGTCGACTCCCTCTAACCCCGCTGGTGATTTTCTTCCTTCCTCCTGAGGTCTTAGTTTCCAGCTCAATCTCTGCATGTTCAGCTAAGTGTTCATTTGCTATTCTGTTTGCATTTGATCTTGTTTTGTCTATTTCAGTTTTGTGTGGGTCATCCAGCTCTGGCTGGGGCTGTGCTGAATCACCATCCATATGTTACTGCTTGTGCCAGTTTGTTTTTGTTTTTGTACTTTTTGCATCAGACGTGTTGGACTTTTTTGCAGGGTTTTTTCCATGATTGCAGACAGTGTCTTTCCTTTCCTATCCTGTCTAGTCAGTGTGGGCCCCATCATTTGCTCAGTCTATTTTCCTACCTGCGTTTGTGTTTTCATATTGTCTCACCGACAATATATGTTTGGGGGCTATCTATTCCTTTGGGGTCTGCTCTGGGGCCGTTGAGATTTCCCCTTACTTGCTTTAGGCTTAGTTAGCTCTCCGGCTGTGCCGAGGCATCTAGGATCATCGTATGCACCCTCCATGGCTACTGCTAGTTGTGTGGGTAGGATTAGGGGTCTGCAATCCGCTTAGCTACCAACCTCTCTGGTTTTCTGTGGCTTAGCTTGGGCTTTCTCTCCTCCTCGGTTACCCAATCATAACATAGAGCTGTCCGCTTCTCAAACAGTATTGTATATCTGCTGTTCACATTACGATCACATCTATACAGAGACAGCGTGCCTGTGTGATACTCTGGAAATAAATATACGGACATTTCCATTTTTCCATACACTGTATAGAGCTGTCCGCTTCTCAAACAGTATTGGAAATCTGCTGTTCACATTACGGTCACATCTATACAGAGGCAGCGTGTGTGTGTGAGACTCTGGAAATACATATATGGACATTTCCATTTTTCCATACACCATATAAAGCTTCCGCTTCTCAAACAGTATCGGATATCTGCTGTTTGGATTAGTGTCACATCTATACAGAGACAGCATGTGGGTGTGAGACTCCGTAAATACATATATGGATTGTTATGAATGGGTCACCGAGGAGAAAAAAAGCGAAACAAGCTAAGTCACAGAAAACCAGAGCGGTTGGTAACTATGCAGATTGCAGATCCCTGATCCTACCACACAACTAGCAGCAGCCGTGGAGCATACCTACAATGAACCTAGACACCTCGTCATGACCGGAGGACTAAATAAGCCTAAAGCAAGAAAAGGGAAAACTAACTGCCCCAGAGCAGACCCCAAAGGAATAGATAGCTCCCACACATGTATTGACGGTGAAACAAGATGAAGGCACAAACACAGGCAGGAAAATAGGCTGAGCAAACGATGGGGCCCAAACTAACTAGAGAGGAAAGGAAAGACACTGTCTGCAACCTGCAAAAACCCTACAAAAATAATGTCCAACACTTCTGATAGCAAAATTAACCCTGAAGTCACTAGACTTCTCCCACTATATCAGCACTCTGAAATATTCTGAGACAGAGCAAAAAGAGACCAAACTAGTAAGGGACAAAAAGCAAATTGGCAAAATACTGATAAATAAGAGTGGAAATTCAGCACAGCCCCCAGCCGGGGCTGGCTGGCCACACCAAAAAACTGAATAGACCAACAAAATCAAGTGTGAACATTAGCAGAAAAACTTACCTTTAGATGACTGGAACAGAGCAGAAAACCAAGAGATGACAAGCCAGAAGGAATCACCAGCAACTGAATAGGGCATCGGCTGTCTTAAATCCAATTTGAGACTCCCGAGATCCAATCGTCATCCTCATTTTCAGGTGGCAGACCTCCACCGATCAAATCAGCCTCACCACCTCCTGTTACCACCAGAGGGAGTCTGGAAGGAGAACTCACAACTGGTGAACCAGAGAATGAACTCACAACAATGGACATTTCCATTTTTCCATACACCGTATAGAGCTGTCCGCTTCTCAAATAGTATCGTATATCTGCTGTTCGGATAACTGTCACATCTATACAGAGACAGTGTGTGTGTGTGAGACTCCGGAAAGACATATACGGACATTTCCATTTTTCCATACACCGTATAAAGCTGTTGGCTTCTCAAACAGTATCGTATATCTGCTGTTTGGATTACTGTCACATCTACACAAAGACAGCGTGTGTGTGTGAGACTCCGTAAATACATATATGGACATTTCCAATTGTGATGATGTTTCTGTAAATGTACTTGGTGAGTTTATGTTTAAAGAACAACTTGCTATAAAAAATCTTGAGGAGTTGAATAAGGAGGGTATGGAGTTAAACTAATCAGTGAACCAGGCTCAATATTTATTAACGAAAAATCCATATTTCTATCCAGTCAGCTCCAGTTCTGACTGTATGCAAAAATTCCAGTGCACTATGGAGCGTGATCTGAGATCACTTTATCAGTCCACCCTATCTAATGATAATAAGATTAAGTGTAATCTGAATTTTCAGCAGCGCAAAGCGCTTAAAGAAATTAAGAACATGTCTCAAATTACTATAAAAAAAAGCTGATAAGGGTGGCCTGACTTTTGTAATGGATACAGAAGTATATCAACAACAAATTGAAAGCCTGTTAAAAGATGATTCTACCTATGTACGATTAACCACAGATCCTACAAATAAATTCCAGCAGGAATTATTTAGATTTGTTGATGAGGGATTTGCACTTGGGGTATTAACTAAAAGTCAATCTGAATACATTAAAATTGAACACCCAGTGGTTCCAATTTTGTACGGTTTGCCAAAAGTGCATAAAAATGTGAATCCTCCCCCAATGCACCCAATAGTATCCGGCATTGGTTCCCTTATGGAACATTTAAGTCATTGACTTGACTCCCTTTACAGCCCCTGTGCATTCGCACAGCAGGTTTTCTGAGGGATTCAAAAGACGTTTTGAATCAATTGTCTAAAATCATATGGGAAAAAAACTTTCACTGGTTAGGATGTGACGTTATTTCTTTGTACACATCATACAGCAACATATCATGATCGAAGTGGTTCAATTCCATCTGGATAAATATAGTGATTATTCCATGGATTTAAGTGACTATATCATTTTGGCAATTTGTTTTATTTCAAAACACAATTATTTTTTGTTCAACCATAATTATTATCTCTAGTGTAAGGTAGTATCAATGGGGGGAAAACACTCACCTTCCATCGCCAATTTGGTTATGGCATATTGGGAAGAAAGATTTTTATATACTGTAGAGAATGTGTTTGTGCCCGACATTTTCTGGTATGGCAGATAAATTGATGATGCCCTCTTTATTTGGGGGGCGATGTGTCTGCCATACCGGAATTTGTCGGGTATTTAAACAATAATGGTTGCAACTTGCGTTTTACTTATCAGTTGGATTCCACCTGTATTTCTTTTTTAGATTTAAAATTACAAAATATTCCAGGCTCTCCCATCATTACTTCTATACATTGTAAGCCACTTGCGGGGAATAATATCTTACATGCCAGGAGTAGTCATCCCCAGCATACTATAAAAGCAATTCCGGTGGGGGAACTCACCAGAATTACCAGAAACTGTAGTGACACACTAATGCTGACACTAGAAATTCATTCTTGTTGTAATAGACTCAAAAAAAAAAGAAGTTATCCTCATTGGGCATTGGATAGAGCTAAAAAAATTGTGAATAAAAATAGAGAGGATTTTTTGAATTCGCAAAAAATATGTGGTCATAATAGTATGGATAATACAAAAAATAAAAAATTGGTGTGTTCCATTAATTTTAGTCCACAATTTAATGCCATTAAACGAATTATTCATAAAAATATAGGAATTTTACATGAGGATGATACTCTGTCAGCTATTTTGTCAGAGGGTTGCCATATAGTGGCTAAAAAAGCAGCCACATTAGGTAATATAATTTCTCCCAGTTTTTCAGATGTCCAAAGCAAAAAACGCACCTGGCTACAACATGAAGGATTTTACCGATGTGGTGAAGCCAGATGCAGGACCTATATACATTCTCAGGTAATAACATTTTTTTCAGAAAGTAAAAATGTGCAGCAATTTAAAATTCGGCTGTTTATCAACTGCAATACTAAGAATGTTGTATATATGATCATGTGCACAGATTGCAAACTGAATTATGTGGGTTGTACCACGAGAAAGTTAAAAATAAGAATTTCTGAACACATAACTGACATAATTTCTCTAGGCAGCTCCAATCGGAATATATCTTTTGCCTCCAAACATTTTATTTTCCAACATCAAAGAAATATATCTTCATTTCAAGTGATGGGAATTGAGAAAGTATGTGTTCCGTTGAGAGGTGGTGATCTTAAAAGACGCCTTATGATGAGAGAAGCTTTCTGGATGTTTCAGCTTAAAACCTGCGCCCCAAATGGATTGAATGCACGCAAAGAGATTATGTTTCAGTATTGATATGTACAAATATTTTTTTTTCTCTCGTTGTTACACATTGGGATTGTTCATGTATATATTTTGCCATACCTAGTAATACATCTTATATTAGATTGTTTTTAACTATAGCTTGTTTTGTTTTTTGTTTTTTTGGTATGTAATTTTATTGTGATTATACACCATGTGTGTTGTAACTTGTTTGGTGGGTGGTAGTATATATCTCCCATTATGTTCACCCCAAAGCAGTTTGAAAAATAACATATTGTTCGATACGCGTTGTTGTATCTTCCCGCTATGATGGGGCATGTCCGTTTATCCTTGTTCTTATGCCTTGAATACATTTTTGTATACTTGGAAGCTGGAAACTTTTTCATTATTGATTTACCCTATAGAGCTGTCCGCTTCTCAAACAGTATCGTATATCTGCTGTTCGGATTACTGTCACATCTATACAGAGACAGCATGTGTGAGGCGCCGAGATGACATATACGGACACTTCCATTTTTCCATACACCGTATAGAGCTGCCTCTTCAAACAGTATGGTATATCTGCTGTTTGGATTTCTGTCACTTCTATACAGAGACAGCGTGTGTGTGAGACTCCGGAAATACATATACGGACATTTCCATTTTCCATACACCATATAGAGCTGTCCGCTTCTCATACAGTACCATGTTTATGCTGGTTGCATTACGGACAAATACATACTGGCAGAGCGTCTGTGTGTGACTCTGGAAACAAATATACGGAGATTGACATTTTCACCAAAAACGTATACAGTTGTACACTTCTGATACAGTACCGTATATCTGCTGGTTGGATTACGGACAAATACTTACTGGGAGAGCGTCTGTGATTAAGGAAATATATACGGAGATTTAAATTTTTCCATATACCTTATACAGCTGTACGTTCCTCATACAGTACCATATCTCTGCTGGTATTTTAGGTACATTTTCCCAAACATGAGGAAGCATGGTGGAAGAGGAAGTGTACATGGGCGGGGGGTGCAGCTGGTACTGATGGTGGTGGTGGTGCATCTGCTGGTTATGGCAAAAGCACAATAGCAGCTAAGGCAGGCAGTGTTGAGCCTGCGTCATCATCTGGCACAAGAAGGCCTTTAAGGTTCCCTTTTCTGGGAGTAGGTAAACCACTTTTAAAGCTGGAGCATCAGGAACAGGTTTTGGCTTACATTGTCGAAACAGCCTCCAGCTCTATTGCATCCTCTTCTGAACTTTCAAAAACTGCAAGCACTGAGTCGTCAGTGCAGGCTTCTGGTCAGGAACAACACCTTTCCTTGTGTCCTTCACCCACACCAAAAGTGAAGGATGCAGCAGGCCACACTTCAGATTACTCCATGGAGCTCTTTTCACATACCATGCCTGGGATATCACGTCAAATCATGAATTTCCCAGTCTAAGATGAATCTGACATGGAGTGCACTGATGCACAGCCACTGCTAGATGATTCTGCTGGTACATTGACCCAGAGCAATACATTTCCCTTGCAGTCTAGTGAGCCAGAATCAGACCCTGATAAAACTCAGGTGCCCCTTTCCGTATACTATACCACCTTACACGGTGGCACAGAGGAAGGTGCAGATGAAATTGAAGAGGAGGTGATGGATGACCCAGATGTTTACCTGGATTGGCATCCATTGGGGGAAGAGGGTGCTGCTGGCAATAGCTCAGAAGAGGAGAAGGATCGGCAGTAGGCATCGACATCGCAGCAGCGGTTATCTGGCAGGCCTGTAGCTGTACCAAAACTTGGTAAAAAAAACAAAAGAGTTGCAGGACAGCTTGGCCAGACAATCAAATTACCACAGCTTGCAAGCTCTGAAAATTTATACCATAGTAGGAAGAGTGCAGTGTGGCACTTTTTTGACAAAAATCCTATTGATGAGGCAAAGGTTACCTGTAAGAAATGCGGAAGGACCATTAGCCGAGGTAAAAATCTCCGAAATTTGAACCCCAGTTGCATGCTTAGACATTTAACCACCATGCACTTGCAAGCGTGGACGGACTACAAAACCTCAGGTAGCACATGTGCACCTGCTCCAACTGAAGGTAGCCAGCAACGCTCCATCGCTTTCCCCACTGAAAGCCCACTGGTAAGCACACCACCAGCAAGAAATGTTGAGGTGTGGTCGCAAGGCCAAAGCAGTCAGGGAATCACAATGTTTTTGCAACGAAAGACTGAATCTAGGCCATCAATACCACCACCATCACCATCTCCAACCCCCTCTCAGTCCGTCAGGTCGCCCATGTGCAGCTCTCAAGTCCAGCTCACCCTACCAGACACTCTGAGTAGGACAAGAAAGTACTCATCCTCTCATCCGCGTATACTAGCTTTGAACGCCTACATTGCCAAACTGATCTCATTAGAGATGATTCCCTTCCACTTGGTTGAAAGCGAAGCGTTCCGAGAGCTCATGGCATACGCTGTCCAACGCTATGACCTACCCAGTCGGCACTTCTTTTCTAGAAAAGCCATCCCTGCCCTCCACCTGCATATGAAAGACCGCATTGTCCATGCACTCAAACAATCAGTGAGTGGAAAGGTGCACCTCACAACAGGTGCATGGGCCAGTAGGCATGGCCAGGGCCGTTATGTGTCCATCACTGCGCACTGGGTTAATGTGGTGGATGCAGGCTCCACAGGGGAGAGCGGCGGTGGAACAGTGCTGCCTAGCCCACGGTATAGGCAACAGTTGGCTGTAGGCGTTCGACCCTCCTCCTCCAGAAGCGAAAGCTCATCGACAGAGCGCAGTCGCACGAGCACTCCATCCGCCGCTGCCAGTGTTACACATGAGGTGTCCCACTATCGAACAGCTAGTGGTAAGCGGCAGCAGGCTGTTTTAAAGATGATGTCTTTGGGCAACAACACATACACCGCAGAGGTACTGGCCGACTACTTGCAGCGACAAACTGAGTCATGGCTGGGCAGTCTACATCTTGAGCCAGGCAAGGTAGTCAGTGATAACGGCTGGAATTTTGTGGCAGCCATAGCCCTTGCAATACTCAGACACATACCTTGCCTGGCTCACACCTTGAACCTGGTGGTGCAGTGCTTCATAAATAATTATCCGGAGTTAACAGCCCTGCTCCATAAGGTGCGAAGACTGTGCTCGCACATCTGTCACTCGCCCGTACACTCCAGTCGTATGCAGAAGCTGCAGTGATCGCTTCACCTCCCCAAGCACCAGCTAATCACAGACTTTGCAACAAGGTGGAACTCCACCATGCACATGGTTGAGAAGCTGCGTGAACAGAGGTAGACTGTAATGCAATTGTGAGAGGTTACACGGGCAGGCAGTTTGAGGGCAGACATGGAGTTGTCGGGTGTGCAGTGGTCAAAGCTGAAAGACCTCTGTAAAGTCCTCAAGTGTTTTGAGGAATGCACACGGCTGGTAAGCGCAGACGATGCCATCATAAGCATGAGCATACCACTTATGCGTCTGCTCATGCAAACTTTGATGCACATTAAGGATCAAGCGTCTGCAGCAGAGGAGGAGGGAAGCCTTGATGACAGTCAGCCATTGTCAGTGAGGGCAACTGACCTGGACGAGGTGGAGGAAGAAGAGTAAGTGGATGATGCGGGAGATGATTATTTTGGGGAGGAGGATGTTTCTCAGGGGGCAAGAGAAAATGTTGTCATGCCAAGGTCAGGTACAGGGTTTGTGCGTGACTGGATGTGGATTTCCAAGAAAGTGCTCCTCCACCCACCACTGTCAGTGCATCATTGACACCTGGAACATTGGCCCACATGTGTGATTATGCCTTGTGGATCCTAAAAAGGGAACCCCGCATTGCCAAAATGATGAAGGATGATGACTACTGGTTGGCCAGCATCCTTGATCCACGCTATAAAGGCAAATTACAGAACATCATGCCACAGGAGAACCTAGAGATAATATTGGCTAACAAACAAGCAAATCTTGTAAACCATTTGTTGGAGGCATTCCCAACACACAGCAGCGGTGCTGGTTCTCCCACGAGCCGTAGAGGGCAAATTGGAAGAGGTGTTCGTGGTGCACACAGCCAAAGTGGCATTGGAGACAGGGGTTTCATAACCATGTTGTGGACTGATTTCTCAAGTACCGCTCACATGACTGGTAGTACTGAATCGATTGCAAGTGACAGGAGACAGCAGTTGTCAACTATGGTTACAAACTACTTCTCCTCCCATATTGATGTTCTCCCTCACAGGTCATTCCCCTTTGACTATTGGGCCTGTAAACTGGACACCTGGCCTGAATTGGCACAATATACCTTACAGGAGCTCGCTTGCCCTGCTGGTAGTGTGCTATCTGAAAGAGTCTTCAGTGCTGCTGGATCAATCATGACAGAAAAAAGGACCCGTCTGTCGACCCAAAATATTGATGATCTAACCTTCATTAAAATGAACCATGCATGGGCTTCAAAGGATTTTGTCCCACCTTCCCCTGATGATACATAGGTGGCAATAAAAATGGCTCGCTTTTGTCCTTCTCTTCCTCGGACTTCCCCACTTCCTCCATTTGCAGCTGCTGAATGTCCAGCCTACACATCAACATATGCCATTTTTTCAACCTCCCTAACTGGGCTGCCCCCCCAGGGCTGGGGTCACCACCTGGTGCACCCGGGCAAGTGCTGTTGCCCTGAATAGGTGGGTGGGCCCAAGAGTCTTGGGCGACGGCATTGGCACAGGGCCCCTCATAGTACATTAAAGTGTCTCTGACGTTTGGGGGGCCCACTCGCCGTCAGACACATCAGCGTACTATGAGAGGCCCTGTGCCAGTGCCGTCGCCCACGAGTGGGCCCCCCTGCTTGCTCAGGGCCCCAGCACTTGCAATATTTACCTCTCCCTGCTCCACCACTGTGTAGTCTGGGCAGTTAAATCCTTCACAGGGACTGGCAGTACAAATTTGGTTGAGCTGATCGATGATGGTTTAGACGTACCTATGGCTTGTCCTGCTGGGCTTTACCTTCAGATGATCAATGGCTACCATTTGTAATGGACGTCTACTCACAATCGGATGCAGTGGTGCTTTATGATCAGCTTTCACAGTTTCCCTTGTCACAGAGGTGTGACATTCCTGCCACCATTTTTCAATGTCTCCTCTCATGCCAATCCAATAGAATCGCCTACAGCCTGTAGCTTCTATCTTTTGCACTCCAAAGTGAATAGACAGATCATGATAGGCAGTGAGGACCATGTGTACATCTCTCCCTGTGATCACAATTTGTTGGAGACGAGTAACAGTGATGGGATCCACGCTACTGCGATACAGCAACCCTTTCTTCACAAAGAACCATTTTTGCAGTCTCCACAGACAAAGTAATTGAGGGTTAGCATCGCCTCTGCGAATTCTCCCGGGAGGTTTTCCCGTGATTAGTAATTTCAAAAATTTCTGCAATCACTCCACTTTCCGTCTGTACTTGTATCCATCTAGTTTCCTGTAGCGGAGAGTCTGGACTGGCTTACTGACACTGAAATATATATGAAGATTTAAAAGTACCCCAACACGGTATACTGGTGTATGCTTCGAATACATTACCCTTTTTCTACTTTTTATATTATGAGCCTGTGAGAGTTTGTGTCTGACTCTGGTAAACTATAAGGAGATTTAAAATGACCCCAACACTGTATGCAGCTGTACGCTTGTATTACATTACCCTTTTCCGACTTTTTATATTCTTGTCTAATCCATACTGAGCCTGTGAGATTTACAATTACCCCTAGACTGGATTCACCTTGTATATGTTGATACAGTACCTTTTTTCAACATTTTGGATTATGGTTAAATCCATACTGACTGAGTGAGCGTCTGAGGGTGACTCCTGAAATCCGGTGGTTGGACAAAATAATGGAAACACCTGGAAACATCAACAAAAGTTAGTTTAATATGGTGTATGTCCAACTTTAGCGGCGATTACAGCCTCAATTATCCGAGGTATGGATTCATACAAGGTGTGAATTGTTTCCAAAGGAATTGTAGCCCATTCTTCTGTTAAAACACACTCCGGTTCTTTGAGCGACCTTAGTGGCGGAAATTGACTCTAACTGTAATCTCTATAATCGATCATAAATGCTCAATAATGTTGAGGTCTGGGGATTGTGGGGGCCAGATGAGATGCTCAACTTCATTACAATGTTCCTCATGCAATGCTTTAACAATTCTAGCTATATGAATTGGTGCATTATCATCCTGAAAGATGGCGTTCCCTTCCGGGAACAGTGCTTGAACCATAGGATGCACTTGGTTGGCCAAAATGCCTAAATAATCGCGGCGGTTAATTCTTCCATGAAAGGATATCATTGGCCCGGCGGATCTCCACGAAATAGCACCCCAGATAATCACTGAACCTCCGCCTTCTTTTACGATTGGGAGAAGGCAGTCTGGATGGAATTCTTCTTTCGGCTGTCTCCAAACGTACACTCGGCTGGAAGGCGGAAATAGGGTAAATGATGATTCATCTGAGAATATCACATGTTTCAACTGCTCAAGGGACCTATTCTGGAGGTTTCTACACCACTCTAAACGCTTGGAAATATTTGTCACTGAGAGCAGTGTTTTTAAAATTGCAGCTCTTCCGTGGAATCCAGATTTGTGCAGCTCCCGACGAACATTTTTCGTCGAAACTGTGTTCTGTAGGTGTTCATTGAGCTCAGCATTGATTTTCGGAGCCATGGTTTTGTGATCCTCTCTCACAATTCGCTTTAGAGTCCGACAGTCTCTCTCAGTCAACTTCGACTTTCGGCCGGACCTATGCTTTGCTGCGGACGTTTTGCTTTCTCTTTCAAACAAAGTCATTACTTTGGAGACAGTACCTCTTGACACGCCAAGCATACGGGCACTTTCTGTTACACTAGCGCCTGCCATACAAGCATCAACATTTTGGCCTCTTTGAAAAACAGAGAGGTCTGCCATTGGTATCAGGTTTTCATCAATGTTCTTACAATTACGCAAAACAAACAGTTAATTTACATACACATATCACATAACACAAATAATCAACTACAAAACATTACCATATGTCACAGTTTGCATGTTTATAACATGTTCGAAGATTATGATGCCAAAATGTTAGGTGGTTGCATTATTTTGTCCAACCCCTCTATATATATGGAGTGTGTCTAAAAGCCCTGACCGCCGACAGCCATTTTTCTTCTGCCCATCTTTACAGTAGGGAGAGGTTGCTGATGCTGTTTATCATTTGGGAGACACTTAGGCCTGTAAACAGAAGTTCTTATGTGCTTGTGCTGAATGCAATTGTTGTGTACAGTTAGTGTGCAGTGACAGGGAATGATTTTCTTGTGTGCAGCAGCGCTGATTATTAGCCTGCCTTACAGCAGTATTGCTGTCTGGACACTGCTGTGTAGACTGCTTTTTACACAGCACTCCTACTTTTATTCTGTTTTTCTGCACAGTGAACGAACGTTCACTATTTCCCACACCGTATAGAGCTGTACGCTCCTCACACACTACCGTGTACCGGCTGGTATCACAGAGAAATACATGCTGACTATCTGTATGTGACTCCGGAAATATATAGGGTGATTTACATTTTCACTTATACTATATATACCTGGTATCTGCTGATACAGTACCTTAGTTCTAAATTTTTTATTACGGTATAATCCATATTGAGTGAGCGTGTGTTGTTTACTCCTTCAATAAATACGGAGATAAAAATTTACCCTTTACTATATACACCTCCTATCTTGTGATACAGTACCTTTGTTAGACATTTTGTATTACGGTCAAATCTATACTGAGTGAGTGTCTGAGGGTGACTATGGAAATATACAGTATACAGAGATTTAAATTGTACCCTACAATATATATACTTGCTATCTTGTTATCCAGTACCTTTTTTAAACATTTTGTATTATGGTAAAATCCAGACTGAGTGAGCGTCTGAGGGTGACTCCGGAAATATATACAGAGATTTAAATTTAGTCCAACACTGTACACAGCTGTACGCTTCAGATACAGTACCCTTTTTTGCTATTTAGATTCTGGTGTAATCCAGTCTCAGCCTGTGAAAGTCTGTCTGTTACTCCGGAAATATATTTGGAGATTTACGATTACCACCACACTGTATACAGCTGTACGCTTGTGATACATTACCCATTTTTTACTGCTTTTTATATTCTGGTCTAATGCATACAGAGCCAGTGAGAGTCTGTTTCTGACTCTGGAAATATATATGGAGATTTACAATGATCCCTAGACTGTATAAAGCTGTACGCTTCTGATCCATTACCCTTTTACTGCTTTTATATTGTGGTGTAATCCATACTGAGCCTGAGAGCGTCTGTCTGCTTACTGAAAAATATACGGAGATTTAGAATGTTTAAACTATACTATATATAATTGGTATCTGGTGTTACTGTACCCTTTCTAAACTTTCTATATTCTTTTCAAATCCATACTGGGCCTGCGAGCGTCTGTGTCTGCCTCCTGAAATATATATACGGAGATTTAGAATGTTTAAACTATACTATATATATACCTGGTATCTGGTGATACTGTACCCTTTTTCAACTTTTTAAATTATTGTGTAATCCATACTGAGCCTCAGAGCGGATGTGTCTGCCTCCGGAAATACATACGGAGATTTTTTCTATTTTCACTATACTATATATACTTGGTATCTGCTGATACAGTACCCTTTGTGCCACAAAGTCCTCCTCCACCCACCACTCTAAGTGCATCATTGACACCTTGAACATTGGCCCACATGTGTGATTGTTTCTTGTGGATCTTCTTTTTATATTATGGTGTGCTCCATACTCAGCCTGTGAGAGTCCGTGTGTTACTCCTGAAATATATATGTAGATTTAAAAATTACCACAACACTGTATATAGCTGTATGCTTGTGATACATTACCCATTAACTGCTTTTTATATTCTGGTTTAATGCATACAGAGCCAGTGAGAGTCTGTTTCTGACTCTGGAATATATACAGAGATTTACAATGACCCCTACACGGTATAAAGCTGTACGCTTCTGATCCATTACCCTTTTACTGCTTTTTATATTGTGGTGTAATCCATACTGAGCCTCAGAGCGTCTGTGTCTGCTTACTGAAATATATACGGAGATTTAGAATGTTTAAACTATGCTATATATACCTGGTATCTGGTGATACTGTACCGTTTTTCAACTTTTTAAATTATTGTCTAATCCATACTGAGTCTCAGAGCGTCTGTGTCTGCCTCCTGAAATATATACGGAGATTTAGAATGTTTAAACTATGTTATATATACCTGGTATCTATTGTTACTGTACCCTTTCTCAACTTTTTAAATTATTCTCTAATCCATACTGAGCCTCAGAGCGTCTGTGTCTGCCTCCTTAAATATATACGGAGATTTAGAATCTTTAAACTATGCTATATATACCTGGTATCTGCTGATACTGTACTCTTTTTCAACTTTTTAGATTCTTGTCTAATCCATACTGGGTCTGAGAGCGTCTGTGTCTGCCTCCTGAAATATATACGGAGATTTAGAATGTTTAAACTATGCTATATATACCTGGTATCTATTGTTACTGTACCCTTTCTCAACTTCTATATTCTTTTTGAATCCATACTCAGCCTGAGAGCGTCAGCGTCTACCTCCTGAAATATATACGGAGATTTAAAATGTTTAAACTATACTATATATACCTTGTATCTGGTGATACTGTACCCTTTTTAAACTTTTTAAATTATTCTCTAATCCATACTGAGCCTCAGAGCGTCTGTGTCTGCCTCCTTAAATATATACGGAGATTTAGAATGTTTAAACTATGCTATATATACCTGGTATCTGCTGATACTGTACTCTTTTTCAACTTTTTATATTCTTGTCTAATCCATACTGGGTCTGAGAGCGTCTGTGTCTGCCTCCTAAAATATATACAGAGATTTATAATGTTTAAACTATGCTATATATACCTGGTATCTGGTGTTACTGTACCCTTTCTCAACTTCTATATTCTTTTTGAATCCATACTGAGCCTGAGAGCATCTGTGTCTGCCTCCTGAAATATATACAGAGATTTAGAATGTTTTAACTATACTATATATACCTTGTATCTGGTGATACTGTACCCTTTTTCAACTTTTTAAATTATTGTCTAATGCTTACTGAGCCTCAGAGTGTCTGTGTCTGCTTCCTGAAATATATACGGATATTTAGAATGTTAAAACTATGCTATATATACCTGGTATCTGGTGATACCATACTCTTTCAACTTTTTAAATTATTGTCTAATCCATACTGAGCCTCAGAGCGTCTGTGTCTGCCTCCTTAAATATATACGGAGATTTAGAATGTTTAAACTATGCTATATATACCTGGTATCTGGTGATACTGTATCGTTTTTCAACTTTTTAAATTATTGTCTAATCCATACTGAGTCTCAGAGCGTCTGTGTCTGCCTCCTGAAATATATACGGAGATTTAGAATGTTTAAACTATGCTATATATACCTGGTATCTAGTGTTACTGTACCCTTTCTCAACTTCTATATTCTTTTTGAATCCATACTCAGCCTGAGAGCGTCTGCGTCTACCTCCTGAAATATATACGGAGATTTAGAATGTTTAAACTATACTATATATACCTTGTATCTGGTGATACTGTACCCTTTTTCAACTTCTTAAATTATTGTCTAATCCATACTGAGCCTCAGAGCATCTGTGTCTGCCTCCTAGAAATATATATGGAGATTTAGAATGTTTAAACTATATTATATATACCTTGTATCTGGTGATATTGTACCCTTTTTCAACTTTTTAATTTATTCTCTAATCCATACTGAGCCTCAGAGCGTCTGTGTCTGCCTCCTTAAATATATACGGAGATTTAGAATGTTTAAACTATGCTATATATACCTGGTATCTGCTGATACTGTACTCTTTTTCAACTTTTTATATTCTTGTCTAATCCATTCTGGGTCTGAGAGCGTCTGTGTCTGCCTCCTAAAATATATACAGAGATTTATAATGTTTAAACTATGCTATATATACCTGGTATCTGGTGTTACTGTACCCTTTCTCAACTTCTATATTCTTTTTGCATCTGTGTCTGCCTCCTGAAATATATACAGAGATTTAGAATGTTTTAACTATACTATATATACCTTGTATCTGGTGATACTGTACCGTTTTTCAACTTTTTAAATTATTGTCTAATGCTTACTGAGCCTCAGAACGTCTGTGTCTGCTTCCTGAAATATTTACGGAGATTTAGAATGTTAAAACTATGCTATATATACCTGGTATCTGGTGATACCATACTCTTTCAACTTTTTAAATTATTGTCTAATCCATACTGAGCCTCAGAGCGTCTGTGTCTGCCTCCTTAAATATATACGGAGATTTAGAATGTTTAAACTATGCTATATATACCTTGTATCTGGTGATACTGTACCCTTTTTCAACTTTTTAAATTATTGTCTAATGCATACTGAGCCTCAGAGCGTCTGTGTCTGCTACCTGAAATATATATGGAGAACTAGAATGTTTAAACTATGCTATATGTTATGAATGGGTCACTGAGGAGGGAAAAAAAAACAACAAGCTAAGTCTCAGAAAACCAGAGAAGTTGGTAACTATGCAGATTGCAGATCCCTGATCTTAACCGCACAACTAGCAGCAGTCGTGGAGCATTCCTACGATGGTCCTAGACACCTCGTCACAACCGGAGAGCTACATAAGCCTAAAGCAGGAAAAGAGGAAAACTAACTGCCTCAGAGCAGACCCCCAAAGGAAAGACAGCCCCCCACATGTATTGACGGTGAAACAAGATGAAAATACAAACAAAGGCAGGAAAATAGGCTGAGCAAACGATGGGGCCCGGCTAACTAAAAAGGACAGGAAAGGAAAGACACTGTCTGCAATCTGCCAAAAAAAACCTACAAAAATATTGTCCAACACTTCTGATAGCAAAATTAACCCTGAAGTCACTAGACTTCAAAACCTATATCAGCACTCTGAAATATTCTGAGACAGAACAAAAAGAGGCCAATCTAATAAGGGACAAAAAGCAGATTGGCAAATACTGATAAGTAGGAGTGGAAATTCAGCATAGCCCCAGCAAGGGCAAGCTGATTACACAAGAAACTGAATTGACCAACAAGCGCAAGTGTGAACATAAGCAAAAAACAAACTTAACTTGAGAAGACTGGAAGAGAGCTGAAGTCCAGGACCTGAGAAGCAGACTGAATCACCAGTACTAGGATAGGGCGTCGGCTGTCTTATATCCAGTCTGATACTCCAGAGATCCAATCGTTATCTTCCTCATCAGGTGGCAGATCACTACCACTTAAACCAACCTCACTACCTCCTGTCACCACCAGAGGGAGAACGGAAGGGGAACTCTCAACTGGTGGAGCAGAAAATGAGTTCATAACAGCTATATATGCCTGGTATCTGGTGTTACTGTACCCTTTCTCAACTTCTATATTCTTTTTGAATCCATACTGAGCCTGAGAGCGTCGGTGTCTGCCTCCTGAAATATATATGGAGATTTAGAATGTTTAAACTATACTATATATACCTTGTATCTGGTGATACTGTACCCTTTTTCAACTTTTTAAATTATTGTCTAATCCATACTGAGCCTCAGAGCATCTGTGTCTGCCTCCTGAAATGTATACGGATATTTAGAATGTTTAAACTGTACTATATATACACCTTGTATCTGGTGATACTGTACCCTTTTTCAACTTTTTAAATTATTGTCTAATCCATACTGAGCCTCAGAGCATCTGTGTCTGCTTCCTGAAATATATACAGAGATTTAGAAAGTTTAAACTATACTATATATACCTTGTATCTGGTGATACTGTACCTTTATCAAATTTTTATAGTATTGTCTAATTCAAACTGAGCCTGTGAGCGTCTGTGTCTCACTCATGAAATATATACGGAGATTTACAATTATCCCTAGACTGTATACAGCTGTATGCTTCTGATACAGTACCATATATCTGCTGGTATTTTGGGTCCATTTTCACAAAAATTAGGAAGTATGGTGGAAGAGGCCATGGACGTGGGGGGCCAGCTGGTACTGATGGTGGTGGTGCATCTGCTGGTAGTGCCAAAAGCACAATAGCAGCTAAGGCAGGAGGTGTTGAGACTGTGGCATGGTCTGGCTCCAGAAGGCCTGGAAGGCTCCCTTTTCTGGAAGTAGGTAAACTGTTATTACAGTCGGAGCATCAAGAACTGGTTTTGGCTTACACTGCCAAAACAGCCTCTAGCTCTAAAAAAATGCAAGCACTGAGTCGTCAGTGCAGGCTTCTGGTCAGGAACAACCCCTTTCCTTGTGTCCTTCAGCCCCACCAAAAGTGAAGGATGAGATTACTCCATGGAGCTCTTTTCACATACCATGCCTGGGTTATCAAGTCAAATCCTGAATTTCCCAGTCCAACATGAATCAGAGATGGAGTGCACTGATGCACAGCCACTGCTAGATGATTCTGCTGGTACATTCACCCACAGCACTACATTCCCCTCGCACTCTACAGAACCAGAATCTGACCCTGATGAAACTAAGGTGCCCCTTCCTGCTTACTATACCTACTTACACAGAACACAGAGGAAGGTGCAGATGAAAGTGCCGGTTCCCTGAGCAGGTGGGGGGGCATACTCGTGGGCTATGGCACTGGCACAGGGCCCCTCATAGTAATCAAAAGTGTCTCTGCCGGTGGGAGGGCCCACTCGCCATCAGACACACCGGCGTAATATGAGGGGCCCTGTGCCAGTGCCATCACCCACGAGTGGGCCCCCTGCTTGCTCAGGGCCACAGCACTTGCAATACTTACTTCTCCCTGTTCCACTGCCGTTATATCTTCTGCGTTTCCTGACAGTGACCTTCAGGTCAGACAGCACGATGACATTACATTTGTATGCCATCTGCCTAAACAGTCCAAGTGCAGAGATCTGGAAGATGGTGACGCTGAGGAGTCCAGAGTAGAGCAGTGCCAAGCGAGGAGAGGTATTTAATGTTTTTAAAGGTTGGGAGCAATTTTTGGGGAGCACTATACACTGGAGAATGAGATATGGGGCCCATCATACACTGGAGCATCATCCATGGGGCCCATCATATACTGGAGAATTCTAAATGGGACAGTTTATATATGGAGCATTATTTGGGCCCATCATACACTGGAGCTTCATCCATGAGGCCCATCATATACTGGAGCATTCCAAATGGGGACATCAGACACTGGAGCAGCATTTACGGGGCCCATTATACACTGCAGCATTAGAAATGGGGCCCATTATATATGGAGCATTATTTGGGCCCATCATACACTGGAGCATCATCCATGAGGCCCATCATATACTGGAGCATTCCAAATGGTGGACATCAGACACTGGAGCAGCATTTACGGGGCCCATTATACACTGGAGGATTAGAAATGGGGCCCATTATATATGGAGCATTATTTGGGCCCATAAGACACTGGAGCATCATCCATGGGGACCAACATATACTGTAGAATTATGTGGAGCTCATCATATACTGTATGGAACATTATATGGGACCAATTATTCTGTATGGAGAAATATATGGGGCTCATTATTCTGTACGGCGCACTATGTGGTGGCCATAATACTGTATGGAGTAATATACTGTCCGTTTTTTGAGCTATTGTAGAATTTAAAATAAATATCAGTCATGTCATGTAAGAAAAGAAAACACTGAAAAAACAGTCATAGGGTCCCATTAAAATTCAATATTTTATAGATACAAAAATGTAAAAGTGGATACGGTACAACGGTAAGGGCAGAGAATATTGCACACACCAAGTGGTCACACAAGAAAAATGGGCATACGGACCAGACACCTCTGCAACTACACATGTATTATATTTGAAGAGTAAAGTGATGCAGGCTATATTTACACACAGATAGATAATCATAAGATACAAAAAGATCTAATTGGCACCAAAAGCAACCACCTGTCATAGTGATGTTAGGGGCACATATGCAAACTACACTATAATAAGAGCAAGTGCTCATATAACAAAATGCGTTATATTACAGGGACAACCGTCCATAGAAAGAGTGCATACATGCTATCATGACTCCCAGCACTTACAAGTGCGACACAAGCAGGGTTATTAACACTTCAAGCAGCCAAGCATCATCAAAAAATGCTATTACCTTGATATGACAGGAGGTGTTGGCAGAGGAGCGGGACCGTCAGCCCTTCCCCAACACGCGTTTCGGAGCAAGCAAGCTCCTTCCTCAGGGGGCGCTCCCTGCAAGCGCAGCTCCTTCCTTAGGGGAGCCCCCTGAGGACAGAGCTTGCCTGCTCCGAAACGCGCTGCCAAGCTGTCCGGGCCTATAGCCCATGTGGACGCTAGGGCGCCCTGGCCCTGTCTGACATAACTTCCTACGAGTTACCTGTTTACTACCCAGCAGCCCCTCCTACACTTAACCATTTATGAATGTCCTATCAGCTATACCTATAGATCCCACTAGTATGCCCCCATCTAGTGGCCTGCAACAGAACTTCACTTACCCATGACTATGTAAACTATCTACTAAAGTGCCCTCCTCTAATGTCTCCAAAAGGATGCACTAACTTTCTCTAACTGTACATGCACAACAGACGCATAATATATGCAATACTATAATACAAGAACACAAGGCACAATATTGTAGCTTTCTATAAAATGGTAACACATGCATGTGGCAATACCATAAATGATGAGCGGTAATACATACTTATATATGTAGAAGTACTGCAGGCATTTATCATAAAACACATTTGTAAACATCAAGAACCGGAAGACAATCAGAGGGAAGGGAAGCAAGTAAGACATTATATCTCACCCCCTTACACTCCTTTTTTCTTGAGCTTGGTCATCCTCTACCAAGGCATGATACATAAACACATAATAATAAAACCTGCAAGTTATTTGGCTTAAAAGAAGCCGCATCCGGTACATACCGCAATCCATGGTGTACAGGTAATATTCCTGGTCCCCAGTTCTCCAGGATTTAACGATACGCAGTCCTAGGAGAGGTGCTCTCCCTTCCCTTGAGGGGAGTACAGACTTTCCAGAGGTCTCCGGGTAAGGAGACAGTCTCTCCTGTTTCCAGCAGAATGGGCGCAACAAGCACAACAAAAAAGGAAAAAGAGTCTATAGGCTCCATATCTTCTGCCTAGCTCGCAGTCCTCTAGGCCATAAACATATACCGCAGACAATGCTTATCTTCAGCACCGCCAAAACCTGAAACACTTCCGCTCACCGTAAGCAGGGGGAAAAACTTCTTCTAGGTCCACAATGCCCACAGGGACATGGAATTGTCCTATTGTGTGAAACAAAATGCAACAGGCATAACACATGATGAGCCATCAACTTCAACGGCACGCACCACGTGTCGCTTTCCCAGATGTGATCTCTGTAGCCACAGAGGATGTGGATGGTGCCACGACAACACCATCAGATCTCCGGGTGTCAGCCAATAGTGGGGCCTGTACAGATTCCGGATAGAGGCCCATATCATCTTCGTCATAGTGGGTAACCGCTACCGTGTAATACCAGTGTGGACAGTCTTCCTTAAAGAAGGAAATGAGGTCTCCCTTATTCAATAATCTTCCGAATTTGACAGATGTCATGTTAACATATACCTTGGCATCTGTTCCCTCCTCCCGAATAAAGCCATAGCCTCGTTCGGTGTCGGTATAAAAAAGCCAGCCACTGGTGCGCCGTCCCGCCAGAACACCCCAGCCAGGCCGCTGCATATCCTTCCAGACCTCCCTCTCCCGCTGTTTCTTGTTATGGATCACTCCTTCCATCCAGGCGGCCTGCCTGGGTGTGGAAAAGGAACCCTCTGTGGCCAGGTGGGAATGGGTAGCCCCCCAGAGCTGTGGCTGAATAGGAAAATGGTTGGAGCTCCGATGGTTGGAACGAAGGAGTTGGTTCTCCCATAGGTACTCGAGGGTGGATGACCGCCTCTGGGACAGGACTTTGCGAAGAGGGCCTCCCCTCTGGGGATGGGGACAATGACCCACTTACTCACTCCGACAGAGCTGAGGTGGACGAGGCGTCTCCCGGAATGTCGACTCCTTCAGCGGGAACGCCCGTGTTCCTGATGTTCGACTGGAGTGCCGGTTCGTTCTTAACTTCCGGCCACGGTTCCTCCTGGGCAGTTACCAGTTCCGGTTCCTGTTGAGCAAACAGGGGGGCTCCGGTTCACCCGATCCTCAGGCCCGACACTGCATCACTGGTACCGCATGTCCAGTATCCTGCCTCCGGAATGGTGGTAACTCCAGCAGCTGGACACTCAGTGGTTAAGGCAACTCCACAGATGGACAGATGGGGTCTCCGCTGGTTCCTCCCTGACTTCAGAAGGCTGTGTTCTCGCTTGTTCCTGCTACCACCTCCACTCGATGTGGCCCATGCCCTGGCAGTTACAGGTGCACGAGTGCTGCATCATGGCCGGTTCAAGTGTACAAGATGGTGCTGCACAGCTCCTTCCAGGGTTTTCTTATTAGTGCTGCCCGCCACCAGGTGGGATTGCCTCCAGCTGCCCCTCCCCTCTATTGTTGGTGAGTGGCAGGGGGCGAGGCCTTCTCCTTTTCATCCGCTCCCACCAGGGGCAGACCAGGGCATATTGACCGGCAGGTTTTGGTGCCAAGGAATGATGGCTACGCCCACGAAGGATGCGGTTCTCATTGTTGTTTTCTTCACCATCTCCTGCCATTTCCACCACCGCCATCTTGGCCACAGAAGAGGTTTGAAATTTTCTTTTCCAGTCAGACAAGTTAAGTCCAGTAGTCAAGTCTGGTGTTGTCACAAAATTGGTGTTAGACAAATCCAAGGTTTCTTGCACAACTTCATCTTCATTGATAACAGCTGCTGACTCTTTCTCCTGGTCATTTTCCAGGGACACAGCAGTCGCACATACATCTTCTTCATCACTTCTTGCTGCGGGTTCTCCACATAGCGAGGTAGTAGCATCCTGCCGACTACACCAAGTGTAAGGGAGGGACAGGACTGTAGTCGTGACCTGAACAATTGCTATAACCATGTCCAGTCCTTCCCCTACAGAAAAATGTACTCTACTCTTCTGCATACCTGCAGCTCCAGCTTCAGCTTGCTCTGGGCACCTCCTAGGCGATAATGGTCCCTCTTCCAGGTGACCCCCAGCAATGGAGACACAGTCCGAGTCAACTTTAACACTTTCTTTACTGAGTATTTCACATGTTACATCCACAGTTGGTACATTTTGACATTTGCTTGTTTCCTCATCTTTCCCTCTCTGGCTGTTACAGTACTTCTGTGCAGTACACGACCAAACCAGACTGTCCTAGACCGCTTCCCAGTTCATTTCTGGCCTGACCTTGCCATGATAACACTTCCTTCTGCCTGTTTCTCCACAGGCTCGAAATCATTAGCCTTCACATTAAGTTGCTGCTGGTAAAGCATCCGGCCCGTCTGTACCGAACTCATTGAAGTCCCAGCTTCCTTCACTTCATCTGTCCATCCGACTCCTGCCCTAAAAGCATCGGCCCAGGCGACAAGTCGCCACATCTTTCCGTTTCTATACTGACCAACTGCTATGACACACAGTTGCCGTGGGTAACGTGGGCTGCAGCGCTTGAACGTTGTGTGGCTGCCAAGCTGTCCGGGCCTATAGCCTATGTGGACACTAGGGCACCCTGGCCCCATCTGATCTAACTTCCTATGAGGTCCCCTACTACCCGGCAGTCCCTCCTACACTTAACCCTTTATGAATGTCCTATCAGCTATATCTATAGAGCCCACTAGTATGCCCCATCTAGTAGCCTGCAACAGAACTACACTTACCCATGACTATGTAAACTTTCTACTAAAGTGCCTTCCTCTAATGTCCCCAAAAGGATGCACTAACTTTCCCTAACTGTACATGAACAACATACACCTACTGTATATGTAGTAATACACATAATACAGTAAATGCATAATACAAGAACACAAGGCACTATATTACAGCTTTCTATAAAATGGTAACACATACATGTGGCAATACCATAAATGATGAGTGGTAATACATACTTATATATGTAGCAGTACCACAGGAATTTATCATAAAACACATTTGTAAATATCAAGAACTGTAAGACAATCAGAGGGAAGGGAAGCAAGAAAGACATTATATCTCACCCCCTTACAACTGCTCAGTGGATTATCAATATAGTTATTGACAAAGGACTTGATGGTTACAAAGCAATACTTTTTAAGAGTCTTTTCTGTTCTTAAATGGGATACAATCCAATTCTGATCTTGGCAAAGCATTGTGCAATGATATAGACATTTGTTCAGCCTGTAGAATGAGGACATTTGCTTTTTTCACCCCATTATTTTGCCTTAAGCAGAGATTGCAGATTAGCAATGTTTTTATGCTGAAGTAATGTACTACAACATCAACATGGCAGTGCGCATGCTACTCCCATCATCGTTATCCCTATGGCTGGTGTGTGCGCTATGTTGACTTTGCAAGAAATAACATATAATCTTTATTTCAAATATAAAAAACACACATTTAAAAACAGACTAGGCTTTAAAAAGTGGGAAACCACAAATAGGCACCACTACCAAAAACACAGCTATGAGGAGGTTGCACGTACTATGTATATTGCCAAACCCACAATAATATAGGAGACCCCATGTGGTCATGGTATAGGCAATTAGAACATGCATAAATGGCTTAGACAAACTAAAAAGGTGCAAATGCACATTACCTCCCGTGGGTGATGGTGCCAGCCCATCACCCACGGGAGGTAATGTGCATTTGCACCTTTTTAGTTTGTCTAAGCCGTTTATGCATGTTCTAATTGCCTATACCATGACCACATGGGGTCTCCTATATTATTGTGGGTTTGGCAATATACATAGTACGTGCAACCTCCTCATGGCTGTGTTGTGGGTAGTGGTGCCTATTTGTGGTTTCCCACTTTTTAAAGCCTAGTCTGTTTTTAAATGTGTGTTTTTTATATTTGAAATAAAGATTATATGTTATTTCTTGCAATTTTTAGTTTCTGTGTGCATGTTTTTTTGTATAATTATGTATTGTATGAAACCTAGTAATATGTCCATAACTATATGTGGCACTACTGGATTTGGAAG
Organism: Dendrobates tinctorius; assembly: GCF_039654945.1. Taxonomy (NCBI): domain Eukaryota; kingdom Metazoa; phylum Chordata; class Amphibia; order Anura; family Dendrobatidae; genus Dendrobates; species Dendrobates tinctorius. Next base: position 46,305,244 of record NW_027361671.1, on the reverse strand, counting down.
TTCTATATGCTGGGTTGAGTGCCTCAAATTTTTAATTACAACCAATTTGTGTTTCGCTATGTTGACTTTGTAGTACATTAATTCAATAAACTGGCACCGGAGTCATACTGGAATCTCTGGCGCCATTTCATTGAAGACACTATATCTGCGTATTTGCAGACATGGTGTCTTAAAAAAAAAAGTGACACTGGAAGTGTACCAATAGAAATGCTCGCCACTCGGGCGTAGAACGTATTCAATAGCTAGTGTATATATATATATATATATATATATATATATATATTCATCTTTTACATTTTAAAAATCATAAAAAGGAAAATGGACTGATGCAAAAGCTTGGACATCTTGCATGGTTAGTATCTAGTAGCACCAACTTTTGAAAGTACTACAGCTTGTAAATACTTTTTGTAGTGTGCCAAGCGTCTTTCAATTCTTGTTGGAGGGATTCTCATCCATTCTGCATAAGAACAGTCTTCCAGTTCTGAAAGATTCCTGAGTCATTTTGCATGCACTGCTACTTTGAGGTCTAGCCACAGATTTTCAATGATGCTCAGATCAGGGGACTGTGAGGGTTATTGTAAAACCTTCAGCTTGAGCCTTTTGAGGTAGTCTGTTGTGGATTTTGATGTGTGTTTAGGATCATTATCCATTTGTAGAAGCCATTCTCTTTTAAACTTCAACTTTTTTACAGATGTTTGCAAAAAATAATTTATTGATATTTTATTGAATCCATTCTTCCCTCTATGCGTGAAACATTCCCTGTGACATTGACTGCAACTAGAGATGCGCGACTTTGCCTCTGGGAGGGTCGAGTCGGGTTTCGGACCACCCGACTGTACCAAAAGTCGAGTCGAACAAAATCAGCCGACTATCGGCAAAAGTCATAGTTCCGACCGAAACCCGACCCCAATGCAAGTCAATGGGGAATAAAAGTCGGCAGTGAGTGGAGAACAGTAAACACACCTACAGTGCCCATTTCAATGGCAATGACATCAATTCTTATTACTTAAGCTTGTCAACCTTAATTTACTTTATAATAATAGTAACGCATTGAAAACTGGGGGTTATTTGGCTAAAGTTATGGGGGGGTACAGCCCAGTTAGGAAGGTGGAAAAACTGGCATATGTTGAGGTGTAGGCTGGACGTTCAGCAGCTGCAAATGGAGGAAATGGAGAAGTCGGAGGAAGAGGAGGACAAAGCGAGCCTTTTTGCTGGCAAGCTATGTGTCATCAGGGGAAGGTGGTACAAAATCCTTTGAAACCAAGGCATGGTTCATTTTAATGAAGGTGAGATCACCTACATTTTGGGTCGACAGCCGGGTCCTTTTTTCTGTCACGATTGATCCAGCAGCACTGAAGACTCTTACTGATAGCACACTACCAGCAGGGCAAGCGAGCTCCTGTAAGGCATATTGTGCCAATTCAGGCCAGGTGTCCAGTTTACAGGCCCAGTAGTCAAAGGGGAATGAACTGTGAGGGAGAACATCGATAGGGGAGGAGAGGTAATTTTGAAACATAGTTGACAACTGCTGTCTCCTGTCTGTTGCAATCGATTCAATATTACCAGTCTTATGAGCGGTACTCGAGAAATCAGTCCACAACATGATCATGAAACTCCTGTCTCCAACGCCACTACGGCTGTGTGCACCATGATCACCTCTTCCATGTTGCCCAGTATGGCTCGTGGTAGAACCTGCACCGCTGCTGTGTGCTGGGAATGCCTCTAACAAACGGTTTACCAGAGTTGCTTGTTTGTTTGCCAATATTAGCTCTAGTTTCTCCTGTGGCATGATGTTCTGTAACATAGTAACATAGTAACATAGTTATTAAGGTTGAAGGAAGACTTTAAGTCCATCTAGTTCAACCCATATCCTATCCTAACCTTTCCTAACATGTTGATCCAGAAGAAGGCAAATAAACCACATGTGGCCAAACAGTAAGCTTCACATTGCGGAAAAAAATTCCTTCCCGACACCACATACGGCGATCAGACTAGCTCCCTGGATCAACGCAATATTAAGGAAACTAGTGTATATACCCTGTAATATTATACTTTTCAAGAAAGGCATCCAGTACCTCCTTAAATTTTAGTAGTGAATCACTCATTACAACATCATATGGCAGAGAGTTCCATAGTCTCACTGCTCTTACAGTTAAGAATCTGCATCTGTGATTATGCTTAAACCTTCTTTCCTCCAGATGTAGAGGATGCCCCCTTGTCCTCGCCACAGGTCTAAGAGTAAAAAGATCATTAGAAAGGTCTTTGTATTGTCCCCGCATATATTTATACATTGTAATAAGATCACCCAGAAGCTTTCGATTTTCCAAACTAAATAACCTCAAGTGTATTAACCTGTCTTGGTATTGCAGACCCCCCAGTTCTCTAATAACCTTGGTCGCTTTTCTCTGCACCCGCTCCAGTTCAGCTATGTCTTTCCTATACACCGGAGACCAGAACTGTACACAGTATTCTAAGTGTGGTCGCACTAGTGACTTGTATAGAGTTAAAATTATATTCTCCTCAGGAGCATCTATGCCTCTTTTAATGCATTCCATTATTTTAATTGTCTTTGCAGCTGCTGCCTGACACTGGCCACTAAATGTGAGTTTGTCGTCCACCCATACACCCAGGTCTTTTTCAGTGACAGTTTTGCCCAGTGCTTTATGATTAATTCTGTAATTTGCCATTATAGTGTGGATCAAGGATGCTGGCCAACCAGTAGTCCTCATCCTTCATAATTTTGGCAATGGAGCGGGTCCCATTTTAGGATCCGCAAGAGATAATCACACATGTGGGCCAATGTTCCAGGTGTCAATGATGCACTGACAGTGGTGGGTGGAGGAGCACTTTCTGCCAAATCCACATCTCTCCAGTCATGCACAAACCCTGTACCTGACTTTGGCAAGCCAACATTTTCTCTTGCCCCCCGAGAAGCATCCTCCTCCCCAAAATATTCATCCCCCTTATCCTCCTCCTCTTCCTCTTCTTCCTCCACCTTGTCCAGGACAGTTTCCTGAGCAGACAATGCCTGACTGTCATCAAGGCTTCCCTCCTCCTCCGCTGCAGATGCCTGATCCTTAATGTGCGTCAAAGTTTGCATGAGCAGACGCATAATTGGGATGCTCATGCTTATGATGGCGTCGTCTGCGCTTACCAGCCGTGTGCATTCCTCAAAACACTGAAGGACTTTACAGAGGTCTTTCAGCTTTGACCACTGCACACCCGACAACTCGATGTCTGCCCTCAAACTGCCTGCCCGTGTATCCTCCCACAAATGCATTACAGCCTGCCTCTGTTCATACAGTCTCTCAACCATATGCATGGTGGAGTTCCACCTTGTTGCAACGTCTATGATTAGGCGGTGTTTGGGGAGGTGGAGAGACCGCTGTAGCCTCTGCATACGACTGGAGTCTACGGGCGAGCGACGGATGTGCAAGCACAGTCTTCACACCTTATGGAGCAGGGCTGGTAACTTCGGATAATTATTTATGAAGCACTGCACCACCAGGTTCAAGGTGTGAGCCAGGCAAGGTATGTGTCTGAGTTTTGCCAGGGCTATGGCCACCACAAAATTACATCCATTATCACTGACTAACTTGCCTGGCTCAAGATGTAGACTGCCAAGCCATGACTCAGCTTCTCGCTACAAGTAGTCGGCCAGTACCTCCACGGTGTGTCTGTTGTCGCCCAAAGACATCATCTTTAAAACAGCCTGCTGTCACTTACCACTAGCTGTTCGACAGTGGGACACCTCGTGTGCAACACTGCCAGCTGTGGATGGAGTGTTCGTGCGACTGCGCTCTGTCGACGAGCTTTCGCTTCTGGAGGAGAAGGAGGTGGAGGTTCGAACACCTACAGCCAATTGTTGCCTATACCATGGTCTAGGCAGCACTGTCCCACCGCCGCTGTCCCCTGTGGACCCTGCATCCACCACATTCACCCAGTGCGCAGTGATGGATACGTAACGGCCCTGGCCATGCCTACTGGCCCATGCATCTGTTGTGAGGTGCACCTTTCCACTCACTGATTGCAAGAAGCTGAAGAGAGGTGTCGTGTGTGACCCATGGACCGAGGAAGACCTGCTTAATAGCTGTTAGAAAGTAAGCAGCGGACCGAACCTCTGGGTCACAACTCTCCCATAATGGCGTAGCCCACTCCAACGCCTTGCCCGACAAAAGGTAAACAATAAACCCCACCTTGGCCCATTCTGTAGGGAATCGCGCAGCCAGTAGCTCCAGCTGAATAGAGCACTGACTGATGAAACCTCTACAGGAGGCGCCATCACCAGAAAATCTATCAGGCAACGGGAGGCGGGTAACTGTCGGCGCGAGGGAGGACGTGGACATACGGGAAAACGCGTCTGTGATTGCCTTTACAGCAGCTTCGGTGGATTGTGCAGCTGAGAGAGCCCTCTCAAGAGTGGCCAACCGACCCTCAAGCTGCCAAATACACTGTAGCAATTGCTGCTGTTCTGCCATCACTAGCCAGCACTAAATAAAAATAATAATAAAGTGCGTTCGCCGCTCGGGGTCCACCGTGCAGTAGGTGATATAACCGCTGCTAAGTGGTGGCAGGAGCAATATGGCGGTAATGCGCACAGGGTTAAATGTCACCCAGGTGCTCAGAGCAATGTCTGTTAAGTCATAGAGATGCCAAATAAACACAAATACAAAGACTGAGCCTGTTGAGGTCACAGTACTCAGTGTAAATACACACACGGTATCCGGTCACAGGAGTAGCCCAAGACGGCGGCACTACGTCCATCTAGACCTACCGTGTGTGCGGCGTCGCAGCTGCGGATGCTAAGGAGAGCTGCTACTGCAGCGCGGTGTGGACACTGCCGCTAAATGACAAAGCTATGACGCAAGCGCAATGTCGGACGCTAGCAGCTGCGGATGTTGCAGCAGAGGAGTGCTGGCGCTGATTCTAACTCAGTCCCTATCCACATGCGTAATATCAGAGGGAAGGGTTTTATAATGAGTCATTTACCAGAATCATACATCCGTCCTCATACACACAGCAGCAAGTAAGTCTATACTAGCGCATGGCGGAACAGCCATGCGCGCCTTTAATAGCAGCCGGGACCTTCTGCAAGCCTCCAGATCTCTGAGATGGACCAATGAGATCTGGAGCAGGACCTGAGCACATGACTCCCGATCTCCAATGGGAGACCGTCCCATGAGCATGCTCAGTAGGAGGGCAGAAGGACTTAGCCACAGGAGAGAGTTGCTGCAAGGCAATCTCCTCTGCAATCTCCTCTGCAGTAGATAAATAGCAGGAGACTGCAGAATGTGAGGGTCTGGATCCCTGCAGAGTGAACGCAGAAATCCGACGCCTAATAGTCGATGCCTGCTGTGGAACCTCCTCCTCTTCTGAGCTATTGCCAGCGGCACCCTCTTCCCCCAATGGATGCCAATCCGGGTCAAGAACTGGATCATCCATCACCTCCTCTTCAATTTCATCTGCACCTTCCTCTGTGTCACCGTGTAAGGTAGTATAGTATGCGGGAAGGGGCACCTGAGTTTCATCAGGGTCAGAATCTGGCTCAGCAGACTACGAGGGCAATGCAGTGCTCTGGGTGAATGTACCAGCAGAATCATATAGCACTGGCTGTTCATCAGTGCACTGCATGTCATATTCATCTTGGACTGGGGAATTCAGGATTTCACTTGATAGCTTAGGCATGGTATGTAAAAAGAGCTCCATGGATTAATCTGAAGTGTGGCCTGCCACATCCTTCACTTTTGGTGTGGGTGAAGGACACAAGGAAAGGTGTTGTTCCTGACCAGGAGTCTGCACTGATGACTCAGTGCTTGCAGTTTTTGAAAGATCAGAAGTGGAGGTGAGAGAGCTGGAGGCTGTTTCGGCAATGTAAGCCAAAATCTGTTCCTGATGCTCTGGATTTAAAAGCGGTTTACCTACTCCCAGAAAAGGGAGCCTTCCAGGCCTTCTGGAGCCAGACGATGATACAGGCTAAACACCTCCTGCCCTAGGTGCTATTGTGCTTTTGGCACTACCAGCAGATGCACCACCAGCACCATCAGTACCAGCTGTTCCCCCCGGGCAAGTCCGCGGCCTCTTCCACCATACTTCTTCATGTTTTGAAAAATGCACCAAAATTACCAGCAGATATATGGTACTGTATGAGGAGCGCACAGCTGTATACGGTGTAGGGAAAAATTTAAATCTCCGTATATATTTCCGGAGTCACACACAGACGCCCACTCAGTATGGATTTGACCGTAATACAAACTGCAGATATACGGTACTGTATGAGGAGCGTACAGCTGTATACGGTGTAGGGAAAATTTAAATCTCTGTATTTATTTCCGGAGTCACACACAGACGCTCTCTCAGTATGGATTTCACCGTAATACAACCAGCAGATATACGGTACTGTATCAGAAGCGTACAGCTGTATACGGTGTAGGGAAAAATTTAAATCTCCATTTATAATTCCGGAGTCACACACAGACGCTCACTAAGTATGTATTTGGCCGTAATACAAATAACAGATATATGGTACTGTATGAGGAGCGTACAGCTGTATACGGTGTAGGGGAAATTTTAAATCTCCGTATTTATTTCCAGAGTCACACACAGATAGTCAGCATGTATTTGTCCGTGACCTATTCTTCAAAAAGGGGTGGTTGTAGTGTCTTTATGCTACAATCTGGATAGAGAGGTTGTTGATGCTCAGGGGTATGCCCCTGCTGCCTGTCCACTTGGTAAACTATTTCTTCCTGTTAATTTTCATCTAAAAGTCCTTAGTGAACATCCATCTTGGCCAGACATCCTGGTAAAGAAACCACAAGTGATCTTCTTACTCGCTATTTTTGGTGTCCAAGTGTTCTTCAGGATGTCCGGGAGTATGTAGCCACCTGCAGTGTCTATGTGCTAAAACCTCTCATACTTGTCTGTCAGGGGTTCATCAACCATTGGAGATTCCCAGTAGACCTTGGACTCACTTGTCAGTTGATTTTATCCATGTCGGCAGGGAATACTGTATTGCTGTAGGTTGTAGATAGATTCAGTAAGATGTCTTATAGATGTTTTATCACTTTACCAGCTTTACTGAGCGCCAAGTCCTTGGTGTAACTTTTTGTCAGGGAAATTGTAAGATCACATGGGATCCCAACTGATATTGTTTCTGACTGGGGGGTACAGTTTGTTTCCAAGTTTTGGAGGGCATTTTGTACCCATCTGGGGATCCATCTGTCATTCTCTTCTGCATTTCACTTGCAGTCTAATGGGCAGACTGAACAGGTTAACCAGAATCTGGAGACATAGCTCAGGTGTTTTGTGTCTGAAAATCAGGATGATTGGGTAACCTGCTTACCGCTAGCTGAATTCACTGTAAATAATCATTGTCATGAATCTACTCGTAAGTCCACTTTTTTCAAGGCGTATGGGTTCTATCCTCAGTTTAGCACATTTAATTAAAAAATCCTTCTGGATTACCTGAAGAGGAACAGTTTTCATCATCTATTACGTCCGTATAGCGGTGGGTTACTATAAATTTGAGGAAGATGAGATCTAAATATAAGAGTGTGGCTGATCAGAAACATTTGGTGGGTCCGGACCTGTGTGTTGGTGATGTGGTGTGGTTGTCCTCTAGGAACATTAAGCTGAAGTTTCCATCTTGGAAACTGGGTCCCAGGTTTAACGGACCTTATAAGACTATAGCCATCGTCAATCCGATGCCGCCCACCTCTAGGATCCATAATGTATCTTTGATACCATAACCACTACCACCATCTCCTGCCATTGTCGATGGAGTTTCAATTACTGAAAATCATGGATTCTCGTTTAGTCCGTTGGTCACTTCAGTATCTGGTACATTGGAGGGGGTGTGGTCCTGAGGAGAGGATGTGGGTACCAGCATCTGACGTTCATGCGGCCAGACTGATCCAGTCTGTTCACGTGGCACACCCCGATAATCTCAGGCCTGAGGTTCCGGAGTCACGAGGTTACCGCACCAGAGAGGAGCCACTCCCATCCCCTTTATAATCTGGGTCCTGATTCTAATCCATGTCAGAGCTAGCATTTGCTGCATGGCTTAGGAAGAGAGGTGTTGATATGAAAAGGAATTTTGGAGGAGTTATCTGTGACTGTTGCGTTGTTTTTAATGTGATAATTCCCTTCATTCTTCTACTTTGGTTTCACCCCCATCCTCCTCTCCCCAGTGCATTCCTCTGTTATATTGAGTGAATATTTGTATTCCTGCTATTTTAAGTTACCTTTGTTTATGTTGCCTTGTTCGTCGGTTGATGTACTGCGGTGCACAGTAGCACCCCTCTTCCCTGATTGACGGAAGAGAACAGAGGGAGGACTAACTGAAGAGATAAGGCAAGAGTGGCAGCCATGGCATCTTCACCTTCAGAATTATCCTGGGGAATAGGGCAAGCTAGGGCGCCCCTTAGTAGTAGGGACAGTGAAGGAGTCCCTGGTCCCTTGTGACCTGACAGCTGAGTCGTGACACATACTTTTGATTATTGTGGTCAAAGAGTTCTATTTTAACCTCATCGGTCCACAGGGTTTATTTCCAATATGCATCAGGCTTCTTTAGATGTTTTTTGCATACTTCTGATGCTGAAATTTATGGTGTGGGCGCAGGAGAGGTTTCCTTCTGATAACTCTTACCTGAAGGCCATATTTGTGCAGGTGTCTCTGAACATTAGAACAATGTACAACAACTCCAGAGTCTACTAAATCTTTCTGAAGGTGTTTTGCAGTCAAAGCGGGGTTCTGATTAGCCTTTCTAGCAATCCTATAAGCAGCTCTCATTGAAATTTTGCTTGGTCTTCCAGACCTTAATTTGACCTCCATTGTACCTGTTAACTGATATTTTTTAATTATATTTCGAAATGAGGAAAGGGCAACTTGAAAACGCTTTGCTATCTTATAGCCTTCTCCTGCTTTGTGGGCCTCCACTATTTTCATTTTCAGAGTTCTAGACAGCTGCTTAGAAGAACCCATGACTGCTGTTTTTTGTCACAAGATTAAATTTGCATCACCTGGCCTTTCCTAACAATGATAGTGACAAACCATAACTCTAACAGGTTAATTGAGGTCTGAAACCTTAGTCAAAGTTATCTGAGCACACAAATCTCCAAGTGTGCCCAAAGTTTTGCAGTTTTGCATTGAGCCATTTTCCTTTTTGTAATTTTTAAAATGGTAAAAAAATGACATACATATATATATATATATATATGTGTGTATGTATATATTTATATATATTGCCCAAAATACAAAGTAAATGTGCAATCTTTAACTTTAGGCCTTTTAGGGATGATTTCATCTTCAACTTGCTTGATTGTGCACAATAACAGTAATTTTGACCCAGGGTGCCCAAACTTTTACATGCCATTGTATCTCTATTGGAGATAGCATTTATAACACAGCAGGTTTAGTTACAAAAGTACTGCAACGTATCTCTAAAACTGCACTTAGTAAAAAAATGCATACAATGTAGTTACTGTACATGTAATAAACCTACAGAAGATATATTCTCTGATTGCAGTGATCTGCTTTTCCTTTTCTTCTTTATCCATGTCCAGATGACCATGAAGACTTTTCTGTCGCAACATATCTTTGCATACAAATGCCTCATATTGCCATTATGCCTATTGTGGCTGTTAGTGACCCCATACAGTTACCATGTCCCCATTGTGCCCCACATAGTACTAGTGCCCTTTTTTGTGCCTCACAAACTCACAAAGTCATAATGCCCCCACTAACAACAAGTATGGTGCCCTCTTTTTTATGCTCTTACACAGTGAAAATTCTCTCTTTTATTTCCCACCTAAACTAATATTGCCTCCTTTGTGTTCCACAGAAGTTGTGCTTTCCTCTGTAAAGAGCACATGTGGATAGCATTGCTTCATGGGCACAAAGAAAAATTCACCCCGTGTGCCACCATAGTAATAAGCATATCAGGGGTAGAAATATCATTGGTGCAACCTGTGCAGCCGAACAGGGGCCCTAGGGGTAAGGGGGTCCATTCCAGTCCCAGAAATGGTGGTATTATTTATTTTTATCAGCTACTGGACTGCAAAGGGCCCATAGAATGTTTTTGCACAGGGACCCATTTCTGTCTGTGTCTGCAGTGAAACATTTTATCTGCTCCCTAAATTATCGAGTTCCAACCAAAGTCAAGAAAAGTGCATCTAAGTGAAACCTATGTATTATCAGTTAGAGATAGAATCTGATTTCCTAGTTTAAAATAAACATTTTTGGGACAAAATAATTGTTTATTCAGGTATATCTCTGCACAATAATACATATAATACTTTCTGGTTTGACTTTTTGAAATGTGTGGTATAGAGGGTACACATTGACAATTTCAGGGCAAAAAGAAACAGAAATAGCAATATCAATTCAGTTCTTTCTAGCAAAAGACAATCTGAAAACCAGTATGTCAGTGAATTGTATACTGAGGCAGTCCAATTTCTTCCTATGTCCCCGCCACCAAAATTACATTTTAAGATTAGATTTTAATCACCATAACAAGCCTATGCTCGTGGAATACAATGTGTGAACAGCAAGATACCAGACAAATGTTTTATTATATTTTTCTTTATTTTTTTTTACTAAGTTTAAATAAGAACCAGCGAGCCATTATGGCCAAATTGGATCTTTTCATTGTTAAATTGAAATTGTAGTGAAAAAAAATTAGAAAATAAATTAAGGAAAATATCTTTATACGAGATTTGTATTTAGTCTAACTGATGTAATGTAATAAGATACTCAATCATCACAATAATAATATGGAATTCTTGCTTGTTAATTTGAAAACAACAATAAAACAGACTACAAAAAAGCAAATTAACTAAAGAAATACTGTAAGATATGAACTGCCATTTTCATAAAATAGAGGGCTTTATTATACTATTAAACTAGTGGCACCAATATTTGAGGTCATAAAGGTTATGATCACTTTTTATCATGGCTATCTGGCAATAAAGGTAATACATTAAATATTTTTCAGCAGTCCTGGACAAATGGGAAGGTAGCATTCTGAAGATGAAAGACAAAGTGGTTTTCTATGGACAGTGCTAAATAAGGTGAAATACATGAAATAGCTATTAGCCATTTCCAGACGCCTCTGGCGGTGGCTGATATACCAGAGAAGAAAAAGAATGGGTATGTAAACTTAAACTGCTAATATTTTATTTCTCCTGATTTTTGTGAAAGGTGAGTCAGAAATCCTTCATTGGATACTTGGCTGGTCCTACCAAAACCAGTGTGCTTGATTCTAATGGCGAATATTTCACCCAGAGCCATAGGGTACTCTTTGTACAGACTCTTGCTCATCACTGCCATGCGGATTACTCCTAAAGATAAGGGACATTGCAGGTAGAAAGCACAAAAGAAAATGTAATCTTCATAGGAATCTCTTTATAGTCTTCTGCTTCTTGTTTCGTGATATCTCCTATTTTAGTGCAGCTCTGCGCTGAATATTTTAAAACTGAATAATCAGGTGTTAGATTCAAGGGAATAAACTGTAGCACATTTTGAGACTACATATACATGTATCATCTCCATGTTACATATTGCGGGCTCACTAGGGGAGGTGGACCCTCTAATCCCAAGGTGTAGGTGGGCATGCGGGCCATGGGCGTTGGTGAAGCAAGCAGGTGAGGCCTGCAGGACATGAACAGCAGACAGAAGACTGTTAACAGAGGTATTGAAGTTCGCAGAAGGATAACTCATGGACTGGAAGTAGCAGAAAGCCAGGTAACAGAGTTATTGGAGATCACAGGCAGATGCAGAGTGACTGAACACCACAGGAAGATTACAGAGTGAGTGAACACCGCAGGCAGATTATAGAGTCACTGAAGACCGTGTGCAGATTGCAGTCACTGAAGACAACAGAGAGATTGTAGAGTCACTGAAGACCACAGGCAGATGATAGAGTCACTGAAGATCGCAGGTAGATTACAGAGTCATTTAAGACTACAGGCAGATTAAAGAGTCACTGAAGACCACAGGCAGATTGCAGAGATACTGAAGACCATTTCACATACACAAATGCACCGCTACAGCTTCTACAATGGCTGTTGTCTAGTACGTCTCCACTTTGTGTCTCCATGCTGTTTTATATGTAACCACTGAATAAAGGATAATATTGGAATGGTGAGTGCCTCACGACACTTTATTTTTGGATTTAATTCTACAATCTGCCTGAGGTCTTCAGTGACTCTGCTGTTTTATATGTTTTGGATTTGGACTTTTGGTTAGACATTTTTTGGTGTGGCACCAGAAACCCCTGAAATAGTACTAAGGATCAATCCTGGAGTTTTTCAGCTGTGCGGTCTATTCTGTTTGCTTGGTGAAATTGTAGAATTACTGAAGACCGCAGGCAGATTGCAGAGTGACTGAAGTCCACAGACTGATTGCCGAGATACTGAAAGCTGCAGGCAGATTGCAGAGTTAGGCCGGTGTCACACTAGCGAATAAATCGGATGAATGCAATGCGATAAAAAATCGCATTGCATTCGTCCCAATGTTATTCTATGGTTTAGCTCCCATTATTTTTGGTAGATCTTTTTCTCGGACCGAGACAATCGCAGCATGCTGCGATTGTCACCGATTTTAGGATCGGATTCGCCAATGCAAGTGTATGGGTGCGATAAAAAATCGGATTACAAACGGACCACATGTGTGACTTCTCCAGGTCAACAGGAAATAGCATCAGGCATTGGCAGGAAGCTTTGGGATGCAAATTTCACTTGCAGCTTAAAAAAAACCCAGGAAGAACGCCTCCACGGAGTCCTCCATCATGTCCATGCCAGTGAATGTCGAAATGCTGATAGTTCTGGTCCAGGAAAGGCCATAACTATGGGACCAGAGAGATCCCCACTATGCTGACCGGGCATGCAAGGAGGCAGCGTGGAGAAGAATCTGTTCCCAGATGATCAGTGGTTATGCGGCCAGACCTCGGGAGGAGCAGGAGCAAATTAGTAAGTTAAATATTCCCAAAAAAATCAATTTGACTGTAAAAATGTGGACACATAATAAAAAAGGCAAATGTAATATGCTCAATGTAAGTTACAATATGTGGCCTCCTTGCTCAAATATCTTTACCAAATTACTACGCCATTAATGTCTGCATATTTTCAACATCTAAATTATACCTCTCTGACTGGTGGCCCCATTACCATTTTTGGAAAAAAATTGCAATCCTTAGCTAATTGTTCTTCCACCAAATGCAGTGCTCGCCCTGTTTTTTGGTCCGTATCTTAGCCAGTTTATATGTTTTTTTTTTAATCAAAATATAATAGATGTTCGCATCCAGACATCATTACCCAAGGTTTTTCTACATTTTGTTTTAAGGTAGGTTGGTTAGAAGGTCCTTGGTAGTAGGCCTCAAACTGTTACTCATTTTTGGAGTATTGGTGTAGAGCCATCAGAAATCGAATTCATATAAGTTAAAAAATGGGTGCCTAAGCATATGTAAACCGTTGATAACATAGCCATATGTGTGTTCTTAAATCCTGTGTTTTGCTTTACATTGTAGTGACTGATGTGATGAGGCATTGGTGCAGCTGTAGGGAAACATATAGGAGGGAGAGACAGCTGAGGGCCCGTAGTGGAGCGGCCAGAACCACCAAGAGGAAATACCTCTACTTCGACCTGCTACATTTCCTTGCTCCTGTGATGGATCTGAGACCGTAAGTGCAGGGTTTAATTTTGTACTTTCTATTTTTTCAATGCAAAATATTAATGTTTTTTGTTACATTATAGCACCGAGTCAAACCTCACAGAGAGGGAGACGGGTTCCAACTCTGAGGTGGTGATAGTTCCAGTGTCTGATCTTGCTGCAGGGTCAGGCCCATCTGCAGAACTTCCCAGAGCCACACCCCCACCACCAAGATCACCACCACCAGAACCTGGTAGCCAGGCAGCACAACATGATGACCAGGGCAACAGTAGCAGCCCCACCATGCCACTGGATACCTCTCCACAGCCTTCTGCCCTAGCTGCTCATGATGATGGGGAGGAGGCTTATGGGCGCAGTCTGGCACAGTACTTGAGGGTAATTCCCCGTCAGTACAGACTGCGTACCAGAGGGGCTCTACAAATCGTTTTGGATGCCAGCACACCACCCAATAATCCCCGCACTGTGTTTCAGTTTTTGGAAAGGTGGCAGCTATCGGAGGAAAATCAAATAGATAGTCTGGTTGGACTTGTGACAAGTCAACCATCTTTGGAACCTCTTCCTCCTCCTCCGCCACGGGTGCCAACACCTCCACCACGGCTGCCAACACCTCCGCCTCAGCCTGCACACATACAGAATGTGGCTCCACAGGTCCAATACATGGGCCAGGGTGCACATGCACAATATGGCCACTTTAACTTACCCAATGTTGGAGGGTGGCCCCAACATGGGTATGTTAGACATGGCCATATTGGGGATATGGGCAATTTGGGCAGCGCTACCAGGACTACCCCCAGCAATTTCCAAATTACCCCTACTCAAACCCCCAAATTCATCCTGCCAGGATGCAGCAGATGCCAGAGCCAACTGGCAGCGCACAGGGGGACAGAGATGTGGCCCAGCAACCAAGGACAAATGTCCAAACAGGACCCCCACCTTCACCACCCCCAACCTACCATGACTTGTAGGTTTTATTTTCGGACTTTTTTGTTTGGTTTGGTTTTTATACAGTATGTATATTTTTTGTGTCCAAAGGTTACCTAATAATGTGCTGCTAAAATTATGCCATATGGTACTAATATGGTTATTTTCTTTTGGCATTCAAAAAGAGAAAACAAGTAATAAACTTGTTAACATTCACAATGTGTGCCTGTTCATGTTCGGACATGTTCTGTAATGTGTTAGATACATCTAAAACACTAAAGTAGTCACAAAAACACACAAAAGGGCAAGCAAAAATTTTTTATGAGAACACAACACAACCAAACCACTACATAGATAAGGCATCATCTTGCCAGGGAGTAGCCTCCTGAGGTGTAAGAAAATAAGTAGTGAACACATCACGTACTTTGAGTCCTGAGATTGGACGACGGGGTGGGATTACATGTGTCCTAGGCCTAGACACATTGGCAGACTCAACTTCAGCATCATGATGTGAGGGGCAATCATGAATTCGTGTGAAGTTATGTAGGACCACACAGGCTTTAATAACTTCATTGACATTAGCTTCACTCAGCTGAATCGCGGACTGTAGGACCCTCCATTTGGCCAAAAGAATACCAAAGGTGCACTCCACCAGTCGCCGAGCACATGATAGGCACAAGTTAAATATTCGATGCCGGTGGTCAAGGGTTCGTCGTGGATATGGCCTCATGACATGTCTGGTCAATTGAAATGCCTCATCTGCTACAAGAACATAAGGCACCGGTTCCAGATTTGAGTCTGGAAGCTGACATGGTGGTGGTAGGTCCAGGTGATTATTACGCAGCTGCCGACACATAATGGAAGAATTGAAGACTCTGGAGTCCCCAGTTCTTCCATAGGCCCCAATATCAACAATTATAAACCTGTAGTGAGTGTTGACCAGGGCCAACAATACTACAGAGAAATATTGTTTATAATTATAGAATTGGGACCCTGAGTTTGGCGGCTTACGCACACGGATGTGCTTCCCATCCAGGGCTCCAATACATTGTGGAAACTGGCACGTGGCCTCAAATCCACGGGAGATACGCAACCAGTCTGCCATTTTGGGCTCTGGCATTACCACATGATGGAGTCTGAACCAGATTTCGGAGCATGTAGACCGGACAATGCCAGAGATTGTTGATTTCCCGATTATAAATTCTAAATGCAGACCAGCATATGTAAGGCCAGTTGAAAGGAAGCTAAAATAAAATAAAAAAAAATGAGTACACAGCCCAACAAACAACAGATAAAGCTTAAATCACATTTAGAGGTTATCAATTCTAAAGTATGCATGATCAACATTAAATTACATGCCATGGCTTGGTTCAGTAATACACAAGCATATAATGTTTCTTGGGAAATATGCTTGTAAATATATAATATTACATGGCTAAAATCTATAAGATTCAAGGTCTGGAAATGAAATATGCTGCTTCACACATCATCAACATATTGCTTTAAGACATACCATAAGGTGAGGAGAAGCCGCTCCTCTGCAGAAATAGCTTTGTGCATCCTCGTGTCCTGAAACGTGATACCAGGGCGCATAATCTCTAGCAAAAGATTAAATGTAGCAAGGCTCATCCAACAATACTGAAAGAACTTCTCCGGATGGCTATGCAGAAACGTATAGAGACGGTGGAAATGGCCTTTAACCCCTCTCTGCCATTAGACATACTAACCCGTCCATGTGCCCTGGGACTTAATTCCCAAGGACGGGATAGTACGTCTAATGCGATCAGCGGCGCCCACGCGGTGAGCACCGCTGATCGCGGCCGGGTGTCAGCTAATTATCACAGCTGACACCCGGCACAATGTGTCAGGGGCAGTCACGGACTGCCCCCAACACGTTAACCCCTTGTACACGCGATCAAACACGATTGCGGTGTACCGGGAGTTAAAGGGAAGCTTCGGCAGGGAGGGGGCTCCCTCTGTGCTTCCCTGAGCCCCCCACGGCAGCGGATTCAAGATGGCAACGGGGGCCTTCGGGGGCCTGTAGGGAGCTGACTTCCTCACTGCCTGCAAAGCGCAGGCATGAGGAAGTCTGCAGAACTGCCTGCGACAGATTGCTGATCTGTCACAGTGATCTGTGATGTGACAGATCAGCGATCTGTCACAGGACAGTGATGTCCCACCTGGGACTATGTAATAAAGTAAAAAAAAAAAAAAAAAAGTGTAAAAATAATTTTAAAAAAATGACTAAATAAATTAGTAAAAAAAAAAAAAATGTTCCCCAATAAATTCATTTTTTGAAAATAAAAAACAAAACAATAAAAGTACACATATTTGGTATCGCTGCGTCCGTAGCGACCTGCCCTATAAAACTGTCCCATTAGTTAACCCCTTTAGTGAACCCCTTAAAAAATAAAAATAAAAAGCGAAGCAAAAAATAATGATTTATTATCATACCACCAAACAAAAAGTGCAATAACGCGCGATCAAAAAGATGCATATAAATATCCATGGTACCGCTGAAAACGTCATCTTGTCCCGTAAAAAACGAGCCGCCATACAGCATCATCCGCAAAAAAATAAAAAAGTTATAGCTCGCAGAATAAAGCGATGCAAAAATAATTATTTTTTATATAAAATTGTTTTCATTGCAAAAAACCAACAAAACATAAAAAAACCTAAATGAGGTATCGCTGTAACCATACCGACGCGAAGAATAAAAGCGCTTTATCAATTTTACCGCACGAGGAACGGTGTAAACGCACCCCCCCAAAAGAAATTAATGAATCGCTGGTTTTTGTTCATTCTGCGTCCCAAAAATCGGAATAAAAAGCGATCAAAAAATGTCAGGTGCCCAAAAATGGTATCCATAAAAACGTCAACTCGTCCCGCAAAGAATAAGACATCACATGACTCGGTGGATCAAAATACGGAAAAATTATAGCTCTTAATATGTGGTGATGCAAAAACTATTTTTACAATAAAAAGCGTCTTTTAGCGTGCGACAGCCGCCAAACATAAAAACCGCCATAAATAGTAAATCAAACCCCCCCGTTATCACCCCCTTAGTTAGGGAAAAATAATAAAATAAAAAAAAGTATTTATTTCCATTTTCCCATTAGGGTTAGGGTTAGGGTTAGGGTTAGGGCTAGGGTTAGGGTTAGGGCTAGGGTTAGGGTTAGGGTTAGGGCTAGGGTTAGGGCTAGGGTTAGGGCTCAGATTAGGGTTAGGGGTGTGTTGGGGTTAGGGTTTGAGTTATAATTGGGGGGTTTCCACTGTTTGGGCACATCAGGTGCTCTCCAAATGCAACATGGCGTCTGATCTCAATTCCAGCCAATTCTGCGTTGAAAAAGTCAAATGGTGCTCCTTCCCTTCCAAGCTCTGCCAAACAGTGTTTTACCCCCACATATAGGGTATCAGCATACTCAGGACAAATTGAAAAACAACTTTTGGGGTCCAATTTCTCCTGTTACCCTTAGGAAAATAAAAAATTGGGGGCAAAAATATCATTTTTGTGGAAAAAAATGATTTTTTTATTTTCACTCCCAGGCGTTATAAACTTCTGTGAAGCACTTGGGGGTTCAAAGTGCTCACCACACATCTAGATAAGTTCCGTGGGGGGTCTAGTTTCCAAAATGGTGTCACTTGTGGGGAGTTTCAATAGTTTAGGTACATCAGGGGCTCTCCAAACGCACATGACACCCGCAGACCAATCCATCAAAGTCTGCATTCCAAAATGTCACTACTTCCTTTCTGAGCCCCGACGTGTGCCCATACAGTAGTTTTCTCCCACATATGAGGTATCAGCGTACTCAGGACAAATTGAACAACAACTTTTGGGGTCCAATATCTCCTGTTACCCTTGGGAAAATAAAAAAATTGGAGACTAATTGATCATGTTTGTGGAAAAAATACGATTTTATATTTTCATGCCTGGACATTATATACTTCTGTGAAGCCCTTGGGGGTTCAAAGTTCTCACCACAGATCTAGATAAGTTCCTTAGGGGGTCTAGTTTCCAAAATGGGGTCATTTGTGGGGGGTTTCCACTGTTTAGGTACATTAGGGGCTCTCCAAAGGTAACATGACACCCGCAGACCATTCCATCAAAGTCTACATTCCAAAACTTCAATACTTCCCTTCCGAGCCCCGACGTGTGCCCATACAGTAGTTTTCTCCCACATATGGGGTGTCAGCGTACTCAGGACAAATTGGACAACAACTTTTGGGGTCCAATTTATCCTGTTACCCTTGGGAAAATAAAAAAAATGGGTACTAAAAGATGATGTTTGTTGAAAAAATACGATATTTTTATTTTCACGCCCGGTTGTTATAAACTTCTGTAAAGCACTGGGGGGTTCAAAGTGCTCACCACACATCTAGATAAGTTTCTTGGGGGGTCTAGTTTCCAAAATGGTGTCATTTATGGGGGGTTTCTACTGTTTTGGTACATCAGGGGCTTTCCAAACGCGACATGGTGTCTGATCTCAATTCCAGCCAAAAACGTCAAATGGCGCTGCTTCCCTTCCGAGCTCTGCCATGCGCCCAAATAGTCATTTACACCCACATATGGGGTATCAGTGTACTCAGGACAAATTGCACAATAACTTTTAGGGACCTATTACCCTTGGAAAAATAAAAATTGGGGGTGAAAAGATCATTTTTGTGGAAAAATATGATTTTTTAATTGTACCGCTGTACGTTATAAACTTCTGTGAAGCCCTTGTGGGTTAGAAGTTCTCACCACATATCTAGATAAGTTCCTTGGGGGTCTAGTTTCCAAAATGGGGTCACTTGGGGGGGTTTCCACTGTTTAGGTACATCAGGGGCTCTCCAAACATGACATGGTGTCCGATCTGAATTCCAGCCAATTTTGCATTGAAAAAGTCAAATGGCGCTCTTTTCCTGCTGAGGTCTGCCATGCGCCGAAACAGTGGTTCCCCCCCACATATCAGGTATCGGCGTACTCAGGACAAATTGCACAATAACTTTTGCAGTCCAATTTCTCCTGTTACCCTTGGTAAATTAAAAAAAATTGAACCTGAAGTATTTTTTTTAGTGAAAAAAAGTTAAATGTTCATTTTTTTTTAAATATTCAAAAAATTCCTGTGACGCACCTAAAGGGTTAATAAACTTCTTGAATGTGGTTTTGAGCACCTTAAGGGGTGCAGTTTTTAGAATGGTGTCACTTTTGGGTATTTTCTATCATATAGACCCCTCAAAGTGGCTTCAAATGTGATGTGGTCCTAAAAATAAAATGGTGTTGTAAAAATGAGAAATCGCTGGTCAACTTTTAACCCTTATAACTTCCTAACAAAAAAAAATTTTGGTTTCAAAATTGTGCTGATGTAAAGTAAACATGTGGGAAATGTTACTTATTCAGTTTTTTGTGTGTTATATTTCTGTGATTTAAGGGCATGAAAATTCAAATTTGGAAAATTGCGAAATTTTCAAAATTTTCGCCAAATTTCCGCTTTTTTCACAAATAAACGCAAGTTATTTGAATGAAATTTTACCACTAACATGAAGTACAATATGTCACGAGAAAACATTGTCAGAATCACCGGTATCCATTGAAGCGTTTCAGAGTTATTACCTCATAAAGGGACAGTGGTCAGAATTGTAAAAATTGGCCTGGTCATTAACGTGCAAACCACCCTTGGGGCTTAAGGGGTTAAATATCCTGTGCACCAAAAGCGGATGGACCCACATTAGTCTACGCCTCCTCGGATCCACAATCACAGGGTATTGCTCACCAAAACGTCGGGATATAACCCAATAGAAAAGAACACGCTCAGTGGTGTTAAAAGTCAGCCTGTCTGTCATGTTTAGCACAAAGCAGAGATAACAAAATCCAAGCACTGACTATCTGGCAAAGGTAGCAGGCTCACACCTGTTGGAGAGCCAATAAATATAGGGCGGGATGATTATTTAAATTAGTTTCAGGCCTAAAAACTGTTATTTGTCCATTTTGCAAGGCTCCGATAAAAAATCGCCAGACGGATGTCAAACGGATGCTTAGATGTGAATAAAATCGGATCATCCCTGGAAATTCGGATCACAGACGGATCCCTGGTCAAGAAACCTTTGTGCGATTTCGGGCCTTCAAAATTGGACCAATTTTTTTATCGTTGTGTGTGAATCAGCCTCCGTGAAAACCACAGGCATATTGTAGAGTCACTGAAGACCGCAGGCAGATTGCAGAGTTTGTGAAAACCACAGGCAGACTGCAGAGTCACTGAAGACTGCAGGCAGATTGCAGAGTTAGGCTGTGTGCACACGATGCGGATATCCAGCGGTTCCGCAGAGGATTTTACCGCGCAGAAACGTTGCATATCCGCATTGTGATGTACAGTAGCATTGAAAGCAATGAAAAAAAAAACGCTGTGCAGACGCTGCGGATTTTTCCACGCGGTTTTCCTGCGGTACAAAATCCGCAGCATGTTACTTCTTTTGTGCGGTTTTCCACCTCCCCTGTCTCCAAATCCGCAGGGGGAAAACCCCAGTGGAAAACCGCACAAAAACCGCAAGAAAACCGCATTAAAAATGGAAGAAATCAGCAGGAAAAATGCAGGTCATTTGACCTGCGGATTTCTTCTATTCTGCAAGGAAAAATCCGCAGGGTCTAAAAGTACATCTGCACTCAGCCTTACTGAAGACCGCAGACTGATTGCAGAGATACTGAAAGCCGCAGGCAGATTGCAGAGTCACTGAAGAACATGGGCAGATTACAGAGTGGCTGAAGACCACAGGCAGATAGCAGCGTCACTGAAAGTCACAGGCAGACTGCAGAGTTACTGAATACCACAAGCAAACTGCAGAGTCACTGAAGGCCGCTGGCAGATTAAAGAGCTACTGAATACCACAGGTAAATTTCAGAGTTACTAGAAACTGCAGGCAGTTTGTAGAGTTACTGAAGACCTCAGACAAATTGTAGAATTACTGAAGACCATAAGCAGATGGGAAACTCAAGGACTGGAAACTGCAGGAAGACAGGAGGGGTCATGGAGACCGCAGACAGATAGTAGACAAAATTCTGGAGTAACAAAAAAGTCTAAATAACATGGAAGCCTCACGCTGCTAGGAGACATCATGGAAACGCAGTAAAGGTTATAGAAGACCAGAACAGGTAGCAGACAGAACTCCAAAGTAACTAGAAGGTCTGAAAACCATGAAAGCTGCAGGCAGATAGAAGATGTCAAGGAGAAGCTAGCCATTTAGCAGTGGTATGGAAAACTGCAGACATGTAACTCAGGAACTTGAAACTTTTTGGAGACTCTGGATGGGAACTGTGCACATACAAACTAAAAGTCATACTAGAAAGTCTTAATACCAAGACCAAGATATATGTCTTTGGAGGCTTTATATAAGTCTAGGAAAAAAACACATGGGAGTATGACGGGCCCCTCGCAAAGCCTGATGTGCAGCACAAGAAAGTCTAGCAGACCAGGGTGAGGGAAGCAAAGTGCGGATCTGAGAGGTGTGTAGCACTAATAGATTTTCTATTCATCTTTGGCCTACACATTTAAGCTACACGTGTGAATTGATTCAAATGATATCATAAAACTAAAACGTTGAATGATAAATCACACTATAGATGAAAAATAGAAGACATATTTCTTAATTGTTATACCAATATAAAGTACGACTCTATTGTATCCAGAGCAAAAATGAAACCCAAATAGAGAAAACTACCTGTCCCAATAGTGGATAAAACAATGTGTCGCTTTAGATTCGCACTATCACATCTTTTCTTCAGTCTAATGAGACTAGATTTAACAATTCCCAGAAGACATGAACCACATTTGTCTTAGACAGAACAGGGATACAGGGATAATTGAACATCTGTCTGCTTCGAACAAGTGAAGAGAATTGTTAGGTCTATTTGAAAGTGAGAAATGGAAAGAATAGCAATGTCCTTGTAAAATGGCAAAAAATTAAAACATGTTTTGTTTATTTAGTGTTTTCCATCTGTCAAGTGCAAGGACCTTTTAAAGGAAAACTAAGCATTTTATGCTGGTCATGGCATCCTGATCAGTTCATAATGAAAGTTTTAATGTTAGGTGTCAATAAATATTTACTAGTAATATGGGCAGTTAGTGTATAAAAGCAGCTGAGAAACAGCTAGAACTGGTCCAGTTTTCTTGTCACCTAATGTAGCTGGACATTGACTGCCTGCATCGTCAGATTGCCTTCATTATCCAAGCTCATTCTCCTCTAGACCTAGATCAATATGTGATCTCATTGTGGATAGGGAGCTGCAGGAATGTTGTCCAGTGAAAAATAATGTGTACTGGTAAATGGGCAATAAATCAATACATTATAGTGTATATTGGTAGTTTAGCTGAAATGGAGTCCCAGACAGGCAGTCTCTTTTATTTTTTTCAAGCATCAACCAACCACCGCACAAGGATGCTGATCATATTTCTATATGGTAACATATCAAAGTACCATAGTATCTATCTTGCAATGTTATTACAAGCAACAATCACATATGCATGTTCATACAGTATGTGTGTATGTATGTACAGCTCTGGCAAAAATTAAGAGACCACTGCAAAATTTTCAGTTTGTCTGATTTTTCTCTTTATAGGTATATTTTCGAGTAAAACGTAATTTTTTTTTTAATCTATAAACTACTGACAAGCAACATATGTCCGAATCTCCAAGCAATAAATTTTGTATTTTTTTTCTAAAAATTCGAAATGGTCAAAATGAAATAAAAGAGCCAGTGCTTTCAGCCTTAAATAATGCAAATAAGACAAGTTCATAATCATTTAGAAACAACAACACTAATGTTTTAACTCAGGAAGAGTTCAGAAATCAATATTTAGTGGAATAACCATGATTTTTAATCACAGCTTTCATGCGTCTTGGCATGCTTTCCACCAGTCTTTCACACTGCTCCTGGTACAAAAAAAGCAGCTCTTCTTTGTTTGATGGCTTTTGACTATCCATCATCCTCTTGATTACATTCCCAATGGGGTTCAGGTCTGGAGATTGGGCTGCCCATGACAGGGTTTTGATATGGTGGTCTCTTAATTTTTGCCAGAGCTGTATGTACTGTATATACAGAGAGAGATTAGAAATGAGCAGATTTTTTGAAATTCAAACTAATATACAGTAGAAAGAATAAAAAGTTTTACAATTTTTAAACTTAAAAATTTATGTCAACCCTTTTAAAAACAAATGTATTAAAAATAAATAAAGACCCATTGTTATCATTGCATCAATACAAGTCCAATCTACCAAAATTGTAATTAACCCACTTGGTAAACACCAAAAGGAGAAAAAGAAATCCAAAATAAAAAATGCTGATTTTTGTCATCACAATGCTTTAAAAAAAATGAAAAAAGGATCAAAATGTAGTACCAATTCAAAATGGTATAAGAATATTTGCTCGCCCCACAAAAATAAGCCTTGCTACATCTCCAAGGATCAAAAAAATAAATGTGATGGGTCTCAGAAAATGGCAACACAAACCCCCAAATTTTGTTCTTACAAATTTCCACATTAATTGGACAAGATTAGTATTGCCATAATTGTACTGATCTGGAGAAGGGCCATCAAGTAGTGTTTGTGACCATAACGTATACAGTGGGGAAAAAAAGTATTTAGTCAGTCAGCAATAGTGCAAGTTCCACCACTTAAAAAGATGAGAGGTGTCTGTAATTTACATCATAGGTAGACCTCAACTATGGGAGACAAACTGAGAAAAAAAAATCCAGAAAATCACATTGTCTGTTTTTTTTTTTCATTTTATTTGCATATTATGGTGGAAAATAAGTATTTGGTCAGAAACAAAATTTCATCTCAATACTTTGTGATATATCCTTTGTTGGCAATGACAGAGGTCAAACGTTTTCTGTAAGTCTTCACAAGGTTGCCACACACTGTTGTTGGTATGTTGGCCCATTCCTCCATGCAGATCTCCTCTAGAGCAGTGATGTTTTTGGCTTTTCGCTTGGCAACAAGGACTTTCAACTCCCTCCAAAGGTTTTTTATAGGGTTGAGATCTTCGAGACTGGCTTGGCCACTCCAGGACCTTGAAATGCTTCTTACGAAGCCACTCCTTCGTTGCCCTGGCGGTGTGCTTTGGATCATTGTCATGTTGAAAGACCCAGCCACGTTTCATCTTCAATGCCCTTGCTGATGGAAGGAGGTTTGCACTCAAAATCTCTCGATACATGGCCCCATTCATTCTTTCATGTACCCGGATCAGTCGTCCTGGCCCCTTTGCAGAGAAACAGCTCCAAAGCATGATGTTTCCACCACCATGCTTTACAGTAGGTATGGTGTTTGATGGATGCAACTCAGTATTCTTTTTCCTCCAAACACGACAAGTTGTGTTTCTACCAAACAGTTCCAGTTTGGTTTCATCAGACCATAGGACATTCTCCCAAAACTACTCTGGATCATCCAAATGCTGTCTAGCAAACTTCAGACGGGCCCGGACATGTACAGGCTTAAGCACTGGGACACGTCTGGCACTGCAGGATCTGAGTCAATGGTGGCGTAGTGTGTTACTTATGGTAGGCCTTGTTACATTGGTCCCAGCTCTCTGCAGTTCATTCACTAGGTCCCCCAGCGTGGTTCTGGGATTTTTGCTCACCATTCTTGTGATCATTCTGACCCCACGGGGTGGGATTTTGCGTGGAGCACCAGATCGAGGGAGATTATCAGTGGTCTTGTATGTCTTCCATTTTCTAATTATTGCTCCCACAGTTGATTTCTTCACTCCAAGCTGGTTGGCTATTGCAGATTCAGTCTTCCCAGCCTGGTGCAGGGCTACAATTTTGTTTCTGGTGTCCTTTGACAGCTCTTTGGTCTTCACCATAGTGGAGTTTGGAGTCAGACTGTTTGAGGGTGTGCACAGGTGTCTTTTTATACTGATAACAAGTTTAAACAGGTGCCATTACTACAGGTAATGAGTGGAGGAAAGAGGAGACTCTTAAAGAAGAAGTTACAGGTCTGTGAGAGCCAGAAATCTTGATTGCTTGTTTCTGACCAAATACTTATTTTCCACCATAATATGCAAATAAAATGAAAAAAAAACAGACAATGTGATTTTCTGGATTTTTTTTTCTCAGTTTGTCTCCCATAGTTGAGGTCTACCTATGATGTAAATTACAGATGCCTCTCATCTTTTTAAGTGGTGGAACTTGCACTATTGCTGACTGACTAAATACTTTTTTTCCCCACTGTATATTGCAGAGGCAGTGTTGATACACAGTGCTGAGCCCTATTCCACAATTATTCAAAGCCAGAAAAGTGACAGTACATCATTACTTTAAGACATAAGGATCAGTCAATTTGGACAAATGCTACAACCTTGCAGGTATCTTCAATTGCAGTCATCAAAACCATCAATCACTATGATGAAACTGGATCTCATGAAGACAAGGAAGAACAAGAATTACCCTCAGCTTCAGAAGATATGTTGATTACAGCTACCAGCCTTTTCGAAAACGCAAATTGACAGCAATTGACACATCAGCCTTCATAAATTATGCACAGACACAAAGTAGCAGATACATCTCAACATCAACAATTCATAGTAGACTGTGATTAGGAGAGTTGAGTGAATATGTTTGGATTCGGTTCCAAATACAAACGGCAGCGAATATTATTTTTGCAATATTTGTCAAACACAGCCAAACGTCTTTAGAGTCAATGGAAGTAGACATTACCAAATATGTTCGGAACTGATCATCAAACATGCATTCAGCACAAATAGGGAACCAATATGGCATAAATATGGCAAATTCAGATTCAGCGACCAAATCCGAACAAATTCGCTCAACTCTAGTGATAAGTAGGCTTTTGTGGTTGAATTGTTGTAAACAAATCACTACTTTGGACAATAAGCAAAATGAGATTTGTTTGGGCCAAGCAACACAATAACTGGACATTAGATCAGTGGAAATCTTATTGTAGTCCTAGGAGTCAACATTTGAGATTTTTATTACCAATTGCTGACAGCTTTCCACTAATAGTGTGTCGTTATGTATGGCTTCCACATCATTTTGCAATGACATGCCATTCCATATGCTGTGTACTTAGTGGACCAATATATTTGTTGCAACAGGACAATGACCTAAAACAAACCTCCAGGCTACATAGGGGCTATATGAAAAAGAAGATTGACATTATTTGGGAAAAGATGAGCAGCAAAAAGAAGGCAAAGCAGCCAGCAAGTGATCAGCACCTCTGGGACTGCCTTTAAAACTGTTGGAAAGCCATTTCATGTGACTTCTTGATTAAACTGCTTGAGAGAATGCCTAGGGTGTCTAAAGCTGTTATCAGAGTAAAAGGGGGGTACTTGATGAATTTAAGGCTTAAAACATATACAGGTCTATTTCACACTTGTTTCTTTGCATCTTATTTCCACATGTGTACCTTCATGATTTTGGTGTCTTTAGACTGAAAGCATTGTAAGAACAGGAGTGTCTAAACCTATAACTGATATAGTATATAAATAAATATATGTTGATAGATATACTGTATATACACATACATATTGTAGCAAAGCGAGGTAGGTCAAGATTAAATTCTAGTTCTACAGGTTCTGATTAGTTGCACCTGGGTGGATCTGCATATAGCCAGGCTAGTTGTTCACCTTAGGCAGTCAACTGGGGGAAGCTAATCAGAGGGGAATGTATTGGAGCTGGTGAGAGAGGGAAAAGCCAGAAACTCTCTGAGACAATACTGCACAGGCCATGTTCCCAAAATGCAAGTATAAGTGGTTGCTATTGACGAGAGCTGTTTTATTTGACCAAACTGGAACTAGATCAGCTGTGTATAAGTAGCCTGGGTCTGTTTTCATTAGTTAGGTGCATGACAAAGCTAGAGTTTTTGTGTTTATGGTTTTGTTTTTCAGTGCTGTTCAACCTAGGAAGTAAACGTCACTATTCTGGTGAGGCACATGTCACCATTCTGTTGTCGGTTGTGTCTCAGGACCAGGAGCTCCTTCCCTGTCCCTAACGCTAAGGAGACCCTAGCTTGTCCTGTTCCATGGATTACTTCTGATGGTGAAGACGCCGTGGCCATGGACCTTGCCTTAGCTCCTAAATCCACCCTCAGTCTGTACCCTTCCCCCACACAAGGAAGAGGGGAGTAGTCGTTTACCATAATACATCAATCAGATTAACAAGGCAATAGAAACAGGGATAAAGGAAAATACAAATCATATACATTTAATGGTATATGTAACAAAAATGATCATGTGCATGAGCCAGGTGGTGCTAATAGCATTTTAGCAAAGATAACCACACAGGCCTCCTGCAGACCTCAAGTTGTCATGATAACTCATCGGAAGCCCCATGATCATGTGACAGAGGCGCTAATGGGTGGAGCTAAGATGCACATATGGTTCCCTCTAGTTAAATGCCACTGTCAGAGATTTACAGCGACATTTGACTAGTTAACAGCCGCTAAATTGGATCAGCTGTCATGTGCCGGAAAAGGTGAGGCCTCTGGAGGTGGAGAGCGACCTATAATGGATATACATGTCATAGGTCATTAATGGAGGAAAACATCAATAGGGCAACACGAGAGGAGCAGCATCTGGAGCTTTCATTAAATGTGTACCTATTTGCTATTTTAAGAAGAAAGGAGGCTGCACTCACCTTTCCGGGTATTGATATTCTATTCACAAGCAGGTAAAAGCATTGTGGTGCAGCAGAAGAAGTGGAGATAACATAGGACTATGGTCATTCGTGCTGCAAGCACTTCCACGAGTCCAAGGCCTTGACCTTGGACCTTGGATCCATGGAAGCAGTTACTCTCCACCTCTTCTCCCACTCCAAAATGCTTTTACCTTCTTGTGAATAAAATATCAATGCCCAGAATGGTGAGTGCTGCCTCCTGCCACGCTGCAGCTCTGCAGGTAAATGAAAACTCCACAAGATGGCAGCAGAGTGGAGGAAAGGCTGAAATACTGCACATAGCAGACCAGCAGCACTGCAGTGAGGCTACCACCAGGTGGCAGCAGAATAGTTAAACAAGCCGGGTCGATAACAGAGAGTAGCATAGTACCAAGGGAAATTCCAAAACACAGAGTCAGAGGAACACCAAAAAGGTCAGTAACGGTCAGAAGCAGAAATACCAGAAGCAAGAGACAGGAGCAATTCAGGCCAAAGCAGAGTCGGTTACCGGGAAATCCAAGCACACAAGGATACACAGAGATGGGACAGGCAGGGACCAAAAACACAAACACAAGCAAAGTCAGCTATATGCAGTAGGACAAACCAGGTGTTCTCCAGAGTCAGCTACGCAAGCCCTATGCAGGAAATATAACTGACACTGCCTGCAGGAAGCAGCACAGAGAACTAGCCGACCTGACACCAAAATGAGGCAGAGAAAAGTTAACCCCTGAATGACCAGACAGGGAAAAGGAGAGACAGGAAAAACCCAGTCTGGATCATGATACCTCCTTTCGTTTTGGACATTCATGCTTTGCTGTTTTCTGGTTGGCAACCCGGACACTGGGTTTCACATATAGGTTGTCCTAGGAACTGCCTCAGACACGTGCATCAGGACCAGCCTTTCTGCCTGGTGCTGGGTTGCATTCCTCTCTCCACCCACTATTTGCTATTTTAAACCTGCAAATTGTCTCTTCAGAGAGGGAGAGGACTAGAACTCTATTGCCACCTATTGTGAGTAGCAATCCTAAAAGTCAATGTCGACCCTTTAACGAGCCTTGTCACATGACTTAGTATAAAAGCCAAACCAGAATCTCAATTTGCAGACACTGTATTTTGGAGTACTGCCCCTTGTTAGGGCAAAGTGTGAGATCTGATAGGTGGCACTAGAGTTCTAGTCCTCTTCCTCTCAGAAGAGACAATTTGCATATTTCCCAGAGGAGCATTGCGGCTTTAAGTCTCCTCATCTCTGCATGCTTAACATGTCACTCTCCTCAAGGAGAAATAATACTTCTTGGATCCCGGTCAGACGCCTCTCACACAGCCAAACCAGATCTCACACTTTGCACTGACGAGGGGCAGTACCTAGAAACACAGTGTCTGAAAATTGAGATTATGGTTTGGCTTTTACCTAAGTCATGTGACAATGCTCGTTAAAGGGTCGACATTGACTTTTAGGATTGCTACTTCAAAAAGGTGGCACTAGAGTTCTAGTCCTCCTCCTCTCTGAAAAGACAATTAGCATATTTTCCAGAGGAGCATTGCAGCTTTAAGTTTCCTCATCTTGGCATGCTTAACATGTCACTCTCCACAAGGAGAAGCAATACTTATTGGATCCCTATTTAAAACTTGAAATACCACTTTAATATTTTCAAAGCTGGAAAACTCCATTAGACCACATTGTCACATAGCATAAATACTGCATTTATTCCTCTGCATTTTTTTCTGCAGATGTTCAAACCAAAATATGCAATAGTAATCTGCTGGATTATTGCAATTTTTTCTGCTGATTTTTTTATATGTTTTAGCGCAAATCTGAATCAGCGTTTTTTAATGTATTTTTTTGTGCTGTAATACTGTACTTAAAACCACACAGTTACATAGTTCAACCTTTCTCCACTGATAGTACATTTTTACTAATTTAACTCTAACCCGGAGGGAAGGAGTTGACTTTTGAATGCAAAATTTGCTGGCATAATTAGCGAACGCCATGTCGCATTTGGAGAGAATCATAGAATCATAGAATCATAGAATCGTAGAGTTGGAAGGGACCTCCTGGGCCATCTGGTCCAACCCCCTGCTCAAAGCAGGATTCACTAAATCATCCCAGACAGATGTCTGTCCAGCCTCTGTTTGAAGACTTCCATTGAAGGAGAACTCACCACTTCTCATGGCAGCTTGTTCCACTCATTGATCACTCTGTCAAAAAGTTTTTTCTAATATCTAATCTGTGTCTCCTCCCATTCAGTTTCATCCCATTGCTTCTAGTCTTTCCTTGTGCAAATGAGAATAAAGTTGATCCTTCTACAATGTGACAGCCCTTTAGATATTTGAAGACAGCTATTAAGTCTCCTCTCAGTCTTCTCTTTTGCAAACCAAACAATCCCAAATCCTGCAACCTTTCCTCATAAGACAGAGTTTGCAGACCGGTCACCATTCTGGTTGCTCTTTTCTGAACTTGTTCCAGTTTGTTGATGTCTTTTTTAAAATGTGGTGCCCAAAACTGGACACAATATTCCAGATGAGGTCTGACCAAAGAGGAGTAGAGGGAAATAATGACTTCACGTGATCTAGACTGTATGCTTCTGTTAATACATCCTAGAATTGCATTTGCCTTTTTTGCTGCTGCATCACATTGTTGACTCATATTCAGTCTGTGATCTATTAGTATACCCAAGTCTTTTTCACATGTGCTGTTGCTTAGGCCTATTCCTCCCATTCTGTATATGCTTTTTTCATTTTTATTGCCCAGATGTAGTACTTTGCATTTTTCCCTGTTAAAAACCATTCTGTTAGTTGATGCCCAATTCTCCAGTTTATTTATATCTTTTTGAGTCCTCTCTCTCTCTTCTCTAGTATTAGCTATCCCTCCTAGCTTTGTGTCATCAGCAAATTTATTCAGTTTACCCTCAATTCCTTCATCTAAATCGTTGATAAAGATGTTGAACAATACAGGGCCCAGGACAGAGCCCTGTGGTACCCCACTTGAGACATTCTTCCAACTGGATGTGCAGCCATTTACGACCACTCTTTGGGTCCGATCACTAAGCCAGTTATGAATCCACCTAACAGTTGCCTTGTCCATTCCATACTTAGTCATTTTTTCAATAAGGATTGTATGAGATACTTTGTCAAATGCTTTGCTGAAGTCAAGATATACTATATCTACAGCATTTCCTTGATCCACCCAATCAGTGATTCCGTCATAGAAGGAAATTAAGTTAGTCTGACACGACTTATTAGTTACAAACCCATGCTGACTCTGTTTAATCACTTCTTTCTTATCCAGGTACTGACATACATGTTGTTTAATAATTTGTAGTTGCCTGGGTCCACCTTCTTCCCCTTTTTGAAGATAGGAACAACATTTGCTCTTCTCCAGTTTTCTGGGATTTCTCCTGTTCTCCAAGAATTTTCAAAGATTATGGAGAGGGGTTCAAATATTTCTTCTGCTATCTCCTTCAGTACTCTGGGGTGTAATTCATCTGGACCTGGAGACTTGAATTCATTTAGGTTAGCTAAGTGTTTCCTCACTATCTTTCTGTTTATAGATATCCTGGATTCTTCTATTCCCTTAATAGGACAGTGAAGAACAGTTGATGTTACATTTCCTTTCTGAGAGAAAACAGATGCAAAATAGGAATTTAAAAGTTCGGCCTTCTCAACATCCTGTCTTACCATTTCATCATTTTCATCCTGTAAAAATCCTATAGCATCTTTGACTTTTCTTTTACTTTTGACATATCCCCAAAATCCTTTATTATTGCTTTTGACATCTCTTGCAAGCCTCAATTCATTGTCAGCTTTAGATAATCTGATTTGTGCCCTGCAGGTTCTGCAGACAGCATTATATTCTTCTTTAGATATGCCTCCCTCTTTCCATTTTATAAACATTTTTTTCTTCCTTTTTTGCATGTGCTTAAGTTCAGTGTTCATCCATCCTGGCTTCCTGATGTGCCTAAACAGTGGAAAGTCCCCACAAGTGATGCCTTTTTGGATACTGGACCCTTCAGCAAAGTTATTTAGATGTATATTGAACACCTTCACAGAAGTTTTAACGTTGAGCTCTGAAAATAAAAAAAATCACATTTTTCCCAGAAAAATGTTTTTTAGCTCCAAATTTTGCATTTTCATAAAGGTAACAGGATAAATATAATTTGTTGTACAATTTCTTATGAGCATGCTGATGCCCCTTCGAAGCATGCCAATATGTGGGTGAAAACCACTGTTTGAGTGCACACACTGCAGGGCTCGGAAGGGAAGGAGCGCCATTTGATTTTTTGAATGTAAAATTTGCATTTTCACCAGGGTAACAGCAGAAAATGGATACCAAGTTCACCGATACCCCATATGTGGTTGAAAACTACTTTTGAAGCACAGTGAAAACCTCAGAAGAGAAGGATCGACATATTGCAGTGCAGATATTGCTGCACTCTTTTGTGGGTGCCATGTCACATTGCCAGAGCTTCCGAGATGCCAGAACAGGAAAACGCCCCCATTAGTGTTGAACATTCCAATACTGCAAATATCGGGTATCGGTCGATATTCGCTGTATCGGAATTCCGATACCGAATACCGATATTTTTACAATATCGAATAGCAGAATCAGTTCCCATAATGCAATGAGCCAGTGTTGTGGCTGTGATTGGCTGCTGAAATGATGTCATCATGATGTGCGGTCGGTGCGCATCATGATGCGCGGTCTGTGCGGGCCTGCCAGGGGTCTGTGCAGGCCTGCCGGGGGTCTGTGCGGGCTGCCGGGGGTCTGTGCAGGCCTGCCTGATGTCTGTGTGGGCCTGCCGGGAGTCTGTGCGGGCCTGTCGGGGGGTCTGTACGGGCCTGCTGAGGGTCTGTGCGGCCTGCTGGGGGCCTGTACGGGCCTGCCGGGGGTCTGTGCGGGCTGCCGGGGGTCTGAGCGGGCCTGCCAGGGGTTGTATGTGTGTGCAGGCATTGTCCAATGGGACTACAAGTCCCATCGGGCTATGCCTGCTACAATGACAGTGATTGACACATTAGCCAATGATGGGACAGTAGTAGTCCCATCATCCGGCTAATGTGTTGAATGTTAGAAAAAAAACTTGCATACTACATATATACTACATTCATACAACATACATTCATACATACTACATACATACTTCATATATACTAAATTTATACAACATACATACATACTACATACATACTACATATATACTACATTCATACAACATACATACACACATACTACATAAAACATGCGTACTACATATATACTACATTCATACAACATACATACATACTACATACATACTACATATATACTACATTCATGCAACATACATACATACTACATACATACTACATATATACTGCGTTCATACATACTACATACATACTACATACAATACATTCATACAATACATACATATAGACATACAGTACATATAACATAGAGTACATACTCACCATCACTTGTCACTTTGATCCCCAAAGCCAGTGTCATCTCACTGTAAAAAATATTAAAATAACAAACAACCAATATACTCCCTGATCCACAGAAATCCACGAGTGTCCCACGACGATCTCCTGTAGTGCATCACTGAGAGGTTACTATAGTTCACTGGTCTCACTTTATGGCAAAAGCTGCGTGGGAACTTTCTCACACAGCAATGCCAAAAGTGAGACTAGGGACTATTTTTTTACAGTGGCGGAGGAATACAGTGCGGAAGGATACCTACCTCCCGTCATTGTATTCCTGGGGCCCCTAGAGAGAGGTGGCATCAGCTGATGCTGCTGTTCTCCACGGGAGATCATCGTGGGACACTCGTGGATTTCTGCGGATCCAGGAGTATATCGGTTGTTTGTTATTTTAATATTTTTTACAGATGACACTGGCTTCTGGGATCAAAGTGACAAGTGATGGTGAGTATGTACTCTATGTTATATGTACTGTATGTCTATATGTATGTATTGGATGAGTGTATGAATGTATTGTATGTAGTATGTATGTTGTATGTCTGTAGCATGTTTTATGTATGTTGTATGTATGTAGTATGTACTATGTATGTATGCATGTTGTATGAATGTAGCATATATGTAGTATGCATGTGGTATGTATGTATGTTGTATGAATGTAGTATATATGTAGTATGTATGTAGTATGTATGTATGTATGTTGTATGAATGTAGTATATATGTAGTATGTATGTAGTATGTATGTATGTATGTTGTATGAATGTAGTATATATGTAGTATGTATGTAGTATGTATGTATGTTGTATGAATGTAGTATATATGAAGTATGTATGTAGTATGTATTTAGGTTGTATGAATGTAGTATATATGTAGTATGTACTATGTATGTATGTATGCTGTATGAATGTAGTATATATGAAGTATGTATGTAGTATGTATGTATGTATGTTGTATGAATGTAGTATATATGTAGTATGTACTATGTATGTATGTTGTATTAATGTAGTATATATGAAGTATGTATGTAGTATGTATGTATGTTGTATGAATGTAGTATATATGTAGTATGCATGTAGTATGTATGTATGTTGTATGAATGTAGTATATATGAAGTATGTATGTAGTATGTAGTATGTATGTATGTATGTTGTATGAATGTAGTATATATGCAGTATGTATGTAGTATGTATATATGTATGTATGTTGTATGAATGTAGTATATATGTAGTATGTATGTAGTATGTAGTATGTATGTTTTTTTTACATTCAACACATTAGCTGGATGATGGGACTACTACTGTCCCATCATTGGCTAATGTGTCAATCACTGTCATTGTAGCAGGCATAGCCCGATGGGACTTGTAGTCCCATCGGGCGATGCCTGCACACACACACAACCCCCGGCAGGCCCGCACAGACCACCGGCAGTCCGCACAGACCCCCGCAGGCCCGCACAGACCCCCGGCAGCCCGCACAGACCCCCGGCAGGCCCACACAGACCCCCGGCAGCCCGCACAGACTCCCGGAAGCCTGCACAGACCCCCGGCAGGCCCGCACAGACCCTCGGCAGGCCCGCACAGACCCCGAGAGGCCCGTACAGACCCCGGCCGCACACACAGACACGCACAGTTTCTGCCCACGCACCGCCCACACTCTTACCCCCTCCTGAACTGGATGGCAAAGGAACAAACCTCAATGTTTACGGAACATGGGAAGATGGCCTTATGTAGAGAATGGATGATAATAAAGGTTTCTCCTTTATGTAATAAGTAATAATCTATATATTCTGTGTAAAGATTTTGAGGGTGATTATTGGAGTCTTCCAGGGTTACACTGAATTGCTGATTAGCACACAGTCTTTTATTGCTAGTCATATACTGTATTTTAGCAATGTATTGAAAAGTTATTATAAAGAACATTTTGATCATGTTTAATTTAATAAAATCTCTTTTTAAATGTACATTTGGTTCAAATTTATTTGCCATAAGGCATAATCCTGCCAAAAAATAAGAAAATTAAATCAATGCCATCTATAATATCTAAAAAAGTTACAGTGGATATAGTTCAATAAAAGAAAGAAAAATGTAATATGGGTAAGAAATGTTGCTGGTTCATTAGGGGACGTAGGAAGCATTAAGTATATTAGGCAGAATTTGGAATTGGTCGCAGCAGGCATATTTTATTCACACAGAGTCATCACAAAGACTACGTCAAAATAATGAGCCTGATCCCCATGGACTCTTTATATTGTTTCTGTCATGTTAGGTATGAATAGAAAATACCTTCTGCGAATTAAATTCATAATCTTTTTAAAATTACTCCTGCTTTTCTCCATTGGGAAGCTCCACATGGCTAATTTATTTTCCTATTTCCAGAGTTAATAAAGACACTTGCATGTGAAAATGAGCGTTCAAAATAGCTGCCAGGATTGCAACCCAATAATCCTCCCATTTCTGTGACTTTTCTCTCCTTTCACATCAATCTGCAGTGGAACTGTGACAGATCGTAGACAAAGCTGTGCCTTTTTTCCTCAGCTCTGATATGAGATCCATCCGTCCGGATTACATACTGATATCTGTACAGGACTCCATAGGGATGTGGAGTGCTAGCAAAGCATTATAGACAGGCATGCCTTAAATTGGCCTTGGTTAGAAACTACTCTATATGCTGCATGTGATGGAAATAGCACTAAAAAGGATTACAGAATTCTAGTGTGATACTGCACAATATATGTGAGTATTCCCACATATAAGCATTATGTAAATATGTTATATACATTAGTAAAAATATAAAAATGTCTTTCTCAAATTCTCAATCGTTTTGTTTCTTTGTTTGTGTACCTAAAATCAATCCTCTTTTCCATTTCAGACTTTAGGCTGGAATTACAAGCAATACTCGGCCTGAACAGTAAGTTTGGAAGGACCAAGAGGAGTCTAGGTCAGGGGCATACAGTGGGGGAAATAATTATTTGATCCCTTGCTGATTTTGTAAGTTTGCCCACTGACAAAGACTTAAACAGTCTATAACTTTAAGACTGAAGTCACACACAAGGTAGAAAAATACGGACCGTATTTTACGTCCGTAATACGCATAAATGGTCCCTAAATAGTGCTCCATATGCCATCCATTGTCAGGGTGTGGCCGCGTATTTTTCTCATGTAAGCATCCGTATGTAATCCGTATGGCATCCGTATAACTGTTTTTTTCTTGCAGGCTTGCAAAACGGACATATAATGGAGCCCAATGACAGGTTTTCAAATCCAAACGAGAGAATAGATATATACACATAGAATACATATATATATATGTATACATATATACATGTCATTGAGACACATATATATATATATATATTTATACTTCACAGAGTTCTTCATAGCAGAATAGCCACTAATTCAATTGCCGACTTCTGTCAAATCATTCCCCAACCCAATATTAAATGACACATGGTTTACATACAGTAAACCATTTCATTTCATGTTTTTTTTATATGTCCCTGACTAATAATTAGATGAGGGTTGTGTGCAAAATTTGGGAGATGTAGGGGTTAATTTAAGGGGTTAATTCGTTGTAAAAAATTGCGTGTGCTCCCGCTGTAATTTGTCAACCAGAGAGGTAAAGCAGGTGAATGAGGGCAGATTTTAATAGCCATGTGAGAGACCATTGCTTTTGCCCCCCCCCCGACTGCAAAAATCTGCCCCCGGACACCCCGAAATGGAGCATCTATAAGATGTGCCAATTTTGGCACTTATCCTCTCTATTCCCATTGTCCTGTAGCGGTGGCGAATGGGTTAATATAACAAAGGGTTAGTGTCACCATTCGATTGTAAGGAGACATTAAGCCGATTAATAATGGAGAGGTGTCAATAAGACACCGATCCATTATTAACCCTATACTAAGAAAAGGTTAAAAACCACACACAGACATTAATTAAAAAGTCTTTTAATGAAATAAATATACCAGGTTTTTGCCAAATTTTTATTAGTCTGGTAATCCAAAATAAAACCATGACCTGCAACAAAAATAGCATAAAAAATCACCAATATCCTTACCTCTCCGCTGTTCAGTCATGTCCCGCGCTGCAATCCATCAGAAGGGGTTAAAGAGTTTACAATGAGGACCGGTGCTAATGCGACCAGCCTCACTGTAATCTACTGCAAAATGAATTGATTCAGCTCTGCGCAGCCTCAATGGCTGCCTGAAGATGAACTAATTACCGTTGGAAGGTTTCTGACTTTTTTTCACGGTCACTAGTTCATTCACAGATCAGCCGGGGACTCCTGCTGATGTCACTGAGGCTGCAGGGAGTCCCCAGCTGATTTGTGAATGAACTAATGACCGTGGGAAAAAAGTCAGAAACTTTCCCATGGTAATTAGTTCATCTACAGGCAGCCTGTTACAGGCTGGCGGAACGCACCAAATAATAAAGATGGTGTTTAGGTGCATTCGCAGCCCGGGGTCCACCGTGCACAGGTGTTAACTGCTGCTCGGTAATGGAAGACGCGATATGGCAGTATAATAATGGAACACACGTTGTTAACCTCACCCAATGTGTACAGAGGCGGACGCTGTTATATCACAGAGCTGCACAACTGCCAAATAATAAATGCCGTAGCCTGCTATTGCTCACAGAGCTCGGCAGTGTGAGCGCTAGCGTATAGTCACAGAACTCAGCCCTTAGACCGCAGGACTGAAGTCCCTCTAGACCACTAGCGCTCGACACCGCGACTGCAGTGCCAGCAAGGGTTAAATAAATTACATGTGCAAGTGTGCACAGTGCCGCTCAGGTGGACGCCACTAATCGCCCTGGGTTGGGCCAGGTAAGCGCACAGGTTGCGCAAGGCGTTGCACCGGCGTGGCTGTCACTTGCCGCGGTTTGATAGTGCCCTGTAGTGGGCGACACCATCGGACGCTAGTGTGCAGACGGCTGGTATGCACTGTGGCCTATAGACTAGCCACTGGCAGGTGCTGACTCAGACTCTAAACCCTACCAACATACGTATCAAAAGGGAAGGGGTTTCATAATGAGTCAGTCACCAGATACATGCATCCATCATCATACACTCCAAACTATTTGAGTCTATCCTAGTGCATGGCCGCACGGCTATGCTGCTCTTTTATAGCTGCGTCCTTCCAGGACCATCCTGACCTTTCAGATGGTCCAATCTGAGCTGGAGAAGGACCTGAGCATGTGACCTCCGATCTCCAAAGAGAGATCGTCCCACGGGCATGCTCAGTGGAGCAAAAGGAGGACTTAGTCCCTGGAGCGGCTCGCTGCTGGCCAGCATGCGTTGTCAACCCTGAACCAGAAGTGGCAGCAGCAACCGATCCTACACTGCTGGTCTTGGCAGAGCGCCTGGACCGACCAGTCTGTGGAACAGGCTCCACTGTGGCCGAAGAAGAATGGGAGACCACTGGGTGCAAGGCTCTGGATTCCTGCTGTGCAGTGGCAGTAACCTGATGCCTAACACAGCCATTGAGGCTGCGCAGAGCTGAATCAATTCATTTTGCAGTAGATTACAGTGAGGCTGGTCGCATTAGCACCATTCCTCATTGTAAACTATTTAACCCCTTCTGATGGATTACAGCGTGGGACATGACTGAACAGCGGAGAGGTAAGGATATTGGTGATTTTTTATGTTATTTTTGTTGCAGGTCATGGTTTTATTTTGGATTACCAGACTAATAAAAATTTGTCAAAAACTTGGTGTATTTATTTCATTAAAAGACTTTTTAATTAATGTCTGTGTGTGGTTTTTAACCCTTTCTTAGTATAGGGTTAATAATGGATCGGTGTCTTATTGACACCTCTCCATTATTAATCGGCTTAATGTCACCTTACAATCGAATGGTGACATTAGCCCTTTGCTATATTAACCCATTCGCCACCACTACAGGGCAATGGGAATAGAGAGGATAAGTGCCAGAATTGGCACATCTTATAGATGCGCCATTTCTGGGGTGTCTGGGGGCAGATTTTTGTAGCCAGGGGGGGGCAAAAAACAATGGGCTCTCTCATGGCTATAAAAATCTGCCCTCACTCACCTGCTTTACCTCTCTGGTTGACAAATTACAGCGGGAGCACACGCATTTTTTTACAACAAATTAACCCCTACACCCCTACACCTCCCAAATTTTGCACACAAACCCTCATCTAATTATTAGTCAGGGACATATAAAAAAAAACATGAATTGAAATGGTTTACTGTATGCAAACCATGTGTCATTTCATGTCGGGTTGGGGAATGATTTGACAGAAGCCGGCAATTGATTTAGCGGCTATTCTGTTATGAGGAACTCTGTGAAATATAAATATATAAATATATATGTGTCTCAATGACATGTACTGTATATATATATATATATGTATTCTATGTGTCTAGATCTATTCTTTTGCTTCTTTATTAAACCTGTCAGTGTGATTTTACTGTATATCGCACTGAATTGCAGGCTTTTCTAAAAGACACCGGGTGCGTATTTCTCGCAAGTCACATGTGTGGTCCGTGTGTAATGCATATTTTTAGCGCACCCATAAACTTGCATTGATGTATTATGGCTGTAGTATGCTGACAATCGCAGCATGCTGCGATTGGCACAGACTGCAAAATATACACCAGAAAAATACGGCTGATGGGAGCTACCCCATAGAGAATTATTGGTCCGTGTGCAATGCATTTTTTAACGCCTCTCACTCGTCCGTATTCCTCTCTAGTGTGATGCCGGTCTAAGGGTAGGTTAATTTTAACATTGAGAGATAGAAAATCAGAAATAAAATCCAGAAAATCACATTGTATAAATTATATGCATTTTGCATTGAGAAATAAGTATTTGATCCCTCTGGCAGATTTAATACTTGGTGGCAAAACGTTTTTTGTAGTTGGTGATGAGGTTTGCACACATGTCAGGAGGAATTTTGATCCACTCCTCTTTGCAGATCATCTCTAAATCATTAATATTTTGAGGCTGTCACTTGGCAACTCGGGGCTTCAACTCCCTCCATAAGTTTTCTATGGGATTAAGGTCTGGAGACTGGCTAGGCCACTCTTTGACCTTAATGTGCTTCTCTTTGAGCCACTCCTTTGTTGCCTTCGCTGTGTGTTTTGGGATATTGTCTTGCTGGAAGGCCCAGCCATGACCCATTTTTAATGTCCTGGGGGAGGGAAGGAAGTTGTCACTCAGGATTTTACGGTACATGACTCCATCCATTCTCACATTAATGCAGTGAACTAGTCCTGTGCCATTAGCAGAGAAACACCCCCAAAACATAATGTTTCCACCTCCATGCTTGACAGTGGGTTCAGTGTTCTTTGGGTTATAGGCAGAATTTCTCTTCCTCCAAACACGGCAAGTTGAGTTAATGCCAAAGAACTCAATTTTTGTATCATCTGAACACAGCACCTACTCCCAATCACTCACACAATCATCCAGGTGTTCATTGTCATACTTCAGATGGGCCTGCACATGTGCCTTCTTGAGCAGGGGACCTTACTGGCACTGTAAGATTTTAAACCTTTATGGCGTAATGTGTTACCAATGGTTTATCATCATACTGCCAAACAAAAAGTACAATAAAATGTGATCAAAAAGATCAATGTAAATAAAAATGGTACCACTGAAAACATCACCTTGTGCCACAAAAAACAAACTGCCATATAGCTCCATCAGCAGAAAAATGAAAAAAGCTACAGCTCTCAGAATAAAGCAATGCAAAAATAATAATTTTTTTCTATAAAATATTTTTTATTGTGTAAAAATGCCAAAACATAAAAAACTTCATAAACTGGGTATCGCTGTAATCATACTGACCCGAAGAATAAAGCTGCCTTACCAAATTTACTACACGTGGAACAGTATACAAAAAAATAAACAAAAATCAATTTATGAATTGCTGGTTTATGTTAATTCTGACTCCCAAAAATCGGAATAGAAGGCGATTAAAATATACAGTTGTTGCCAAAAGTATTGACACCCCTGCAATTTTGTCAGATAATACTCAGTTTCTTTCTGAAAATGATTGCAAACACAAATTCTTTGTTATTATCATCATTTAATTTGTCTTAAATGAAAAAACACAAAAAGAATTGTCCTAAAGCCAAATTGGATATAATTCCACACCAAACTTAAAAAAGAGGGTGGACAAAAGTATTGGCACTGTTCGAAAAATCATGTGATGCTTCTCTAATTTGTGTAATTAACAGCACCTGTAACTTACCTGTGGCACCTAACTGGTGTTGGCAATAACTAAATCACACTTGCAGCCAGTTCACATGGATTAAAGTTGACTCAACCTCTGTCCTGTGTCCTTGTGTGTACCACATTGAGCATGGAGAAAAGAAAGAAGACCAAAGAACTGTCTGAGGACTTGAGAAAC
The DNA here is from genome assembly GCF_039654945.1 of Dendrobates tinctorius. Lineage (NCBI taxonomy): Eukaryota > Metazoa > Chordata > Amphibia > Anura > Dendrobatidae > Dendrobates > Dendrobates tinctorius. The sequence goes on along the minus strand of NW_027361671.1, from coordinate 46,263,188 downwards.
CAAATTGTGAGGAAGCATCAGCAATCTCAAGGCTACAAGTCCATCTCCAAAGACCTGAATGTTCCTGTGTCTACCGTGCGCAGTGTCATCAAGAAGTTTAATGCCCATGGCACTGTGGCTAACCTCCCTAGATGTGGACGGAAAAGAAAAATTGACAAGAGATTTCAAGGCAAGATTGTGCGGATGTTGGATAAAGAACCTCGACTAACATCCAAACAAGTTAAAGCTGCCCTGCAGTCCGAGGGTACAACAGTGTCAACCCGTACTATCCGTCGGCGTCTGAAAGAAAAGGGACAGTATGGTAGGAGACCCAGGAAGACCCCACTTCTTACCCAGAGACATAAAAAAGCCAGGCTGGAGTTTGCCAAAACTTACCTGAAAAAGCCTAAAACGTTTTGGAAGAATGTTCTCTGGTCAGATGAGACAAAAGTAGAGCTTTTTGGGCAAAGGCATCAACATAGAGTTTACAGGTGAAAAAAGAGGCATTCAAAGAAAAGAACACGGTCCCTACAGTCAAACATGGCGGAGGTTCCCTGATGTTTTGGGGTTCCTTTGCTGCCTCTGGCACTGGACTGCTTGACCGCGTGCATGGCATTATGAAGTCTGAAGACTACCAACAAATTTTGCAGCATAATGTAGGGCCCAGTATGAAAAAGCTGGGTCTCCCTCAGAGGTCATGGGTCTTCCAGCAGGACAATGACCCAAAACACACTTCAAAAAGCACTAGAAAAAGGTTTGAGAGAAAGCACTGGAGACTTCTAAGGTGGCCAGTAGAGTTGAGCGACTTTTGGTTTTTTAGGGTCGCGTTTCGTTTCGTGAAACCCGACTTTTCCAAAAGTCGGGTCGAGCAAGATCGTCCGATTATAGGGAAAAGTCGGGGTCGTCCCGAAACACGAAACCCAATGTAAGTCAATGGGGAATAAAAGTCGGCAGTGAGAGGAGGACAGGAAACACACCAACAGTGCCCATTTGAATGCCAAAAGCATCAATTCTTCTTACTTAAGCTTGTCAACCTTAATTAACTTCATAATACAAGTTACGCACTGAAAAATGGGGGTTATTTGGCTACAGACTGTGGGGGGGGAGGGCTGGCTCCAGGTTTTCATGTGCCCTGGGCGAAAGAGCGCCCCTTTAACACATACCACAACTCATCATGCTCCGATACGGCAGAGAAATAGCGGTATAGTACAATGAAAAATACCTCACTTTTTACATCTCATGACGAGACCCATCTATTTCTCCTTACAGAATCATTGGTCCCATATAATGTTTGAAACAGTATATGATGAGCTCCACATAATGCTACAGTATATGTTGGTCCCCATGGATGAAGCTCCACTGTCTTATGGGCCCAAATAATGCTCCAAACATAATGGGCCCCATTTCTAATGCTCTAGTGTATAATGGGCCCTGTAAATGCTGCTCCAGTGTCTGATGTCCACCTTTGGAATGTTCCAGTGTATGGTGGGCCCCATCTATCATTCTCCAGAGTATAGTGCTCCCCAAAAATTGCTGTCCCAACATTGAAAACAATCAAATAAGTCTCCTCGCTAGGGAATCCCTGTACTTGTCTGGACTCCTCGTCGTCCCCATCTTCCATCTCACTGCACAGTATTTCAACTTTGCAAGTGCTGTGATCCTGGGCAAGCAGGGGGGGCCCACTCATTGGCGACGGCACTGGCACAGGGCCCCTGATAGTACGGTGGTGTGTCTGATGGCGGGTGGGCCGAACCTGCACTTTCATCTGCAGCTTCCTCTTTGTCACCGTGTAAGATGGAACTGTATATGGGAAGGGTAACCTGAGTTTCATCAGGGTCAGATTCAGGTCGTGTAGCGTGCGAGGGGAATGTAGTGGTCTGGGTCAATGTACCAGCAGATTCATCGAGCAGTGGCTGGGCATCAGTGCACTTGTGTCGCCCCCAGGAGTACGGTCGCCACAGTGGCATTACCTTCTTCCTAGGAAGTGTGATGTCATGCTTGGGAGCAACGAAGGATCTCTCTAGCAGGTTAACTGATTGGGCGGCGTCATTCCCACGAGTCATGACCCTCCAAACAGCGTTCATGAAGGCAAAGTGTTTGTTTTACGTGGGCAGTATGGTTGCAAAGCTGAACCTTAAAGGAATGTCCAGAAGGGCACCACCAGGAGTGGAGCCTACGGTTAAATTCGACTCCACCTGGGAAACCTCAACCATGCCAGCTACAGAACAGATGCACACATTGCAAGCTTAATTCCGTTAACGAACGAGACTCCGTCATGCCCCGCGGTCCGAGTCCGGCTTACTAGAGGGACACGTGAGGCTCTGGCACATGAGATTGGCCAATAACTGGTGTGTCATGCCCTTACATGTCCGTGGCTGCATGTGAGCTACACTGAAAAGGCCAGCGTTTGTCGCTTACAGGTGCAGATAACCCGCTGAACAACGTTAGTGATGGGGATCACTGATTACAATTATTACCCGCGAACAATGATTTCCCAGTAAATGCAGGTCAACCGCAGTTCCGGAATTAGGCCTAACTGTCATTCCTGAAAAAATGAAAAACTTACGTGTGCAAACCACAGGTGCTGTAGCTTGCTTAACAGCTCGCCAGCCGTTCTCACGCCCAGCATGGATTACACGTGATTGCACAAAGGTTAGAAAGGGTACCGTATCCCCGGATAACATGTATGGATAGCGTACACATTCAAAATATATGTCTCAGGAGGCAGGCTCAGACGGTGTCAGGCCCAGTATGGATTGCACGTGATTGCACAAAGGTTAGAAAGGGTACCGTATCCCCAGATAACATGTATGGATAGCGTACACATTCAAAATATATGTCTCAGGAGGCAGGCTCTGATGGTGTTAGGCCCAGTATGGATTGCACGTGATTGCACAAAGGTTAGAAAGGGTACCGTATCCCCGGATAGCATGTATGGATAGCGTACACATTCAAAATATATGTCTCAGAAGGAAGGCTCAGACGGTGTTAGGCCCAGTATGGATTGCACGTGATTGCACAAAGGTTAGAAAGGGTACCGTATCCCCAGATAACATGTATGGATAGCGTACACATTCAAAATATATGTCTCAGGAGGCAGGCTCAGACGGTGTTAGGCCCAGTATGGATTGCACGTGATTGCACAAAGGTTAGAAAGGGTACCGTATCCCCAGATAACATGTATGGATAGCGTACACATTCAAAATATATGTCTCAGGAGGCAGGCTCAGACGGTGTTAGGCCCAGTATGGATTACACGTGATTGCACAAAGGTTAGAAAGGGTAACGTATCCCCGGATAACATGTATGGATAGCGTACACATTCAAAATATATGTCTCAGGAGGCAGGCTCAGACGGTGTTAGGCCCAGTATGGATTGCACGTGATTGCACAAAGGTTAGAAAGGGTACCGTATCCCCAGATAACATGTATGGATAGCGTACACATTCAAAATATATGTCTCAGGAGGCAGGCTCAGACGGTGTTAGGCCCAGTATGGATTGCACGTGATTGCACAAAGGTTAGAAAGGGTACCGTATCCCCAGATAACATGTATGGATAGCGTACACATTCAAAATATATGTCTCAGGAGGCAGGCTCAGACGGTGTTAGGCCCAGTATGGATTGCACGTGATTGCACAAAGGTTAGAAAGGGTACCGTATCCCCAGATAACATGTATGGATAGCGTACACATTCAAAATATATGTCTCAGGAGGCAGGCTCAGACGGTGTTAGGCCCAGTATGGATTGAACGTGATTGCACAAAGGTTAGAAAGGTTACCGTATCCCCAGATAACATGTATGGATAGCGTACACATTCAAAATATATGTCTCAGGAGGCAGGCTCAGACGGTGTTAGGCCCAGTATGGATTGCACGTGATTGCACAAAGGTTAGAAAGGGTACCGTATCCCCGGATAACATGTATGGATAGCGTACACATTCAAAATATATGTCTATACATCAGGAGGCAGGCTCAGACGGTGTCAGGCACAGTATGAATTTGACGGCCCAGATTACACAGCGGAGGAGCAGGGAGAGGTAAAGATTGCAAATGCTGGGGCCCTGCCCAAGCAAGGGGGGCCCACTCGTGGGCGTCGGTACTGGCACTGGGCCCCTCATAGTACAGCGGTGTGTCTGACGGCGGGTGTGCACCACCACCGTCAGAGACACTTGATTGCACTATGAGGGACCCTGTGCCAGTGCCCGCGCCCAAGAGTCGGCCTACCCACCTGTCCAGGGCAACGGCACTCGCACGGTGTCGTGTGCTAGGTGGTGACCCCGGCCATGGGGGGGAGGCAGCACAGTTAGGGAGTTTTAGAAAGTGGCATATGTTGATGTTGGACATTCAGCTGATGCAAAAGGCGAAATAGGTGAAGTACCAGGAAGAGGTGGACCAAAGCAAGCCAATTTTCTGTCACCCTATGTGTCATCAGGGGAAGGTGGGACAAAATCCTTGGAAACCCATGCGTGGTTCATTTTAATGAAGGTTAGATCATCCACATTTTGGGTTGACAGACGGGTCCTTTTTTCTGTCAGGATTGATCCAGCTGCACTGAAGACTCTTTCCGATAGCACACTTGCAGCTGGGCAAGCGAGCTCCTGTAAGGCATATTGGGCCAATTCAGGCCAGGTGTCCAGTTTAGTGGCCCAATAGTCAAAGGGGAATGACCTGTGTGGGAGAACATCGATATGGGAGGAAAAGTAGTTTGTAACCATAGTTGACAACTGCTGTCTCCTGTCACTTTCCATCGATGCAGTATTACCAGTTGTGTGAGCGGTATTTGAAAAATCAGTCCACAACATTGTCATGAAACCCCTGTCTCCAACGCCACTTCTGCTGTGTGCACCACGAACACCTCTGCCAAGCTTCCCCCGGCCTGTACGGCTCGTGTGAGAACCATCACCGCTGCTGTGTGCTGGGATGCCTCAAGCAACCGATTTACCAGAGTTGCTTGTTTATTAGCCAATATTAGGTCAAGGTTCTCCTGTGGCATGATGTTTTGTAATTTGCCTTTATAGCGTGGATCCAGGATGCTGGCCAACCAGTAGTCGTCATCGTTCATCATTTTGGCAATGCGGGGGTCCCTTTTTAGGATCCGCAAGGCATAATCTGACATGTGGGCCAATGTTCCCGGTGTCAATGATGCACTGCGAGTGCTGGGTGGAGGAGCACTTTCTGGCAAATCCACATCCCTCCAGTCACGCACAAACCCTGTACCAGACCTTGCCACGCCAACATTTTCACTTGCCCCACGAGATGCATCCTCCTCCCCTAAGTAATCATCCCCATCATCATCCTCCTCCTCCTCTTCTTCCTCCACCTCGTCCAGGAGAGGTCCCTGAGCAGACAATGGCTGAATGTCATCAAGGATTCCCTCCTCCTCTTCCTCCTCATCAACATTGGCTGCAGACGCCTGCTCCTTAAGGTGCGTCAAAGTTTGCATGAGCAGACGCATATGTAGGATGCTCATGCTTAGGATGGCGTCGTCTGCGCTTACCAGCCGTGTGCATTCCTCAAAACACTGAAGGACTTTACAGAGGTCTTTCAGCTTCGACCACTGCACACCTGTCAACTCCATGTCTGCTCTCAAAGTGCCTGGCCGTGATTCCTCCCACAAATGCATTATGGCCTGCCTCTGCTCGCACAGCCGCTCCACCATGTGCAGGGTGGAGTTCCACCTTGTTGCAATGTCGATAATGAGGCAGTGGTTGGGAAGTTGGCGCAATCGCTGCAGCTTCTGCATACGAACGGAGTGTACAGGCGACCGGCGGAAGTGTGCGCACAGTCTTCGCACCTTCTGGAGCAGGGCTGTTAACTCCGGATAATTTTTGAGGAAGCACTGCACCACCAGGTTCAAGGTGTGAGCCAAGCAAGGTATGTGGCTGAGTTTTGAAAGGGCTATTGCTGCCACAAAATTACGGCCGTTATCACTAACTACCTTGCCTGCCTCAAGATGTACACTGCCCAGCCATGACTCAGTTTGTCGCTTCAAGTACTCGGCCAGCACCTCGGCGGTGTGTCTGTCGCCCAAACACATCATCTGCAACACAGCCTGCTGACGCTTTCCACTAGCTGCTCGATAGGGGGACACATCGTGTGCAACAGTGGCAGCTGCAGATGGAGTGCTCGTACGACTGCGCTCTGTGGACGAGCTTTCGCTTCTGGAGGAGGAGGAGGAGGAGGAGGGTCGAACGCCTACAGCCAACTGTTTCCTATACCGTGAGCTAGGCAGCACTGTCCCACCACCGCTGTCCCCTGTGGACCCTGCATCCACCACATTAACCCAGTGCGCAGTGATGGACACGTAACGGCCCTGGCCATGCCGACTGGACCATGCATCAGTTGTGAGGTGCACCTTTCCGCTCACTGACTGCTTGAGTGCATGGACAATGCGGTCTTTCACATGATGGTGGAGGGCTGGGATGGCTTTGCGAGAGAAGAAGTGGCGACTGGGTAGGTCATAGCGTGGTACTGCATAGGCCATGAGTTCGCGGAAAGCTGTGCTTTCCACCAACCGAAAGGGCGTCATCTCAAACGAGATTAGTTTGGCAATGTGGGCGTTCAAACCCAGTGTACGCGGATGAGAGACTGAGTACTTTCTTGACCTACTCATAGTGTCTGGGAGGGTGAGCTGGACTTGAGAGCTGCATATGGTGGAAGTAGCGGTGGACAGGGCGGACTGAGAGAGGGTTGATGATGGTGATGGAGTTGGTGTTCTTTCTGATGGCTTAGAATCAGTCTTTCGTTGATATAACAGTGGGATTCCCTGACTGCTGTGGTCTTGCAACGACACCTCAACATTTGCTGCTGTGCTAACCGGTGGGCTTACAGTGGGGGAAACAATGTAGCGTTGCTGACTACCTTCGTTGTGATCAGTTGCACATGTGGCACTTGAGGTTTGGTGTTGTGTCCACGCTTGCAAGTGCATGCTGGTTAAATGTCTAAGCATGCAACTGGTATTCAAATTTTTCAGATTTTTCCCTCGGCTAAAGGTCTTTGCGCACTTCTTACAGATAACCTTGGCCAGATCATGAGGATTTTGGTCAAAAAAGTGCCACACTGCACTCTTCCTACTTTGGCAGACATTTTGCGGCCTAGCACGCTGTGATCTTTAGACCCTCTGGACAAGCTGTCCAGCAACTCTTTTGATGTTTGGAACCTGTCTTTGGAGTGCTCCGGGCCTGCCAGATAACAGCTGTTGCGATGTCGATGTCTGCTGTGGATGCTCCTCATCTGAGCTATTGGAAGCAGCACCCTCTTCCCCCAATGGATGCCAATCTGGGTCAACAACTGGGTCATCCATCACCTCCTCTTCTATGTCATGTGCACCTTCCTCTGTGTCACCGTGTATGGTGGTATAGTGTGCGGGAAGGGGCACCTGAGTCTCATCAGGGTCAGAATCTGGCTCTGTACACTGCGAGGACAATGTAGTGCTCTGAGTGAATGTACCAGCAGAATCATCCATCAGCGGCTGTGCATCAGTGCACTCCATTCAGATTCATCTTGGCCTGGGTAATTCACCATTTCACTTGATAATCCAGGCATGGTATGTGAAAACAGCTCCATGGAGTAATCAGTAGTATGGCCTGCGTCATCCTTCAATCTTGGTTGGGGTGAAGGACACAAGGAAAGGTGTGGTTCATGAACATGAGCCTCCAATGACGACTCAGTGCTTTTACTTTTTACAACTGAAGAAGAGGAGGCGATAGAGCTGGAGGCTGAGTCATCAATGTAAGACAAACTTTTTCCTGATGCTCTGGCTTTAAAAGCGGTTTGCCAACTCCTAGAAAACTAAGCGTTCGAGGCCTTATGTAGCCAGACGATGACGCAGGGTCAGCACCTCCTGCATTCGGTCCTATTTTGCTCTTGCCACTACCATCAGATCCACCACCAACACCATCATTACCAGCTGCCAACCCCTGCCAAATTCCACGGCCTCTTCCACCAGCCTTCCTCATTTTTGGTAGAAATGTAGACAAAATCCAACAAACTATATAGTAATGTAAAACAAGGTACAAGGTGTCTATAGGACAGGGGAGATTTTGAATTTCTGCAGACACTTGTGGACACTGGACACTTTTGGATTGTGTGAGGCCCACTGATATCTGAGCGCTATGTGACAGGCTCGATGGCACAGCTGTGACCAAAGTGACTAGAGGATAAGGGAGATTTTGAATCTCTACACACACTTTTGGACACTGGACACTTTTGGATTGTGTGAGGCCCACTGATATCTGAGCGCTATGTGACAGGCTCGATGGCACAGCTGTGACCAAAGTGACTAGAGGATAAGGGAGATTTTGAATCTCTGCACACACTTTTGGACACTGGATGGACACTTTTGGATTGTGTGAGGCCCACTGATATCTGAGCGCTATGTGACAGGCTCGATGGCACAGCTGTGACCAAAGTGACTAGAGGATAAGGGAGATTTTGAATCTCTGCACACACTTTTGGACACTGGACACTTTTGGATTGTGTGAGGCCCACTGATATCTGAGCGCTCTGTGACAGGCTCGATGGCACAGCTGTGACCAAAGTGACTAGAGGATAAGGGAGATTTTGAATCTCTGCACACACTTTTGGACACTGGACACTTTTGGATTGTGTGAGGCCCACTGATATCTGAGCGCTATGTGACAGGCTCGATGGCACAGCTGTGACCAAAGTGACTAGAGGATAAGGGAGATTTTGAATCTCTGCACACACTTTTGGACACTGGACACTTTTGGATTGTGTGAGGCCCACTGATATCTGAGCGCTATGTGACAGGCTCGATGGCACAGCTGTGACCAAAGTGACTAGAGGATAAGGGAGATTTTGAATCTCTGCACACACTTTTGGACACTGGACACTTTTGGATTGTGTGAGGCCCACTGATATCTGAGCGCTATGTGACAGGCTCGATGGCACAGCTGTGACCAAAGTGACTAGAGGATAAGGGAGATTTTGAATCTCTTCACACACTTTTGGACACTGGACACTTTTGGATTGTGTGAGGCCCACTGATATCTGAGCGCTATGTGACAGGCTCGATGGCACAGCTGTGACCAAAGTGACTAGAGGATAAGGGAGATTTTGAATCTCTGCACACACTTTTGGACACTGGATGGACACTTTTGGATTGTGTGAGGCCCACTGATATCTGAGCGCTATGTGACAGGCTCGATGGCACAGCTGTGACCAAAGTGACTAGAGGATAAGGGAGATTTTGAATCTCTGCACACACTTTTGGACACTGGATGGACACTTTTGGATTGTGTGAGGCCCACTGATATCTGAGCGCTATGTGACAGGCTCGATGGCACAGCTGTGACCAAAGTGACTAGAGGATAAGGGAGATTTTGAATCTCTGCACACACTTTTGGACACTGGACACTTTTGGATTGTGTGAGGCCCACTGATATCTGAGCGCTATGCGACAGGCTCGATGGCACAGCTGTGACCAAAGTGACTAGAGGATAAGGGAGATTTTGAATCTCTGCACACACTTTTGGACACTGGACACTTTTGGATTGTGTGAGGCCCAATGAATATCTGAGCGCTATGTGACAGGCTCGATGGCACAGCTGTGACAAAAGTGACTAGAGGATAAGGGAGATTGGATTGCTTTTAAAAAAGCAGTTTGCGGAGCAGTGGGTAAACAGCAATGCAGGAATGTCAGGAAGCCTTAAAAGGCAGCCCAACAACCAACACCACTGATACACAACTATATAGCCTCCCCTTGCACTGCACACACAGTGACTGGTGTGTTGTGCAGGCCAAATTGCTAGCAGCAGAAGCAGTTTTTTTTTCTTCTCAGCAGGACAAAAAAAAAAAATTGGGATTGCTTTTAAAAAAGCAGTTTGCGGAGCAGTGGGTAAACAGCAATGCAGGAATGCAGGAAGCCTTAGAAGGCAGCCCAACAACCAACACCACTGATACACCACTATATTGCCTCCCCTTGCACTGCACACACAGTGACTGGTGTGTTGTGCAGGCAAAATCGCTAGCAGCAGAAGCAGTTTTTTTGTCTTCTTCCCTGCCTAACGCTCTCCCTACAGAATCAGCAGCAACCTCTCCCTATACTAAGATCGGCAGAAGTAAGATGGCGGTCGGCGTGCACGCCCTTTTATACCCCCTGTGACGCCCACCAAGGCAAGCCAATCACTTGCATGCCCTTCTGAAAGATGGTGGTGACCCGTGCCTATGTCATCACGTTGCCCACAGTGTCCGTGGATCCTGATTGGCTGAAAAAGAGCGCAAAACAAACTTTTGAAACGCGACTTTGGCGCGTAAGTCGCCGACCTCGTGGCTGACCTCATCCTAGGGACGGGTTTCGTTTCATGAAACCCGACTTTGCCAAAAGTCGGCGACTTTTGAATTTTTTCGACCCGTTTCGCTCAACTCTAGTGGCCAGCAATGAGTCCAGACCTGAATCCCATAGAACACCTGTGGAGAGATCTAAAAATGGCAGTTTGGAGAAGGCACCCTTCTAATATCAGGGACCTGGAGCAGTTTGCCAAAGAAGAATGGTCTAAAATTCCAGCAGTGCATTGTAAGAAACTCATTGATGGTTACCGGAAGCGGTTGGTCGCAGTTATTTTGGCTAAAGGTTGTGCAACCAAGTATTGGGCTGAGGGTGCCAATACTTTTGTCTGGCCCATATTTGGAGTTTTGTGCGAAATGATCAATGTTTTGCTTTTTGCTTCATTCTCTTTTGTGTTTTTTCATTTAAGACAAATTAAATGAAGATAATAATACCAAAGAATTTGTGTTTGCAATCATTTTCAGGAAGAAACTGAGTATTATCTGACAAAATTGCAGGGGTGTCAATACTTTTTACCATAAATGAATCATGTGCCCGAAAATGATACCCATAAAAATATCAACTCATTCCGCAAAAAGCAAGCCATAACATGACTCTGTCAGTCGAAATATGGAAAAATTATAGCTCTGAAAATATGGTAATGCAAGAACTATTTTTTTGCAATAAAAAGCGTATTTTAGTGTGTGACATCAGCCAAACATAGAAAATAATAATAGCAATCTTTTATTTATATAGCGCCAACATATTCCGCAGAGGTTTACAGTTTATACACATTATCATTACTGTCCCCAGTGGGGTTCACAATCTAAATTGAAACACGATGTGAATCTGGTATCAGTGTAATCATAGCTACCCGAAGAATAAAGTTGCCAAATCACTTATACCGCACGAGGAATGGCGTAAAAAATAAATAAAACCAATTCTTCACTTCCTGTTGATTTTTTCATTCTGCCTCCCAAAGATCATAGTAAGGCTCGGCGCACATTTATCCTGTGCTTGGCGCTGAGCACTTGTATGATAGTTTCCATGAAAATCTCTGAAATACGTTATTCAGACAGAGCCTCTGGTGGAAGATACCCTTTAATGAAGCAGATGGAGGCACTGTGGATGCCGTCTGACCTGTGATCTGGCGGTGTCCTTCTATTTTGGATTGCATAAAAGTGCCGTCGGCCACAGTTTTGTGCACATCTGAAAAGAAGGACACCACTTTACAGAGGCCAGAAGGAGTCCACAGTAACTCTTCTGCCTCATTATAGGGATTGGATCCCTTGCAGTGTCGGACTGGGGTGCAAAGGACCCACCAGTAACATTGACTTTGAGGGGCCCACTTTTCACCTGCATACAAATATTACACTCCCATTCACAAATGAAATAATAATAAGCTAGGTAGTTTTGTTAATGAATGATGAGATTCTGCTTTATTCTGTACAGAGTAAATCAAATGAATTATGCTAAGTACTATCCATATAGTGGGGTTGGGGCCTAATGTTACCCTGTGGGCCAGTTCGAGCCTGATCCCTTGGGGGTTTCATCTGAATCACATCACTCAGAGATTTTGATGTAAACCCCGATGTAAGTGCTCAGCGAAGAGCGCTGGATAAATGTGATCATAAATGTTATGTAAAATGTTCCCAATAAAAGCTTGAACTCAATCCACGAAAAAGCAAATCCCCACTCAGGTTTGTCATCTCTTAAAAGATATATAGGGCCATCTAAATGGCTCCTCGCCCCCCAAAAGAAATTGAGCAAATCTAAATGCCCCCTCCCTTCTGAGCCCCAGTGTGCATAAACCACATTTAGCGCCCACATGTTTGGCATTTCTGTAGTGATGAAGTGATGAGAACCTGCCTAACTTTCGTGTGCATGTCTTCAGAATCATGAGCTGGGCATAATGTACTGGTAACTACAGTGTACAGGTCACTACAATGGGAGTTTGCAATTTTCATTCAGCAACATCCATTGCTGATTGTTTCTGGAAAACGCCCATGGAGTCAAAATCGTCACTAAATCTGTAGATAAATTCCCATAGGGTTAAAATTTCCAAAATGGGGTTACTTGAGGGCAGGATTCTGCTCTTCTAGCACTTAGGGGCTCTGTATGCAGTCCACAAACTGTTATAGGAAAATCTACATTCTAGGAGGCAAATAGTGCTCTGTTCATCCAGAGTCTCTTTGTATGGGTAAGTAGTACTGTACAGCCACATGGGATATTGCCACATTCGGTAGAAATTTCGAGACAAGTTTAAGTTACCAAAAAGGTCTAGTTTCCAAAATGGCGTCAATTGTGTGGGGGTTTCCACTGTTTAGGCAGATTAGGTGTTCTCCAAACTCAACATGGCATGCGCTAATTATTCCATCAAATTTTACATAAAAAAAGTCAAATAGCGCTCATTCCTTCCAAGCCCTGCCATCTACCCAAACAGATGTTTTCCTCCACAAATTGGATATATGTGCACTCAGGAGAAATTTCCCAACAAATTGTATAGAGCAATTTCTCCTTTTACCCGCATAGAAATGCAAAATTTGGAGCTAAAAAAGCTTTATCACGGCTCTACGTTATAAACTTTTGTGAAGCACCTGTGGGTTTAAGGTGCTCAATACACATCTAGATAAGTTCCCTCAGGGGTCTAGTTTCAAAAATGGTGTCACTTGATGTGGGTTTCTACTGTTTAGGCACATCAGAGGCTCTCCAAACAAGACATAGCATACGCTAATTATGCCAGGAAGTTTTACATTCAAAAAGTGAAATGAAACTCCTTCCCTTCCAAGCCCTGCCATGTGACAAAGCAGTAGATTTCCTCCACATATGGGGTATCACCATGCTCAGGATAATTTGCACAACAAATGTTCCATTTTCTCCTGTTACCCTTGTGAACATTTATTTTTTCCTTCCACATTCCAAAACTTCCTTTGAAGCACCTGAAGTATTAATAAACTTCTTGAATGTGCTTTTGAGTAACTTGATGGGTACTGTTTTTAGAATGGAGTCACTTTTAGGTATTTTCTGTCAAAGTCACTACAAAAGTGAGGTGGTCCCTAAAAAAATGGTTTTGCAAACTTTGTTATAAAAATGAAAAAGTCGCTGGTCAACTTTTAACTCTTATAACTTCATAACAAAAAAAGTTTCAAAAATTGTGCTGATGTAAAGTAGATATGTGGGAAATGTTATTTATTAACTATTTTGTGCGATATGACTCTGCTTTAAGGGGATAAAAATTAAAAGTTTGAATATTGTAAAATTTTCTAAATTTTCTTAAAATTTCAGGTTTATTCACAAAAAATGCATTATTTCAAAGAAATGTTACCACTATCATGAAGTACAATATGTCATGAGAAATCTTCCAGAGATATGACCTCATAAAGTGACACTGGTCAGAATTGTAAAACTTGGCCTTTTCAGGAAGGTGAAAACAGGCTTTGGGGCAAAGGGGTTAAATTATTTATTTAAATAATTTTTAAAAAATGGTATGTTGCACCTCTATATTTGATAACCAGTCATGTTAAAGCTGACAGCTGAGGGTTGCAACCTTCAGCTGTCAGTTATGTCTGCACTGGTTTTCAAAAATAGAAGAGACCACAAGTCATTTTGTAAAATGTATTTATGTCACAGGAGCCGGATGCCAAATACTCCCATCAGCGGTGTCTGCTTTCAAAGTTATAAGCTATTGCTGGCGTAGGCTGTTGGACTAGTACTCTATCATCAGCTGACATTTGTGATGAGAGGTAACCTTTTTACTGCCAGTCACAGCTGCTGGTTCACACTGACATCTGACAGCATGGGAACCACAGGTCTCTGACTGGCAGTAATCTTACCTCGGATCAAAGCTCGTGTTTGCCACACTGTCATACATATCTGAATGGGTGTTTAGGTACCATTGTGGTACCCAATCCAAGCTTTTTTAGATGTTCAGTTGAACCCGCCTGACCCAAACATCCACAGGTTTGTCCTTGCTATTCAGGACCTATAAAGTAATAGACAGACACTCTAATGCTAAATTTTCGGAATGACATTCTGGTGACTTTTTTTTAACCTATTTTGCGTTATAATACTTAATAATACTTAATTTCTGCAGAAATGGTTCAGAAAATATGGGACATCAAACACTCACCAAAAGCTCATTGTGGGAACATAGTTTAGCAGTGAACCAAAGGCTGCATTGCTGTATATGACTGGATTTTTTTTGCTTTAAGATCTTTATGTTATTATTTTGATTATTATTGATTATTATTGATTATTTTGCTTCCTCACAACTTGGAATTCACTGTTTTTTGAGGGTTTGCATTAGCTCATGTAAAGAATTCCAAGAACTGTGAATATCTGGTTTTCTAATTATTATTAAGCAAACAGAAGCAGGAGAAAATTACTGAAAACTTCAATGTGCATAACTATTCACACCTTTAAAGTCAGTACTTTGTAGAGCTTCATTTTGTAGCAATTACAGCTGCAAGTCACTTTGGATAACTCTCTATGAGCTTTCTACATCTTGATACTAGTGTTTTTGCCCATTCATCAAGGCAAAATGGCTTCAGCTTCATCAAGATGGTTTCCTCTGGTGAACTGCAATCTTCAAGTATTTCCAAAGATTCTCAATTGGATTATGGTCTGGGCTTTGTCTTGGCCACTCCAAAACATTACCATGTTTCCCCTTAAACCATTCATGTTACTTTAGCAGTTTGCTTTGGATCAAATAAATGTCTCAAATAACTGACAGACTGAATCAGGTTTTGCTCAAGAATATCCCTGTATTTTGCACCATCCATCACTCTGACCATTTTCCATGTCCCTGCTACCAAAAAACATTGCCACTGCATGATGCTGCCACCACCATGTTTCACTGTGGGGATGGTGTTCTTGGAGTGATGAGCTATGTTGGCTTGGCGCCAGACATAGCATTAACTTGGTGGCCAAAAATTCCAATTTTGGTCTCATCTCACCACAACACCTTCCTCCATACTTTTGGGAAATCTCTAACATGTCTTTTTGGAAAACTCTAACTGAGTCATACAATTTCTGTGTGTAAATAAAGGCTTTTTCTGCCCACTCTTTCATAAAGGTCACCTCTGTGGAGCGTACGGCTTATTGTGGTCATATGGACAGATACTCCAGTCTCAGATTTAAAACTCCGCAGCTCATTTAGTGTGACCTTTGGTCTTTGTGCTGCCTCGATGATTAATGCCCTTCTTGCCTGGCTGAGAGTTTTAATAGATGGCACTCTCTTGGCAGGTTTGTTGTAGTACCATGTAGTTCCATTTGATGATAATGGATTTAATGGTGCTTCCGGGGTCATCAGAGATTGGTATATTTTTTATAACCCAAGGCTGACTTGTTCATCTCAACAATTTTCTCCCTGACTTGTTTGGAGATCTCCTTGTTTTTCATGGTATTGTTTGGTTAGTGGGGCCTTTTGCTTAATGGTGTTGCAGCCTCTGTGGCCTTTCAAAAAAGGTGTGCATCTACTGACAGACCATGTGACACTTAGATTGCACACGGGTGGACTTCCTTTTATTATGCATGTGACTTATGAAGGTGGAGCTGGATGCAGAGAGGCGGCTCTAGTGATCATTGCACATGAAAAGCAATAAAAATGTACATGTAAATCTCCCCCCAAAACACATAAAGGACTGAAACAGATATTTTTACAGCTTGAGCCCAAAAAGTGAATGGATGAAGGAACTGATAACAGATGGGAAGATTGCAGGTATGTAGATATAGCGTTAGATGGAGCCCATGTAGCTTTTCACTTAGGCTACTTTCACACATCAGGTTTTCAGCGTCAGGCGCGATCCGGCGTCGTGCCGGAATGCCGGATCCGGCAAATGTTTTGTAAAACCTGATGTGCCGGATCCGGTTTTCTGCCGGATCCGTCTTGTTCTTGACAGACAAAACCGGATCCGTCTCATCCGGTTCATCCGTTTTTCTATCCGTTTTTTGACGGATTACGCCGGATCTGGTTTTTAAAATTGACCCTTGTGGCCTTCCGAACGGGATTGGCTACTGGAAAACTATATATAGCATGTTCCTACAGCCCTTCTTTGACAGGTTGTAGAGGAGAAAGTGCAGGTTGGAGAGAAGAGCAAGTTACTGGCGAAGATGGATGTTGTCATTGGAAATATTACCACTAGAAGTTCTGTGACGGTTTCAGTAATGAGGGACAATTTTGCACTATACTTTATGTCACCTCAAGGCAGAGTACACTGGCAGGATGACAGAGTGTGAAAGATTTGTGCCCTAACCAAACTTGTGTACCTTCTGGACCAACAGTATATACCTTTGCCAACCAAAGTTGGCTATCTTGTCATGGTCTTACTATTTTTAGCTTTAGGCCACAGGTGTGTACCTGGTTGTGTTTTATGCAAAGTATTTCACCTTTTAACAAAAGTTGTGTACATTGTTAGGAAATCACCAACAATAAACACAACTTTTCAGGTGAAATACTTTGCTTCAAACACAACCAGGAACACAACTGTGGCAAAAAGCTAAAATTTACCCACAGTTATATACCTGGTTTTGAATACCTTTTTACCTTTTAAATACCCTGTATTTAACCTTTTTTTTAAACATATTTCGCCGCAGAAAGAAATGACAGACAACCAGTGTAAACAATAATTTAACTTTTATTTAAAATATTTTTTTTTGTGTAAACTGTTTTTAAAGTTAAAAAAACTTTTTTAATAAAGGTTTGAAACCAACCAAATGGGCATTTTTATTACAAAAAAAACATTATAACTCGGTGTAGTGTGGGGTGGAAATACTGCTGGAGGGGCTGCGGGACACTTCGACAATGGGAGTGTGGAGAGAGGACTGGGATCGTGGTGGGGAAGGAACAGTTAGAGGTGATGGTGTGGAAAAAGCTACAGAATGGGTGGACATGTGGGAGGCAGAAGAGGTGGTGGGCGGTGGAGTGGAGGGTTGGGCAGGGACTGTAGGAGCAGATGATGTTGATGGAAAGTTGTATGGGGAAGGAGTTTGGTACGGGGAAGGAGTTTGGTACGGGGAAGGAGTTTGGTACGGGGCAGGTTGCTGGAAGTGGGGAGATGTCTGGTACTGGGGAGGTTGCTGGTACTGGGAAGGTTGCTGGTACTGGTGAGGTTGCTGGTATGTAATAGGAGGGGGAGGATGGAAAGTGGCTGGAGGGGGTGCAGATGTAATAGGAGGGGGAGGATGGAAAGTGGCTGGAGGGGGTGCAGATGTAATAGGAGGGGGAGGATGGAAAGTGGCTGGAGGGGGTGCAGGTGGAGGAACTACAGTGGTGGGAGGTGGAGGTTGGGAGGTAACCTGCTGTAGAGCACCGTGGCACGAATGCATTACATGCATCTGCTGGGTAGGAGATAGTGTTGCCATGTGCTCCACAACAGACCTGAAAAAGGTGTGGTTTGGCGAAGATCTTGCTTCTGAATGCATGGTTTGCAGAAGTGTCTTCACCTCCAGAATGCTGGAGTTGATCTGCTGAAAGCCTGCGGAGATTTGCTCTGACAAGACTTTTAGACAGTTCTGGAAAGATGCATTCAGATGCAAGAACTCTGGCGCATAACTCTTTTCCTGACCCCTCTGCCGCTGCCGCCCAGTACCCGCAGGTGTACTAGAGGTGGCAGGGGCAGAAGGGTGGGGTAAAGGGAAAGCGATCTCCTCACCAGCAGCTTTATGTAATGTAGGCGGCCACGATGCTCCTGTGCTGGTGGATGGGACAGATGGGTCGAATGTGTGGGAAGGCTGGGAAGGTGCAGATGTACCGGGGCGGTCGAAGTGTCCCTCGGTGCCGGTCTCCTCAGGGATCGCCTCAGAAGGGTCCAATCGTGCAGGCTCCCGAGTGCTGCTCACCGTGCTGTGGAATAAAGAGAAAAAAAAACAATTAAAATACTGACATGGTATGGCCCTGGCTGAAAAAAAAAAGTTACATCTAACATTTTTTTTCACATGTGGTGTGTAATATTTACCTTCTAGTGACCATTGTTTCCCGGAGGAACGACAGGGCTTGTGCGTACTTGTACTTGCTCCTGCGTCCTCCAGATCCACTCGGGGCCCGCATCTCTTTATTGAACTCCTTCTTGAAACAATCCCTCACAGACCGCCACCGATTCACAATTCTGTTCCCTGAAACGAGAAAGGAGTGGTTAGTATACAACATCAGTGTTTCACAAACTCCAGTCCTCATGGTCCCCAGGGGTCATGTTTTCAGGATTTCCATAGTAAATAGAAATCCTGAACACATGATCCGTGGGGACCACGAGGACTGGAGTTCGGGAAACACTGGTTTACATCAAGCAACCGGTACTGTATATACTTACGCTCTTTAATCTGGGCCCGAACATCGAGGTCCTCCCAGCGGCCCACAAGGAGCGAACAGATTTCCTCCCAGAGTCGTCGGGTAACGATAAGGTCAGCGTGGCGGCGGTCAGCCATATTCCAGAGCGGCTCCCTTTCTCTGACGAGATCGATGAGGTGGTCCACATCGAGTCCTCCATCCTCACCGTCAGAGTCGGGAGCACGCTGTGAAGGCTGTTAAAGAAAAAGACAAAAATAACATAATTAGCCTCCACAAAAGAAATGAAATAAAAAGTGCAAAAAAACAAAGCAAAAATATTTATACTTACACGCTGGTGACCGCCGCGTTGCTGTCGCCGACGACCCTGGGAGGCACTGCGAGGACCTCTTGGCCGAGCACCAGATTGGGAAGACTAGAGAAGAAAACAAAAAATGTTATGTCTTTGGATGTAGGCATTTGTTTGCTGTGTGTGGTCTGCAGAACATTGTTTTCTATGTGTTGTGTGTAGTGTGATGTTGTGTTTCTGCGTTTGATGCAAAAAACTTACCAATTGTGAGCCCACTCCAAGTGTCTGTCCACCCCTTCCTTCTTCTTCTGGGAGCTCCTCTTCATCTTGTGAATCCTGTTTTGAAATAAAAGGCAATGAATAGACATATATTACAGAGATGATGGATTTTGGAAATAAAAACTTACCGTCAAACGCTGACGATGCGAGGGAGGGCTCCCAGAAGATGATGTGCTGTCTTCCTGGTGGCCACACTCCATGCCTGTGGGTGGTGTTCCAGCTGCTGCCATTGCTGCTGCTGCTGCTGCATCTATTGGGCGGCTGTTGAATAAAGAGAAACAAAGGGCCAATGAATATCTTGATATTCAATAGCCCTAGTTTGGAGGAATGGGGGATTTGATAATTACCGTCTCTCATCTGCTGCTGGCCTCCCCTCCTCAGCATGTTCCATTTGCTGCTCCATTTGGGGTGGTGGTGGTGCTGATGGTGCTGCAGTGGTCTCCTGCCTTCTCCTGCTGCGCTTGGTTGCTTTCTTGGGTGGCATGTTGGGTGTGGCTGTGGGTCCCACTGTCTTGCTTTTATATATGTCTTGTGGGCAGAGCTACTGAGCATGCTCAGACCAAAAAAACCGGATCCGGCCACCGGATCCGGCTGTCGCCGGATCAGGCGCATTGCGGCGCTCATAGGCTTTCATTGTGTGAAAAAGCCGGACGCGCCGGATCCGGCGTGTCCGGCTTTTTCGCCGGAGACAAAAAACTTTACAGTAGCCGTTTTTTCCAGACGCCGGATCGCGACACATTGCCGGATCCGGCGAAAACCGGATGAAACGCATGGCCATCCGGCGCGATCCAGCGCAAATGCAAGACAATGGGGGGGAAGCCGGATCCGGCATTGCATTTCGCCGGATCCGGTTTCTGTCAAAAGCGCCGGATCACGCCTGACGGCGAAAACCTGATGTGTGAAAGAGGCCTTACCCTGCTTGTGGTCTTTTCTATTAACAAGGTATGTAATCCTGTCCGTTCCTTGGAGTAGATAGAGGACTGGTGTGATGGGGAGATATAAAATTGAGGCATTAAGAGATCCCAGAGCAGCCGCGCAGAGGCATGGGTGCCCCATCCGGTGGCGTCCCTGGTTATCCAGCACTAAAAAAAAAGCAGCTTAGATTGTGTGCCTCTCAACTCTTCCTGCAGACTCTGGGACGTTGATTTCTAAATGAAATGCAAAATTTACTTTCATCTGAAAACAACACCTTGGATAACTGAGCAGCAGTCCAGTTCTTTTTCTCTATGGGCCAGGTAAGATGCTTCTGGCATTTTCTATTGGACAAGAGTGGCTTGACATGAGGAATGTGACACTTGTAGCCCGTGTCCTGGATATGTCTGTGTGTGGTGACTCTTGAAGCAATGACTCCAGCAGCAGTCCATTTCTTATGAATCTACGCCAAATTTTTGAATGGTCATTTCATAACAATCCTTTCAAGGCTGCCATTATCCTGGTTGCTTGTGCACCTTTTTTTTACCATACTTTTTCCTTCCACTCAACTTTTGGACATCTGTCAAATAAGCAGTCTTTCCCATGATTATGGAGCCTACTGAAACAGACTAAGGGACCTTTTTAAATGCTTAGGAAGCCTTTGCAGGTGTTTTTAGCTAATTATTCTAATTTACTGATATAATGACTATTGGGTTTTCATTAGTTGCAATTTGCAAGCCATAATCATCAACATTAACAGAAACTCTTGAAATAGATCACTCTGTTTGTAATGACTCTATATAATATATTAGTTTCACTTTTTGTATTGAATAACTGAAATAAATTAACATTTCGATATTCTAATTTAGTGAGAAGCATCTGTGTGTGCATGTATGTATATATATATATATATATATATATATATATATTTGCACGTTATTTTTATTCAGGGTGCAGCCAGTCCCATTAGCATTGGCCTTGTAAATTGGGGTGTCTGAGTAGGAATGGTAGAGCTGATGGTCTGCTCCCTGACACTGTAAAGGGTTAAATGCATTTGATGTTCATCTGTTATATACTTACCTAAAGTTGTCCATCATCCACTTCCGCCTGGATGTCCTAGAATCCAACAATCCACTGCGCCGCACCGGCGCCGACTGCCATATTGGAATACCCAAGTGATGGGTATTCCAATGTAGCACGCGCTGGTGGTACCAGGCCCTTCCCCAGTACCACCAGCGGGACACCACTGGAACCCCCCCGCCGAACCCCCCGTCACCGCCATTTGACCCGCTGTCAGAACCCACTGCTGGACCCGCTGCCAGGACCCGCCCCAGGACCCACCGCCAGGACCTGCCGCTGCCTGCCCACCCACCTCCATGCAGTCACAGCCGGCAGGAAAGACCGCGGCTTGTGGTATGTGCTGGAGATGGGGTGTGGGCGCACTCTGCTGGTGCCACTCCCCATCTCCAGCAAAGGCCGCAAACCACCGTCTTTCCTGCCGGCTGTGAGAGGGGTGTAACGAGGTGGTATAATGAGGGGGTGTAATGAGAGGGGTATAACGAGAGGGGTATAACGAGGGGGTGTAACAAAGGAGTGTAATGAGAGGGGTGCAAAGAGAGGGGTATAACGAGGTGGTATAATAAGGGGGTGTAATGAGAGGGGTTTTTATTTAATCGTATGAACATATATTTCAACATCATCTATTATATACTTACTTAAAATTGTCCATCATCCACTTCCGTGCGGACGTCATCGAATCCCACAATCTGCTGCACCGGAAGAACGCCGACCGCTATATTGGAATACCCAAGTGATGGGACACTGCCGTTACACCCACGTCGGACCCCCGCCATCACTGGACCCGTTGCCAGACCCCTGCCAGGAACCCCCACCGGACCGCCGCCAAGGCCCACCGCTGGACCCCCACTAGGACCCGCCACCTGACTACACATGCCGGATCCCGCTGCTGCCTGCAAACCCACCTCCGTGCAGTCACAGCCGGCAGGAAAGACCGTGGCTTGAGGCCTGTGCTGGAGATGGGGTGCCATCTTTCCTGCTGGCTGTGACTGCACGGAGGTGGGTGGGCCGTCACCCCCAGTGCCACAGAGCTGCCGCCATCGTGATGTCACTGCTCTCCCGATGCGATAGCATCAGGCCCACATCTAGTGTATGTTATAAAAGGGTAAAACTCACTGGATTTGCAGTTAGCTTAGACAGGGTTAACTGTAAAAGCCGGTCCAGTTTGGGAGGGTGAACTAAGAGTTAATGTCAAGAACAGGGAGTGACAGGCCAGTGAGTGGTTAGCAGTGACAAGTAACAGGCACCAGTCAGGGGCTGCAAGGGACAGTGTGAGCCCAGAACCTCGGGGCAGTGGATTGCCAGAGAACCCCATCCGCATGTGTCCCCTTGCCAGCCTGGGAACCTTGAGATAGACGTCAGGGCCCGGAGGCACACTTCTTCTGCAAAGCTGCAGTAGATAATGGACTCAAACTCTAATAGGTGGAGAGATATGGAATCCAGATATACGGCTAGGAAAGGGGAGGATCCCCTAAAATTACAGAAGATAATAAAAGGAATGTTCTACCTATACCAAGAACCAGGGCTGAAGTTGTGTCCGTTATCTATGGTAAAGATGACAACCCATTGGGTCTTATCCTCTACACCTGCCAGTAAACTGTAAATATTGTAAATACTGCCCATCACCAAGTAAAAGTTTGTTTTTTTTATCAAACTTGTTTCTCCTGGATTGATTACAGCCCTATGTCCAAAAGAGGGATTCCTGGAGTCAGAAGAAGCTTGCGGCCTTGATGTAAGTGTGATACACTTCACACACAGCAGCACACCAGGACTGGGACACGTGTTGTCTTTAGGAAGCTCATCCATGACTACCCAACATGGGCATCTTACATATGTCCTCATGGGGTGCACTTATATAGTGCTGGGCAGCCTGCCTAATCTAATAGTATGGGCGCCACTAATAGGCTGTGAGGCAGACACTTTGCCCTACCTGTGTGAGACCAGCGCCCTATACAAGACTTTTCTTCTGTTCAACTTTAATACTACTAAGCAATCACCCCCTCCACGAACTGGTAGGCTGTGAGAGATTGTCTCATCAGTATTTTGCACCTGAGTTGCCGCCATCTTTATTACATGGGTTTGCTGCATCCTGATAGTGCATTAGCTTTGAGACCTGGGCAAGTACATATTGCTGTCCTTTTTTTGCTGTGTGCATTAGGTAGCTTCAGACAGAAAGAGATTTTTGGTTGCAAAAATGTTAGGCGACCCATTCCATTAGGTCCTAGACAAGATTACATTCACTGCTATACATTGTATTATTTTTGTTTCAAATATTTATGTTTTAGATTGTCGGATAATCTAAGGCATTATTTGTGGTTTATTTTGTGTCTTACCATATGTCGTCTACAGCTGCTTGTGTACATTGTCATTTCTTAATGTTGTCTTTCCTCCGTCGATTCAAAGTCAAAGCCAGGAAAACTGTTTTAAATGTCACTCATGCTGATTAAATTACCACTGTTATTTAGAAATATAATGCTAGAAAACAGCAGCATTTATTGGTTCTGTACAGTGCACTTCACAGCCAGCCATTGTGAAATAAAAAAATATCTGGAAAGTTTAAGCCTACTGGTTTCATGCAGTGAGCAGCATTGCTAATGAAAATCCTGCCAAACTGTATTGGTTCACGGAGAATTTCAAACATCTCTTTTGATTGATTTAGAATCTGAATGCCAGTACTTTTTAATATGTGCTAATAAACCTCTTCTTCACACAAGGGTAATGTTTTATATATTTGATTTTATTAGAAAATCCACATACATGTTGTTTACCATACCAACATCTTGGATTCAACCTTGTCTACAGAATAAAATATATGCAAATCTGTATCAATATTCAGGAGCATTAATGAACGGACTAATCAAAAACGGCAGCTACTGTACCAATATTTGGTCTGAAGTTTCAATCACAGTACATTTTCCGACAAAGAATAAAATCAAACATGCTGCAACCAATATCAAGCCAAAGGACTTACAAAAATTGTAATGAACATTTATCTTGGTAGAGCTGAGGTGCCAATCTGTACTTACTGCCAAACAGTTACCACAGTTTACCATTACATTCGATGCATGCCCATACACAAACATAGTGATCTGGAAGAAAATTTCTCAAAAACACAGAATATTATAAAACCTTATTCCATAAAAATCTGCAAACAGTTGAGAAATGGTGTCAATGCATAAAAATATGATGTTCTTGTCAATTTTTGTGGAGCCTTTGCATCACTTTTTGCAACACTTTCAAAGGTGAGTTACCTAAGAAAGATGGCTTGACAAGCCACATAGTCCAATGGTTCATCAGTCGCTATGCTATGTGGTGTCACACACGAGGATCGTGGATCCACTGTGCAGTGGGTCGTGCTTACCTAGGAGGGGCATAGCTAAGTAGCTCAGCTAAAAACTCCTAATGCTGGAGTTAGACTTGAGGTGCAGGTAGCCACCAGGTACAACTCCTAGGCAATCCCCAGTACTGCAACTCAGTATCTCACTCGGTCACGAGCTTGGAGTCACAGGCAGGACAGGGTTCGGACACTGCTCAGACAACAAAGGGGATGGGTCACTGGGCAGAATGGACACTGACTCAGAGTCAAAGGCAGTACAGGATTCAGATAACTGGTCAGACAGCGCAGGTTCTGGGTCATGAGCAGAACAGGCACTGACATGGAGTCACAGGCATGACAGGATTTGGATACTGGAACAGACTCTGACAGTATGGACTCTGGAACTCTGGTACAGCTGTGGTAGGGGCCGGGATTGGGGGGTGGACCACTGCTTACCCTGTCTGGATGACACAGACACCAGGCGATGCAAGGATGAGGGGGAGACAGATTTCAATAGTAACAGTTCCGGATTTATTCGTCGTCCTCCTGACGACCACAACCACGCACCACAGCCTCTTTACAGTTCTCTGTCTCCAGGCCCGGGTACCTGCACCTTTGCTCCAGTCGAAGTAATGTCCCTCTTGGATATTTCGCTGGGGCTGTCCTAGACCAATCTACCGCCAGCGCTTCACCTGCCCGAGGTCGTCGTCCAATCGGTACCCCAGGGGCCTAGTCTGTCCTGCGGTCCGTCGGGTCAGGGCCACCCCCCTGACTGTCTCTTTGCTGTCCGTCCCCTGGTCGAACTCTTCTCTCTTCACCGTCTTCTACCGAGCTCCTCCCTGGACTAGCCTGCCTGGAACCCTACCCTGTTCTATTTAACCCCTCTCTCACTGAGAATTCCCCTTCTGGGTTCCTATCTCTCCGCCCCCCATGACTAAGCGTTTCTCAAGCCCTAAGCTGATGTTAAGTCCTAAGCTACTCCCCCCTGCCATCCTGTGGTCATTTCTAGGTACTGCACTATCCTATCCACCTTTCACAGCTGTCACCCTTCTATCCTGTCAATCTCCGTCTCTGGTGCACAAACCGTCCCCTCCTACTACCAGTCATGTCTGTCTGTCAAGTCACCTTCCCCACACTGCCAGAATGGTTTCAGGCTCAGGGACCACCAGAGCGAATTCAGGTTTGGGCTCTATGGGTGTGGCTTCAGGTTTGGGTATCGCCAATGAGCATTCAGGCTCAGGTACTGCTTGTTGCAGCTTCAGGCACAGGTACCGCTGGAGCAGCTTCAGGTTCAGGGACCACCAGGGTGACTTCAGGTTCAGAGACTGATGATACGGTTTCAAGTTCAGGGACCACCGATATGGTTCCAGGATCAGGGACTCCCGACATGAATCCAGGTTCATGGACCGCCAACACGGTTTCAGGTTCAAAGATTACCGATGCAGTTTCAGGTCCAAGGACCGCTAATGCGGTTTCAGGTTCAGAGACTGCAGATGTGGTTTCACGTTCAGCATCAGGTAAGCATATCACAAACTTGCGGTCACACTTCTAGTGCCAGCACCAGAAAATCCTCACAGCATGGAGTGATGTGTGGATTCACAAGTCAGCAGTCCCACAATGTGATTGCAGACTTGTAGCTTAAAACTGGACAGTCACTATTTCAGAATTATTACATTGGCATGTTAAAAGAAGGAATGGTCATATACTATAACTTACTTCCCCAGATGAATTGTAAATATTAAAATAAATGACTACATGGCAAGTAGATGTCATCCGTGTATCCTGAAATTGATTGTAAAGCCCCCGTTACACACTGCGATATCGCTAGCAATATCGCTGTAAAGTTACCGATTTTGTGACGTTGCAGCGATATTGCTAGCGATATCGCTGCATGTGATACTTACCTCCGACCGGCTCCCCCGCTGGTTATCGCTGATCGCGCGAGAAGCTCCTGGATCATTCCTCGTCGGTCACTTCCTGCGGCGCTTCCTGCTGTGACGATGAGCGACGTGTGGACGCGGGCGGGAGGACGCAGGATCGCCACGTCTGACAGGTAAGTAGCGACCCCCGTCCCCAGCGATGTCGCTGGTGAGATCTGCCTGTGTGGCAGCTCACTAGTGATCACCTAGCGATGTACCAGCGATCCTGACCGCGTCATATCGCTGGTCGGGATCGCTGGTGCATCGCTAGGTGTAACGGTACCGTAAGTCACTATAGAATAGTAAGCATTATTGTACAATTATCGAATTATTTTGCATATACAAAGTATCTGGAAACAAATGCAGCCCACTAGATTAGCCAATTTTGGTTTAGTTGTGCTGGGACAATAGACTCCTTTTTAGCTGACTCAATTAGAAA
Source organism: Dendrobates tinctorius (assembly GCF_039654945.1). Classification (NCBI taxonomy): domain Eukaryota; kingdom Metazoa; phylum Chordata; class Amphibia; order Anura; family Dendrobatidae; genus Dendrobates; species Dendrobates tinctorius. The sequence goes on along the minus strand of NW_027361671.1, from coordinate 46,236,405 downwards.
TCACACAATGCAAAGCAAACAGAAATGCTTGCAAACTAATGTGTTTATAATGCAGACATCACCTTTAAATGACATTCATTCTTCAATGCAAACCCTTGATTGCATGTACTGTAATGGCTTCATTATATACAGTATGTATTAAAAATCATTAACAGTGAGACCATCTGTGCTTCATGAAGTAAAAGAAACGGGAGCGCAGTAATTGCCTGCTAAATATTTTCAATTTTTATTTTAGGTGATTGTTTTCTATTGTGTTTGTTTGTATCTTCATAGAAAACTGTTATTACTGTTGTATTTTTTTTATTATGCACAGTTTTCCCTGTACAAATCATTCTCGTAGCCTAAAAAAAGTTTATTTTTTATATGAAAACATTGCCAAATGTGTTAAATTCCTATTGATCTAACATAAACATGTATGACAAATTCATTAAGATGGGCTTTATATTATAAAGTGAGAGATGAGTTTGACATTCTGCAAAGCAGTTGCAAACTTTTACAGTCAGAAAATGTACTAAGCAGAAAGGTCTTCTCATTCGACAAGCCTTTAATCATTTGCTACAGTAGCTGCAAATCAGTTCTATGTGTGGTAATTAGTTTTTATGCATAACAGCCATAACTAATTACAGCTAGTTAACACATTGCCTCAGCTATTGTGCACACGCTTAATGCCCTTGAGACGGCTCCAATCCTATTATACATATTTGGAGTTATGTTAAAAATATGATTTTTGGGGGGGGAATCTAAGTATGGAAACATTTAAGCATTATGTTCTTGTAACATTGATGTGTGCGATCCGCTTTCCAACAACTACACTATACAATTTACAACGGAAATTTATGCATGCTGCGATTTTTTATTTTACTTGTCGATTAGATCAGTTAAAAACTATCGATCATCTTCACTCCTTCATTGAATCACATTAGTCCAAGTACGATCTGATCTGATAGGTTGAATTTTTGCATCAATATTTCTCAAGACTAGAAATGAGCGACTTTGCCTTTTTTCTGGTTGAGTCGGGTTACATGAAACCTGACTTTCGCAAAAGTCGGGTCTTGAAAAGTCGAAGGCCGACTGAAACACGAAACCCAATGCAAGTCAATGCAAGTCAATGGGGAAGCAAAGTCGGCAGGGAGTGGAGGACAGGAAACACACCTACAGTGCCCTTTTGAATGCCAAAAACATCAATTCTGATTACTGAAGCTTTTCAACCTTAATTTACTTCATAATACTAGTTAAGCACTGAAAAATGAGGGTTAGTTGGCTAAATTTGTGGGGGGGGTAGGGCTGGCTCCAGGTTTTCATGTGCCCTGGGCCAAAGAGCGCCCCTTTAACACATACCACAGCTCATGATGCTCCGATACCGCAGAGAAATAGCGGCATAGTACAATGAAAAATACTTCACTTTTTACATCTCATGACTGATATCCATTTTTAATAGCTCCAAAAACGGACAGTATATTACTCCATACCGTATAATGGCCACCGCATAGTGCGCTATACAGAGTAATGAGGCCCATATATATCTCCATACAGAATCATTGGTCCCATATAATGTTTGAAACAGTATATGATGAGCTCCACATAATGCTACAATATATGTTGGTCCCCATGGATGAAGCTCCACTGCTTTATGGGGCCAAATAATGCTCCAAACATAATGGGCCCCATTTCTAATGCTCTAGTGTATAATGTGCCCTGCAAATGCTGCTCCAGTGTCTGATGTCCACCTTTGGAATGCTCCAGTGTATGGTGGGCCCCGTATATCATTCTCCAGAGTATAGTGCTCCCCAAAAATTGCTGTCCCAACATTGAAAACAATTAAATAAGTGTCCTCGCTATGGAATCCCTGTACTAGTCTAGACTCCTCGTCGTCCCCATTGTCCATCTCACTGCACTTGGCTGTTTAGGCAGAGGGCGTACAGACATGATGTCATTGCGGTCTCTGATCAGACTATCACTGTCAGGAAAAGCGGAAGACGTCATGGCGGTGGAGCAGGGAGAGGTAAGTATTTCAACGTTGCAAGTGCTGTGATCCTGAGCAAGCAGGGGGGTCTACTCGTTGGCGACGGCAGTGGCACAGGGCCCCTCTAATAGTACGGCGGTGTGTGGCGGTGTGTCTGACGGCGACACTTTTGCGCACTATGAGGGGCCCTGTGCCAGTGCCGTCGCACCAGCTCAAGGAACCTGCACTTTCATCTGCACCTTCCTCTTTGTCACCGTGTAAGGTGGTATAGTAGGCGGGAAGGTGAACCTGAGTTTCCTCTGGGTCAGATTCTGGCTGTGTAGAGTGTGAGGAGAATGTAGTGGTCTGGGTCAATGTACCAGCAGAATCATCTAGCAGTGGCTGGGCATCAGTGCACTTGTGGCATCCCCAGGAGTATGGTCGCCACAGTGGCATTACCTTCCTCCTAGGGAGTGTGATGTCATGCTTGGAAGCAACAAAGGATCTCTCTAGCAGTTAAACCAACACACAACACATTTACCACTCCACGCCAGCAGGGAGACCTCTGAACATGACTGCTGAGGAGCTGCTCTCTGTGGTCGGGAGGAGGTAAGTTAGGCCATTCTGTGCAGGGAAGGGGAAGTGTGTGGATGTGAGAAGGGGAGCGGGAGGATGAGCAGAGTTAAGGCTCACTCCTACCTGGAGCGCATGGTCCGGATTCCGGTCTCCGAGTTTGTAGGGACACTGACGTTCCTGTAGCAGAATCCGGAGGAAGTAGCAGCTGTAAATGCTCTGTACCCAACTGAGGCTCGGAGGCCCCAGCATCGATGTGTGTGGAAAGAAAAGGCTACGGCTGCCAGCCCTATGAGAAATTTCCAAAAGAGAGTCAACAGGGGGAACTTCATTGAACTCAGCACTGCGAGTACCTCATATAAGCGCTAGAACGGAGGCCACTCTACCTATCTGCAGAGAGAGAAATCCAAATTGACTTCCAGGCTGACCAACTCCTTCTCCATCTGTACTCTGGGTCCTGGACAGCACCTACCAAGTACAGGTAAAGGAACTGCACGACTGTGTCTGTCATCTTTCTCCTGCGCCTGGCGCACGGCTCAGCTACATCCTGCACTGCACACCATCTCCCAACTCTTTCACCTGCCCTGCGACTACGGCCCTACCTGTGCAGGTCTTCTACATCTTAGCTACACCACAACATCTGTCCCACAGAAGCGACACTGCAGCGCTGGTCAATCTAATCAGAAACCAGAGGTGGCGTCATGTATCATTCACCTATAAACGTAATTCACCCCTTTGCATGGATGCCCAGGGCCACGGAACGGGTCACCACCACCGTGACACATCCCTGTGAGACACCAGCCCGGTACCGATTAACCCCACTGCCCTGGCTGGCCACCCACAATCCATGTCAGATTCATCTTGGACTGGGGAATTCACGATTTGACTTGATAACCCAGGCATGGTATGACAGAAGGAGCTACATGGACTAATGTGAAGTGTGGCCTGCTGCCTCATTCAGTTTGGGTGGGGGTGCAGGACACAAGGAAAGGGGTTCTTCCTGACCAGGAGCCAGCACTTGACCACTCAGTGCTTGCATTTTTTGAAACTTCAGAAGAGGCGGGCATATTTGATGGAGTCTGTTTCGGCAATGTAAGCCAAAACCAGTTCCTCTTGCTCCGCCTTAAAAAACGGTTAACCTACTCCCAGAAACGGTATCATTCCGGGCGTTCCGGAGCCAGACCATGACACAGGCTCAACACCTCCTGCATTAGCTGCTATTGTGCTTTTGCCACTACCAGCAGATGCACCACCACCATCATTACCAGCTGGCCCCCCCGCACCAACATCCACGGCCTCTTCCACCAAACTTCAAAATTTTGCTCAAAATAGACACAAAATAACATCAGATATATGGCACTGTATCAGAAATGTACAGCTCTATTCAGTCAAAGGATAATTGTCAATCTCCATATATATTCCATCAGTCACACAGAGACGCTCACAGGCTCGGTATGGATTAGACAAGAATATAAAAAGTAGACAAAGTGTGCAGTATCATCAGATAGCAGGTATATATAGCATAGTTTAAACATTAACAATGTACGTCTATATATCAGGAGTAGTGTTGAGCCACCCCGCTAGTGTTTTGGTTCGTCACACAGGAGGCAAGTTCGTCGAATGTTCGTCGAACCCCATTGAAAACAATGGCAGGCAAACACAAACACATACAAACACATAGAAAACAATTACAAAACACCTTAAAAGGTGTCCCAAAGCAGAGAAAATGCTCAGAAGACAAAAATTACATATGGAAAAGGGCAACTACATTTAGAAAAGAGGTGGAGGAGTAAAAGGAGGAGGTGGAGGAGACACAGATATAGGTTTGTCGTTCCCATATGAAGTCAAGAAAGGCTGGAATAAAAATGTAAAATACCAACCAAAAAAAAAATTCTGAAATCGAACACGATCACATACCGTCGGACTTCCCACCAATAAATTATGCCAACTGGCGATCAGGCGGCGTTATTCCCACGAACATCCAAACAGCGTCCATGAAGGCAAAGTGTTTGCTTTCCGGGGGCAGTATGATTGCAAAGCTCAACCTTAAAGGAATGTCCAAAAGGGCACCACCAGGAGTGGAGCCTGCGGCTTAATTGGACTCCACCCGGGAAACCACAACCATGCCACCTCAAGAAAAGATGCACATATTGAAAGCTTTGTCGATTGTGTGTGTGGTGTGGTATGTCCGTTTGTAGTTGTGCTAGCAATTTGTCAGCTTTATTCCGTTAACGAACGAGACTCCGGCATGCCCCAGCGGTACGCGTCAAGCTTACTAGAGGGATACGTGAGGCTCTGGCACTATCATGGTCTATCATGGCGTTACATGTCCGGGGCTGCATGCGCGCTACACTGAAAGGACCAGCTTTTGTCACTTACAGGTGCAGATAACCAGCAGAACACCGCTAGTGATGGGGATCTGTGATTCCAATTATTCCCCGCGACTGATGATTTCCCAGTAAGTGCAGGTCAACCGCAATTCCTGAATTAGGCCTATCCGGCATTCCTGAAAAAATGCAAAAAATTACGTGTCCAAACCACAGTTGCTGTAGCTTGCTTAAATGCTCGGCAGCCGTTCTCAGGCCCAGTATGGATTCAACAAGATTCTAGAAAGTTGATAAAGGGTACAGTTTCACCAGGTAACACGTATATATGTAGCATAGTTTACACATTAAAAACCTATGTCTATATATCAGGAGGCAGGCTCAGACGGTCTCAGGCCCAGTATGGATTAGACGTGATTGGACAAATGTGAGAAAGGGTACCGTATCACTGGCTAACAGGTATGTATAGCATAGTTTACACATTAAAAACGTAGGTCTATATAACAGGAGGCAGGCTCAGCTTGTCTCAGGCCCAGTATGGATTAGACATGATTGGACAAAGGTGAGAAAGGGTACCGTATCACAGGATAACAGGTATGTATAGCATAGTTTACACATTAAAAACGTAGGTCTATATAACAGGAGGCAGGCTCAGATGGTCTCAGGCCCAGTATGGATTAGACGTGATTGGACAAAGGTGAGAAAGGGTACCGTATCACAGGATAACAGGTATGTATAGCATAGTTTACACATTAAAAACGTAGGCCTATATAACAGGAGGCAGGCTCAGCTTGTCTCAGGCCCAGTATGGATTAGACATGATTGGACAAAGGTGAGAAAGGGTACCGTATCACAGGATAACAGGTATGTATAGCATAGTTTACACATTGAAAACGTAGGTCTATATATCAGGAGGCAGGCTCAGACGGTCTCAGGCCCAGTATGGATTAGACGTGATTGGACAAAGGTGAGAAAGGGTAACGTATCACCGGATTACAGGTATGTATAGCATAGTTTACACATTAAAAACCTATGTCTATAGATCAGGAGGCAAGCTCAGACAGTCTCAGGCCCAGTATGGATTTGACCAGCTTGAACAAAGTTGAGAAAGGGTACATTATCACTGGATAGCAGGTATATACAGTTGTGGCCAAAAGTATTGACACCCCTGCAATTCTGTCAGATAATTCTCCATTTCTTCCTGAAAATGATTGCAAACACAAATTCTTTGGTATTATTATCTTCATTTAATTTGTCTTAAATGAAAAAACACAAAAGAGAATGAAGCAAAAAGCAAAACATTGATCACTTCACACAAAACTCCAAAAATGGGCCAGACAAAAGTATTGGCACCCTCAGCCTAATACTTGGTTGCACAACCTTTAGCCAAAATAACTGCGACCAACCGCTTCCGGTAACCATCAATGAGTTTCTTACAATGCTCTGCTGGAATTTTAGACCATTCTTCTTTGGCAAACTGCTCCAGGTCCCTCATATTTGAAGGGCGCCTTCTCCAAACTGCCATTTTTTAGATCTCTCCACAGGTGTTCTATACGATTCAGGTCTGGACTCATTGCTGGCCACCTTAGAAGTCTCCAGTGCTTTCTCTCAAACCATTTTCTAGTGCTTTTTGAAGTGTGTTTTGGGTCATTGTCCTGCTGGAAGACCCATGACCTCTGAGGGAGACCCAGCTTTCTCACACTGGGTCCTACATTATGCTGCAAAATTTGTTGGCAGTCTTCAGACTTCATAACGCCATGCATACGGTCAAGCAGTCCAGTGCCAGAGGCAGCAAAGCAACCCCAAAACATCAGGGAACCTACATCATGTTTGACTGTAGGGACCGTGTTCTTTTCTTTGAATGCCTCCTTTTATCTCCTGTAAACTCTATGTTGATGCCTTTGCCCAAAAAGCTCTACTTTTGTCTCATCTGACCAGAGAACATTCTTCCAAAACGTTTTAGGCTTTTTCAGGTAAGTTTTGGCAAACTCCAGCCTGGCTTTTTTATGTCTCGGGGTAAGAAGTGGGGTCTTCCTGGGTCTCCTACCATACAGTCCCTTTTCATTCAGACGCCGACGGATAGTACAGGTTGACACTGTTGTACCCTCGGACTGCAGGACAGCTTGAACTTGTTTGGATGTTAGTCGAGGTTCTTTATCCAACATCTGCACAATCTTGCATTGAAATCTCAATTTTTCTTTTCCGTCCACATCTAGGGAGGTTAGCCACAGTGCCATGGGCTTTAATCTTCTTGCTGACACTGCGCACGGTAAACACAGGAACATTCAGGTCTTTGGAGATGGACTTGTAGCCTTGAGATTGCTCATGCTTCCTCACAATTTGGTTTCTCAAATCCTCAGACAGTTCTTTGGTCTTCTTTCTTTTCTCCATGCTCAATGTGGTACACACAAGGACACAGGACAGAGGTTGAGTCAACTTTAATCCATGTCAACTGGCTACAAGTGTGATTTAGTTATTGCCAACACCTGTTAGGTGCCACAGGTAAGTTACAGGTGCTGTTAATTACACAAATTAGAAAAGCATCACATGATTTTTCGAACAGTGCCAATACTTTTGTCCACCCTCTTTTTTATGTTTGGTGTGGAATTATATCCAATTTGGCTTTAGGACAATTCTTTTTGTGTTTTTTCATTTAAGATAAATTAAATGAAGATAACAATACCAAAGAATTTGTGTTTGCAATCATTTTCAGGAAGAAACTGAGTATTATCTGACTGAATTGCAGGGGTGTCAATACTTTTGGCCACAACTGTATAGCATAGTTTAAATATTTAAAATCTCCATGTTCTCAGTATGGATTAGACAACAATCTAAAAAGTAGAAAAAAGGAAATGTATTTGAAGCGTGCACCAGTATACACTTTTGGTGGTATTTTTAAATCTTCATATATATTTCTGTCTCAGTAAGACAGTCCAGACTCTCCACAATAGGAAATGAGATGCATACAATTACTGACATAAATTCTAGTGCTTGCAGAAATCTAGGAATTCCTATTCACGGGATAAACTTCCGTCACAATTCTCAGAGGCGATGCAGACCCTCAATTAATTAGCGTGTGGAGACAGCGAAAACCTTTCTTTGTGAAGAAAGTGTTGCTGTATCACAGTACCGTTGATCCCATCGCCATTACTCATATCCATATAATTTTGATCACAGGGAGAGATGTAAACATGGTGCTCACTGTCTATCATGCTCTGTCACGTAACCTTGGAGTGCAAAAGACAGAAGCCACAGGTCGTAGGCGATTCATTTGGATTGGCATGAGAGGGCATATTTAAAAATGTGCGCTGGAATGTCACACGTCTGTGGGTAGGAAAACTGTGAAAGCTGATGAGAAACCACTACTGCATCTCACTGTGAGTCGACGTCCATAAGAAATGGAAGCCATTGATCATCTGAAGCTAGATCCTGGCCAGCGGGACAGGGCATAGCTACATCTTAACCTTCATCTTCTATCAGTTCACCAAATTTGTAGTGGCAGTCCCAGTGAAGGATTTGACAGCCCAGACTACACAGCGGAGGAGCAGGAAGAGGTAAACATTACAAATGCTGGTGCCCTGCCCAAGCAAGGGGGGCCTACTCGTGGGCGTCGGTACTGGCACTGGGCCCCTCATAGTACGGTTGTGTGTCTGACGGCGGGTGTGCACCCCCACCATCAGAGACACTTGACTGCACTATGAGGGACCCTGTGCCAGTGCCCGCGCAAAAGAGTCGGCCCACCCATCTGTCCAGGGCAACGGCACTCACATGGTTGCGTGCGCTAGGTGGTGACCCAGGCCATGGGGGGAGGAGGCAGCCCAGTTAGGGAGGTTTACAAAATGGCATATGTTGATGTGGGACATTCACCTGCTGCTAAAGGCGAAATTAGTCAAGTCCCAGGAAGAGGCGGACCAAAGAAAGCCATTTTTCTGTCAACCTATGTGTCATCAGGGTAAGGTGGGACAAAATCCTTGGAAACCCATGCATGGTTCATTTTAATGAAGGTTAGATCATCCACATTTTGGGTCGACAGACGGGTCCTTTTTTCTGTCAGGATTGATCCAGCATCACTGAAGACTCTTTCCGATAGCACACTTGCAGCTGGGCAAGCGAGCTCCTGTAAGACATATTGTGCTAATTCAGGTCAGGTGTCCAGTTTAGCTGCCCAATAGTCAAATGGGAATGACCTGTGAGGGAGAACATACATATGGGAGGAAAAGTAGTTTGTAACCATAGTTGACAAGTGGTGTCTCCTGTCAATTTCAATTGATGCAGTATTACCAGTCGTGTGAGCGGGACTTGAAAAATCAGTCCACAACATGGTCATGAAACCCCTGTCTCCAACACCACTTCTGATGTGTGCACCACTAACACCTCTTCCAAGTTGCCCCCGGCCCCTACGGCTCGTGTGACAACCATCACCGCTGCTGTGTGCTGGGAATGCCTCAACCAACCAACCAACAAGAGTTGCTTGTTTGTTAGCCAATAATAGGTCAAGGTTCTCCTGTGGCATGATGTTTTGGAATTTGCTTTTATAGCGTGGATCCAGGATGCTGGCCAACCAGTAGTCATCATCATTCATCATTTTGGCAATGCGGGGGTCCCTTTTTAGGATCTGCAAGGCATAATCTGACATGTAGGCTAATGTTCCCGGTGTCAATGATGCACTGCGAGTGTCACGTCGGCGGTGGTGGCCGCCGCCGCCTTTACTTACCAGCGCTCGCCGCGCCGCTCTGTGCCCACCTCCTCTTCCTTCTCCTCCGTCCGGCGCGTGCCTGCTTCATGCGGGTGCCTTAGGCCGCGGGCGCGTGCTCTGCAGATCCCTTAACCCTGCAGCGCCCGCCCAGTGGCCTGAGCGCCCAATCAGCTGGCTGCACAGGGTATATCAGGCGTCTCCAACATGGTGGAGGTGTGAGAAATGAGGATGAATTAACTCATGGAGATCAACATCCAACACTGCGGAGACACCATCACATGTTTCTCAACGCAGTGATTCTAGAGCAATGCCCCCATCCCTTATGGGAAATATGCAAAACACAAGCCGCAGAGACACCATCACATGTTTCTCAACGCAAGCAATGACTAGCCAGGTCTTTCCCCAGGAAGGAACAACCACGGGAAGGGCAGTCTCCAATGAAGGAAACCACCTATGCCAAAACATGGTATCCATCCACAGACAGCTGTTTCGGGGTATTGCCCCTCATCAGTGTGGAGTAGGAAACTGGCTAGTAGGAGCAATGCCTAGTAAAAGACTGTGAGAAATGAGGATGAATGAACTCATGGAGATCAACATCCAACACTGCGGAGACACCATCACATGTTTCTCAACGCAGTGATTCTAGAGCAATGCCCCCATCCCTTATGGGAAATATGCAAAAACATGCAAAACACAAGCCGCGGAGACACCATCACATGTTTCTCAACGCAAGCAATGACTAGCCAGGTCTTTCCCCGGGAAGGAAAAACCACAGGAAGGGCAGTCTCCAATGAAGGAAACCACCTATGCCAAAACATGGTATCCATCCACAGACAGCTGTTTCGGGGTATTGCCCCTCATCAGTGTGGAGTAGGAAACTGGCTAGTAGGAGCAATGCCTAGTAAAAGACTGTGAGAAATGAGGATGAATGAACTTATGGAGATCAACATCCAACACTGCGGAGACAACATCACATGTTTTTCAACGCAGTGATTCTAGAGCAATGCCCCCATCCCTTATGGGAAATATGCAAAAACATGCAAAACACAAGCCGTGGAGACACCATCACATGTTTCTCAACGCAAGCAATGACTAGCCAGGTCTTTCCCCGGGAAGGAACAACCACGGGAAGGGCAGTCTCCAATGAAGGAAACCACCTGTGCCAAAACATGGTATCCATCCACAGACAGCTGTTTCAGGGTATTGCCCCTCATCAGTGTGGAGTAGGAAACTGGCTAGTAGGAGCAATGCCTAGTAAAAGACTGTGAGAAATGAGGATGAATGGACTCATGGAGATCAACATCCAACACTGCGGAGACACCATCACATGTTTCTCAACGCAGTGATTCTAGAGCAATGCCCCCATCCCTTATGGGAAATATGCAAAAACATGCAAAACACAAGCCACAGAGACACCATCACATGTTTCTCAAAAACATGGTATCCATCCACAGACAGCTGTTTCGGGGTATTGCCCCTCATCAGTGTGGAGTAGGAAACTGGCTAGAAGGAGGGGCAATACCCCGAAACAGCTGTCTGTGGATGGATACCATGTTTTGGCATAGGTGGTTTCCTTCATTGGAGACTGCCCTTCCCGTGGTTGTTCCTTCCCGGGGAAAGACCTGGCTAGTCATTGCTTGCGTTGAGAAACATGTGATGGTGTCTCCGCGGCTTGTGTTTTGCATGTTCCAACATGGTGGAGACGCCTGATTATCGTGTGGTTTTCCCTACGGTATCCTGGCCAAATTGTTTAGGGGTTTCCCCCTCTCACTCTTTCCTTTCCACTCTGTACCCCAGTGCCCAGTCCTGTGCTCCGTGTCTCCGTCCTGTACTCCGGTACCCAGTCCCGTACTCCGTGCCTCCGTCCTGTGCTCCGTGTCTCCATCCTGTACTCCGGCACCCAGTCCCGTACTCCGTGTCTCCGTCCTGTACTCCGGTACCCAGTCCCATACTCCGTGCCTCCCCCCTGTACTCCAGTACCCAGTCCTGTACTCCGTGCCTCCGTCCTGTACTCCAGTACCCAGTCCTGTGCTCCGTGTCTCCGTCCTGTACTCCAGTACCCAGTCCCGTACTCCGTGCCTCGGTCCTGTACTCCATGTCTCTGTCCTGCACTCCTCTTGGTACTTCATGCTCCCCTCTGCATTCCGTTCTCACCCTTTGAGCTGCCCCTCTTGGTTCTAGCAGTCGCGGCATCTGTCTTCCGAGGGCCTGCCCCTAATGGCCCCTGTATAGGGGTCGGCACCACCTGGCGCGCTCACCCCCCGGGAGCTCCAGTGCTGCGATCCAGAGGGTCCACTCTCGGACGTAAACCTATTATTTGTCACAGCATACGTCACAGCGAGTGCTGGGTGGAGGAGCACTTTCAGGCAAATCCACATCCCTCCAGTCACACACAAACCCAGTACCAGACCTTGCCACACCAACATTTTCTCTTGCCCCATGAGAAGCATCCTCCTCCCCTAAATAATCATCCCCATCATCCTCCTCCTCCTCCTCTTCTTCCTCCACCTCGTCCACGACAGTTCCCTGAACAGACAAAGGCTGACTGTCATCAAGGCTTCCCTCCTCCTCTTCCTCATCATCCTTGGCTGCAGACGCCTGCTCCTTGATGTGCGTCAAAGTTTGCATGAGCAGACGCATAAGTGGGATTCTCATGCTTATGATGGCGTCGTCTGCGCTTACCAGCCGTGTGCATTCCTCAAAACATTGAAGGACTTTACAGAGGTCTTTCAGCTTCGACCACTGCCCACTTGTCAACTCCATGTCTGCCCTCAAAGTGTCTGACCATGTATCCTCCCACAAATGCATTACGGCCTGCTTCTGTTCGCACAGCCGCTCAACCATGTGCAGGGTGGAGTTCCACCTTGTTGCAACGTCGATAATTAGGCGGTGCTTGGGAAGGTGGAGCAATCGCTGCAGCTTCTGCATACGACTGGAGTGTACCAGCGACCGGCGGATGTGCGAGCACAGTCTTCGAACCTTATGGAGCAGGCCTGTTAACTCCGGATAATTAGTGAGGAAGCACTGCACCACCAGGTTCAAGGTGTGAGCCAAGCAAGGTATGTGTCTGAGTTTTGAAAGGGCTATGGCTGCCACAAAATTCCGGCCGTTATCACTAACTACCTTGCCTGCCTCAAGATGTAGACTGCTCAGCCATGACTCAGTTTGTCGCTGAAAGTAGTCGGCCAGTACCTCCGCCGTGTGTCTGCTGCCCAAACACATCATCTGCAACACAGCCTGCTGACGCTTTCCACTAGCTAATCGATAGTGGGATACATCGTGTGCACCACTGTCAGCTGCGGATGCAGTGCTTGTGCGACTGCACTCTGTGGACGAGCTTTCGCTTCTGGAGGAGGAGGAGGGTTGAACGCCTACAGCCAACTGTTTCCTATACCGTGGGCTAGGCAGCACTGTGCCATCACAGCTGTCCCCTGTGGACCCTGCATCCACCACATTAACCCAATGCGCAGTGATGGACACGTAACGGCCCTGGCCATGCCTACTGGACCATGCATCTGTTGTGAGGTGCACCTTTCCACTCACTGATTTCTTGAGTGCATGGACAATGCGGTCTTTCACATGATGGTGGAGGGCTGGGATGGCTTTGCGAGAAAAGGAGTGGCAACAGGGTAGGTCATAGCGTGGTACTGCGTAGGCCATGAGTTCGCGGAAAGCTGCGCTTTCAACCAACCGATAGGGCATCATCTCTAACGAGATTAGTTTGGCAATGTGGGTGTTCAAACCCAGTGTACGCGGATGAGAGGATGAGTACTTTATTGTCCCACTCATAGTCTCTGGTAGGGTGAGCTGGACTTGAGAGCTGCATATGGTGGAACTAGCGGTGGACATGGCGGACTGAGAGAGGGTTGATGATGGTGATGGAGTTGGTGTTCTTTCTGATGGCCTAGATTCAGTCTTTCATTGCAATAACAGTGTGATTCCATGACTGATTTGCCCTTGCGACGACAACTCAACATTTGCTGCTGGTGGTGTGCTAACCGGTGGACTTACAGTGGGGGAAACAATGTAGCGTTGTTGACTACATTCTTTGGGAGCAGTAGCACATGTGATACGTGAGTTTTGGTAGTCCATCCACGCATGGAAGTGCATGGTGGTTAAATGTCTTAGTATGCAACTGGTATTCAAATTTCTCAGATTTTTACCTCGGCTAAAGGTCTTTGCGCACTTCTTACAGATAACCTTTGCCTGATCATTAGGATTTTGTTCAAAAAAGTGCCACACTGCACTCTTCCTACTATGGAAGACATTTTGAGGCCTTGCACGCTGTGCTATTTTGACCCTCTGGCCAAGCTGTCCTGCAACTCTTTTGGTTTTTGTAACCCGTTTTTTGACTGCTCCGGGCCTGCCAGATAACAGCTGTTGCGATGTCGATGCCCGCTGCGGATGCTCCTCCTCCTCTTCGGAGCTATTGGCAGCGGCACCCTCTACTCCCAATGGATGTCAATCTGTGTCAACAACTGGGTCATCCATCACCTCCTCTTCAATGTCATGTGCACCTTCCTCTGTGTCACCGTGTATGGTGGTATAGTATGCGGGAAGGGGCACCTGTGTTTCATCTGGGCCAGATTCTGGCTCAGTACACTGCGAGGATAATGTAGTGCTCTGAGTGAATGTACCAGCAGAATCATCTATCAGTGGCTGTGCATCAGTACACTCCATGTCAGATTCATCTTTGCCTGGGTAATTCACGATTTGACTTGATAACCCAGGCATGGTATGTGAAAACAGCTCCATGGAGTAATCTGTAGTGTGGCCTGCCGCATCCTTCAATTTTGGTTGGGGTGAAGGACACAAGGAAAGGTGTGGTTCATGAACATGAGCCTCCAATGATGACTCAGTGCTTTTATTTTTTAAAACTTCAGAAGAGGAGGCGATAGAGCTGGAGGCTGAGTCAGCAATGTAAGCCAAAACTTGTTCTTGAAGCTCCGGCTTTAAAAGCGGTTTACCTACTCCCAGAAAAGGGAGCTTTCGAGGCCTTGTGGAGCCAGACGATGACTCGGGCTCAACACCTCCTGCACTAGGTGCTATTTTGCTTTTGCCACTACCAGCAGATCCATCACCAACACCAACACCATCATTACCAGCTGCCAACCCCCGCCCACTTCCAGACTCTTCCACCACACTTCTTCATTTTTGGGGAAAATTTACCCAAAAAACCACCAACTATATGGTACTGTAAAACAAGGTACAAGGTGTATATAGTAGTGGGGAGAATTGGAATCTCTGTAGACTTCAGGACACAGTTGGATTCTGTCAGGCCCTGTTTATTTTACACCGCAATGTGACAGGCAGATTCTGGATGTTCTAAGAAAGGTGGATAGAGGACTGTGGAGAATTGGAATCTCTCTACACTTCAGGACACAGTTGGATTCTGTCAGGCCATGAGACTATAACACCGCAATGTGACCGTCAGAAATTGCCTAGTGTATGACAAACTACAAGGTGTATATAGAATTGGGCAGAATGGGAATCTCCCTAGAGTGTAGGTCTGTAAGAACAGACAAACTCCTCGACTTTTCCTTACAGAGTCACACACGTAGATAGCTTCAATTTGGCCGTGATAACAGCCGTTACACGGTACTGAGAGAGGAGCATGCACGTACACCGCTGTACGGTGTATGTAAAATTGTCAAGCTCCGTGTTTTTGTATACGGACTGACACACGCTGTCTCTCTCTAGTTTTGAATGTAATCAAACAGCAAATATACTAAACTGTTTGAAAAACGGACAAAACTATAAGGTGTAGGTCTGTAAGAAAGGACAAACTCCTCGACTTTTCCTTACAGAGTCACACATGTAGATAGCTTCAATTTGGCCGTGATAACAGCCGTTACACGGTACTGTGTGAGGAGCGTACACTGCTGTACGGTGTGTGAAAAAATGAACGCTCACTACCTCACCAGGACAAAACAATACAATTTGGATTGCTTTTAAAAAAGCAGTTTGAACACCAGTGTGCACACAGCAATGCAGCTAGTCTTAAAAGGCAGGCTAATCACCACCAGCGCTGCTGCACAAAAGCAAAAATCTTCTCCTTTCACTGCACAGTAACTACAGTGAAAAGCGCTAGCAGCAGAAGCTTTGCCTTCCTAACGCTCTCACTACAGAATCAGCAGCTGGAGCAGCTCTCCCTATTCTGAGATCAGCATGAGTAACATGGCGGTCGGCGTCCCTTCTCCAAGATGGTGGTGACAACTGCCTATGTCATCATGTTGCCCACAGTGTCCGTTCTTCTTGATTGGCTGAAAAAGGGCGCTAAAGCACCTTTTGAAACACGACTTTGGCGCTAAAGTCGCCGACCTCGTGGCCGACCTCACGCTAAGGTCGGGTTTCATTTCATGAAACCTGACTTTGGCGAAAGTCGGCGTCTTTTGAATTTTTCCGACCCGTTTCGCTCAACTCTACTCAAGACCAAAAATCAGAACAGAGGTAGGAGTCAGCGAACAAAATGCGGGTTGTCAGCACGTCTTTACTTGCAGCTTTTTTACTTGCAATTTTTACTGATTCATTTAAATTGGTGAAAAGCATTGCAAAAAATACTGAAAGAATTGACAGTGTGCTTCTTAGCAAAAACACAGCAGGGCTTAAAATATGTTCGAAAAAAGACAGCATGTGCATGAGATTTCAGAATTCTCATTGATTTAGCTGGTACTGTAAAATGCTGCGTTATAATGCGGCACTGCCAAGGCAGAACATATTGTTATTTTTATTGTCATCCTTACAAGATAAAATTCCATAAAAACTCAAAAGCAGTGAGAGGTATAAAGCAGGCCAAGGTTTTGCCCTTCCAGCTTCATATACACAATCCAGGCGAGTAACTTGTGCTACAGAAAACTGTACTACAAGAATTCACATTTAAGTAAGTTGTAAAAATATATAGTGCATATACAGGGTGGGCCATTTACATGGATGCACCTAAATAAAATGGGAATGGTTGATGATATCAACTTCCTGTTTGTGGCACATTAGTATATGGGAGGGGAGAAACTTTTTAAGGTGGGTGGTGACCGTGGCGGCAATTTTAAAGTTGGCCATTTTGGATCCAACTTTATTTTTTCCAATGGGAAGATGGTCATGTGACACACTAAACTTATTGAGAATTTCACAAGAAAAACAATGGTGTTCTTGGCTTTAACGTAACTTTATTCTTTCATGAGTTATTCACAAATTTATGACCACTTATAAAATGTGTTAAAGTGCTGCCCATTGGGGGGTGTGGCCTGAGCTGGCGATCAAGGAGAAAGCACTCTTTGGCAGTGCGAAACGCGCATCGGGGATCCTTCCACTGTCTGGGGTACCTGTGCACCTTTAGGTAAGCTGTCCCTTTGTTCTAATTTCTGCCACTATGGTGCGATAATGTTGTATATGGGACTGTTTACCTCTACTCCTCTTTATTATATATAGTGAGCCTTTTGGACTTACTGTCCTTTTTAGACCTACTATGGTGGTGATTGTTTATGAATATAGGCAGTGATGCTATTTTTACATGCCATCTGAGCTCTTCATAGAGCGTGGTGTAGTTTTCTTTTGGTGCAGCAGGTTATGTGCCATCCCCCTTTTGCTTCCCCTCCTGGGGTTTGGTGTCATCCATTTATCTGCAATTTTGCTATGGATAATTATTGTACTTATTTGTGTTAATAAAGTTTGATATTTTTCCAATTTGGTCTCGATTCAATCACTCTGTGTTTCTCTGTGTATATATATATGCTTATGGAGTGGAACTTCTTACTGCTATGGCGGGCTATGACTACAGGTTACCGCCATTAATGCTGTATAAAGGATTGGGCTTTTTTGTGTTATACGTACAAATGGTGTAACAATAGCTTTGAAGCGGTAAAGACTCAAAATATTGTCAAATGGGAAACCGAATTGCACACGACAATTGATCCTTCTGACCTTGAACAGGCATGTACCCTCTCGTATGCCTCTTCCATTTCCTTATCACTACAAGAGACCCACTTCAAGCTTTTAACGAGATGGTATTATAACCCCATTAGACTTCATAGAATCAACCCTGACAATTCTCCGCTCTGTTGGAGGGGTTGTGGAAGGCCAGGAAATATCTTGCATGTATTTTGGCAATGTCCCAAAATTGTTCCCTTTTGGAGAAAGATTTCTAACCTTATCGATTTTATCCTAGGAACACGACTTATTTTGTCTCCTCGTCTTGCCCTTCTTTCTTTGGATGCAGACAAAATTGATACTTCTAACAGGCTATTGATTATGTACATTTTACTAGTCTCCAAACATAGTATTGCCTTTCTTTGGAAAAACCCAAAACCCCGACAAATTAATGAAATTAACTTAGCCTTCATCATTCTTTTGAATTGAAATTTGCGAATGTGCATGATCAATTTGCTAAATATTCTAGGAAATGGTCTAGATGGCTGGAGTTGTTCTCTTAAGTCTTCACCCAGAGTGCACCTGCCTAAGGCCCCTTGTGTTTGGGTCTTTGGAACATATATATTAATATATTATATGCTTAAATACCTACCTTTGTAATAATTCACTGCATAATATGCTTCTGCATTAACTTGTTTCATTTTATGTCTTCTTTATATTTGGACTTTATTGTCCTTCCTTTTTCCTTCTTTCCTAGTGTTGAGCGATACCACCATATATTGAAAAATATCGGATGGATTGGATCAGCCGATATCCAAAAAGTATCGGGTATCGCCGATTCCGATCCCGGAAGTCCCATTCAAGTCAATGGAACAGAAATATCGGAATTAAAAAAAACCCCTTTCTTTCCTTGTAGGTTAATTGTACATGAAGAAAAACAACTAATAATAATGTAGAATGTATTGTGGGAGGTGAAGGAGACATTAAAGCCATAGAGGTTTAGCCCAATCAAATGGAATAGCAGACGTTCGGAGTTACAAAGATATTGACTATGTTAACCTCTTTTATATTTTGTCAGATATGTATGTTTCACTAGTTCCATGCTCTTCACCTTCTTTTTTACTTCTCCCACACTTTCTCCTTCATCATCATCTGCAGCAGCATCTTTTTCATCAACTTCTTCTTCACCTTATTCATCTTCTTCTTCACCTTCTTCCTATTATTCTTTTTTTTGTACATTATTCATATTCTTCTTATTCAATGATTATTCTTCTTCATATTCTACTTCTTCATCTTCTTCCTATTCTTCTTCTTCATCATATTCTTATATGTGACAGGCATTCCTGTAGTTGTTATCTATAAAAGTTTGAAGATTACACCTTCCGTTCTGTCTGTCACAAAAGAGTTACAGCAGGATTTGTCCGCGTTCAGTTTGGCCTGCAGCAGCAGGCATTTTCCAGGGGCTCCACGAGGAGGAATGGACTCACCCCCATACACTGCTTAGTCTTCTTCTGCTTAGAATTCAGATAATATCATTTGCTCTGATTTTTAGTCTTATGCTTAATGTTCTTCTGCTTTTGGTTTTTCAGCTTCTTGGTCTTCTGTCTCTTGTTGTTCTGCATGTTGGTGGTTGTCTTCATGTTCTTCGTCCTCTTGGTCATCCTCTTCAGGGTCATCTTTTTGGTCTTCTTCGGTGTGGTCTTCAGGGTTGTCGTCTTCAGGGTCGTCGTCAGGGAGATCCAGAGTGAGAACCAAAAACCATTTCCACAAGCTCGAACTTGGAAAAGTAGCAGAAGGTACAAGAAGACTGAGGAACTGCTGAGTACCAGCTGACGGTACTGGAACCCGGATGGTTAGCAGAAGGAACAAGAGCAAATGGAACTAGCGAGGACCAGCTGACGGTGCTGGAACCCGGAGGGGCAGCATAAGGAACAAGAGCCAATGGCACAACCGTGGACCAGCTGACGGTGCTGGAACACGGTTACTAAGCAGGAGGTACCTGTGCTACAAAGCACTACCAAGGACCAGCAGACATTGCTAGAACTCGGATACCGAGAAGGAGGCACCTAGGCCAAAGGCACTGATGAGAACCAGCTGACGGTGCTGGAACCCGGATGGGTAGCAGAAGCTGCAAGAGCAAAAGGAACTAGTGAGGACCAGCTGACGGTGCTGGAACCCGGAGGGGCAGCAGAAGGAACAAGAGCCAATGGCACAACTGTGGACCAGCTGACGGTGCTGGAACATGGTTACTAAGCAGGAGGTACCTGTGCTACAAAGCACTACCAAGGACCTGCAGACGTTGCTGGAACTCGAATACCAAGAAGGAGGCACCTCGGCCAAAGGCACTGCTAAGAACCAGCTGACGGTGCTGGAACCCGGATGGGTAGCAGATGGTACCCATAATAAACAACATTGCAAGGCCGCGAGCAGGCCGCAGTTACCGAAACCCACAGTCCAACAGGGGGTGCTAGTCATATTGGCACTACGGAACCAGCCTTTATTACCAGAACCCGCAGCCCACATAGGAAGCACCTAAACTGCAGGCACCATAGACTCGGCTAACCCCACCGCAACAAGACAGGACAATGTATTGGTGGCAAAGTGACATTGACACTCCCCGGAAACAGCAGGTGCGCTGGAACCAGGCTGGGCAAGAGGGAGTACCCGTGCCAAATACACTGCCGAGAACCAGCTGACGGTGCTGGAACCCGCATGGGTAGCAGAAGCTGCAAGAGCAAATGGAACTAGCGAGGACCAGCTGACGGTGCTGGAACCCGGAGGGGCAGCAGAAGGAACAAGAGCCAATGTCACAACTGTGGACCAGCTGACGGTGCTGGAACACGGTTACTAAGCAGGAGGTACCTGTGCTACAAAGGACTACCAAGGACCAGCAGACGTTGCTGGAACTCGGATACCGAGAAGGATTCACTTGGCAAAAGGCACTGCTGAGAACCAGCTGACGGTGCTAGAACCCGGATGGGTAGCAGAAGCTGCAAGAGCAAAAGGAAGTAGCGAGGACCAGCTGATGGTGCTGGAACCCGGAGGGGCAGCAGAAGGAACAAGAGCCAATGGCACAACCGTGGACCAGCTGACGGTGCTGAAACACGGTTACTAAGCAGGAGGTACCTGTGCTACAAAGCACTACCAAGGACCTGCAGACGTTGCTGGAACTGGGATACCGAGATGGAGGCACCTCGGCCAAAGGCACTGCTGAGAACCAGCTGACGGTGCTGGAACCCGGATGGGTAGCAGAAGGTACCCATAATAAACAAAGTTGCATGGCCGCGAGCAGGCCGCAGTTACCGAAACCCACAGTTCAACAGGGGGTGCTAGTCCTATTGGCACTACGGAACCAGCCTTTATTACCAGAACCCGCAGCCCACATAGGAAGCACCTAAACTGCAGGCACCATAGACTCGGCTAACCCCACTACAACACGACAGGACAATGTATTGGTGGCAAAGTGACGTTGACACTCCCCGGAAACAGCAGGCGTGCTGGAACCAGGCTGGGCAAGTGGGAGTACCCATGCCAAAGACACTGCCGAGAACCAGCTGACGGTGCTGGAACCCAGATGGGTAATAGAAGCTGCAAGAGCAAATGGAACTAGCGAGGACCAGCTGATGGTGCTGGAACCCGGAGGGGCAGCAGAAGGAACAAGAGCCAATGGCACAACCGTGGACCAGCTGACGGTGCTGGAACACGGTTACTATGCAGGAGGTACCTGTGCTACAAAGCACTACCAAGGACCAGCAGACGTTGCTGGAACTAGGATACCGAGAAGGAGGCACCTAGGCCAAAGGCACTGCTGAGAACCAGCTGATGGTGCTGGAACCCGGATGGGTAGCAGAAGGTACCCATAATAAACAACATTGCAAGGCCGCAAGCAGGCCGCAGTTACCGAAACCCACAGTCTAACAGGGGGTGCTAGTCCTATTGGCACTATGGAACCAGCCTTTATTACCAGAACCCGCAGCTCACATAGGAAGCATCTAAACTGCAGGCACCATAGACTCGGCTAACCACACCGCAACACGTCAGGACAATGTATTGGTGGCAAAGTGACGTTGACACTCCCCGGAAACAGCAGGCGTGCTGGAACCAGGCTGGGCAGGAGGGAGTACCCGTGCCAAAGACACTGCCGAGAACCAGCTGATGGTGCTGGAACCCGGATGGATAGCAGAAGCTACAAGAGTCAATGGAACTACCGAGAACCAGCTGACGATGCTGGAACCCAGAGTGGCAGCAGAAGGAACAAGAGCCAATGGCACAACCGTGGACCAGCTGACTGTGCTGGAACATGGTTTCTAAGCAGGAGGCATCTGTGCTAAAAAACACTACCAAGAACCAGCAGACGTTGCTGGAACTTGGATACCGAGAAGATGCACCTCGACCAAAGGCACTGCTGAGAACCAGCTGACGGTGCTGGAACCCGGATGGGTAGCAGAAGGTACCCATAATAAACAAAGTTGCAAGGCCGCGAGCAGGCCGCAGTTACCGAAACCCACAGTCCAACAGGGGGTGCTAGTCCTATTGGCACTACAGAACCAGCCTTTATTACCAGAGCCCACAGTCCACAAAGGAAGCACCTAAACTGCAGGCACCATAGACTCAGCTAACCCCACCGCAACACGACAGAACAATGTATTGGTGGCAAAGTGACATTAACACTCCCCGGAAACAGCAGGCATGCTGGAACCAGGCTGGGCAGGAGGGAGTACCCAAGCCAAAGACACTACTGAGCAGCAACTGGCGATGTTGGAGTCCAGGGTCAATCATGCAGCAGGCTGAGGCCTACTTGGAGCAAGTAGTAAATAAGATGTAGTGTGATTTTGGAGGCAGCAGGAGACTTTGTCGTCCACACAGCAGGGGAGCAGCTGGCGTTACTGAACCCCACTGACACAGGAGCTAGTGTTTCTCTCTGTGTGGACGGCACTTCCAAGCAACAACTGGCTGTGTTGAAGCCCAGGATCAATCATGGAGCAGGCTAAGGCCTACTTGGAGCAAGTAGAAATTAAGATGTAGTGTGATTTTGGAGGCAGCAGGAGACTTTGTCGTCCACACAGCAGGGGAGCAGCTGGCGTTACAGAACCCCACTAACACTGGAGCATGTGTTTTTCTCTGTGCAGACGGCGCTTCCGAGCAACAACTGGCTGTGTTGAAGCCCAGGATCAATCATGGAGCAGGCTGAGGCCTACTTGAACCAAGTTTTATATCGGTTGTTCACTACTACTGATTGTAACCGTGCGCCACTTAGGCCTCTGGCTCTACTGTCTCTAGTATTTCCCCTGGCCTCCAACCCCGCCAGTTGCTGCTCTGAAGTGGCATCTGCACAATCCACACTTGTTCTGGTGTTACTGGGGCTCAGTCACGTCAGTTAATCCCCTGATGTGTGTCTGGCAAGGTCTCCTGCTCTGTCCACATTCCCACTACTAGTAATGGGAAGGTGGACAGAGCTGGAGACATTGCCGGACACACATCAGGGGATCAACTGACGTGACTGAGCCCCAGTAACACAGGAACAAGTGTGGATTGTGCAGACGCCACTTCAGAGCAGCAACTGGTGTGGTTGGAGGCCAAGGGAAATACTAGAGACAGTGGAGCCAGAGGCCTAAGTGGAGCACGGTTAAAAATCAGTAGTAGTTCGATTGTGGAGGGAGCAGGAGACTTTGCGTACACACAGCAGGGGAGCAGCTGTCATTACTGAACCCCATTGAAGCCCAGGGATTACAGTTCAGGTGGTAGAAACATGAACACAACAGGAGACCTGGATACTGTTGCCAACCAATTATTTATTCTGGAAGAGGACTGGCAAATTCTGGCGAGATCCAGGCCTTGTTCATTTTTAGAAAAGTAAACCGGTCGCATGCGACGGTCTGTTAGTACACCACCTGCGGCACTAAAGACGCGTTCCGATAATACACTGGCAGCAGGGCAAGCCAGCACCTCCAATGCATACTGGCTAAGCTCTGGCCATGTATTCAGCATACAGACCCAAAACTTGAAGGGGGAAGAGCCATCTGGGAGTGCACTGACAGGGCAAGACATGTAGTCTGTCACCATCTGACAGAAACGTTGCCTCCTGCTGACTGGAGCCGTCTGTGATGGTGTAGACATTTGTGGCGGACACACAAAACTTTGCCACATTTGGGCCATAGTGGTCTTGCCTTGTGCTGAGGCGATGCCTCTGCTCCCTCTTTGTGCAGAGCTTCCTCCAATGCCTCGACGCACAGAGCTGCTTTGTAAAGCACTAGCAGCACTGCTGTCAGGTGGAATGGAGAACATGATGGACTGCACCAGTGTGTCTTGGTACTCCCGCATTTTACGCTCCCGGTTCAATGGTGGTATGAGGCTTTGTAAGTTGTCCCGGTAGCGAGGATCTAGGAGGGTGTACACCCAATAATCAGCCGTGTAGAGAATGTGGGCGATACGGCGGTCGTTTCTCAGGCACTGCAGCATGAAATCAACCATGTGCTGCAGACTCCCAACTGCCAAAGAAACGCTGTCCCCTGCTTGAGTCGTCATCTCTGCCTGCTCTGCATCACCCCACCCTCGCTGTACATACTGACTAGAGCATTGTGTACCTCCTTCCTCTGGAGAGATGTCTTCCTCCTCCATTGACTCCTCCTCATCCTCCTCACAAAGTGTCCCCTGCCTAGGCCTTTGTGAGGAACCACGTAGCGCAGACTGTCCAGAAGCAGATGGCATTTATGACTCCTCATCCTCCACATCTTCCAAAACCTCCTCCCTTAGTGCTTGCAGTGTTTTTTGAAGCAGGCAGATAAGGGGGACAGTCATGCTGACTAGTGCATCATCTGCATTCGCCATCCGCGTGGAATCATCGAAGGCACGCAAAACGAGGCAGATGTCCTTCATAGAGGCCCACTCAGTGGTGCTGAAGTGTGACCGGCGCACAGTGCGACTTGTTTGCGCCTGATGCAGCTGGTACTCCATGACTGCTGCCTGCTGCTCACACAACCTCTCCAACATATGTAACGTTGAATTCCACCTGGTGGGTAGGTTACATATGATGCAATGTTCCGGAAGGCGTAATCGGCGCTGCAGAGCAGCAAGGCGTGATCTTGCCGTGCTGGAACGCCGCAAGTGAGCGCACTCTATGCGGACCTTGTGCAGCAGTGCATCAAGATCCAGATAGTCTCTCAGAAAGCTCTGCACGACCAAGTTCAGCACATGTGCCAGACATGGGATGTGAGTGAGGTTGCCTAGGCCCAGAGCTGCCACCAGATTTCAGCCATTGTCACACACTACCAAGCCTGGCTGGAGATTCGCTGGCACAAACCACACGTCGCTCTCCTGCTTGATGGCATTCCAGAGCTCCTGCGCTGTGTGGCTTCGATTCCCCAAAGAAATTAATTTGAGTACGGCCTGTTGACGGTTGGCCACGGCTGTGGTCATATCGGTCGTAACATGCTCCTGCAGCGCTGTTTCTGAGGAACTTGAGTAGGAGGAGGAGTCAATGAGTACAGACTGGATTCCTGCAATCCGTGGAGTTGGCAGAACACGTACAGCGCCACTCCCCAGATCTGTATCCGGCTCCACAACATTGACCCAATGGGCAGTGAGGGAAAGGTATCATCCCTGTCCATGGTTAATGGTCCTCGCATCGGTGGTCAGGTGGACCTTGCTATTGACGGCGTTTAGTAGCGCATTTTTTATTTTTCCCTCCACATGCTTTTGCCGGGCAGGGACGGCTTGCCTGCTGAAATAAATGCGGCTGGGCACGGTGTATTGTGGGACTGCCAATGCCATGAAGTTCCGGAAGGTGCTAGTCTCCACCAGCCTGAATGAGAGCATTTCAAGGGTCAGTAGTTTGGCAATGCCAGCATTCAGAGCCTGTGCTCGGGGATGGTTTGCCGAGTATGGCCGCCTTTTATCCCATGCCTGTGCTACTGATGGCTGTAGAGTGGCCTGGGAGTGTGGGGATGACTGGGAATGTGGTGCTGTGGGTGGAATTTCACTGGGTCTCCGGACAACAGTGCCACAAGGTCTTCCTTGGCGATCCTGTGAGGAAGCCGAACCAGCTGTGTGTGAGCTGGAGGAAGAGGCCCCATCACGAGCTGAAGAGGTGGTAGGTGGTGCTGTACGTTGGCCTACGTCTTCAGTGTGTCTGTGTAACTCCACCTCGTGCTTGGTCCGCACATGTTTCCACATATTTGTGGTGTTGAGGTTGCTGACATTTTTCCCTCTTTTGACTTTCTGATGACACAGCTTGCATTTGACAAAGCAAATGTCATCTGCAACTGTGTCAAAAAAGGACCATGCACTGCAAGTCTTGGGAGCACCCGTTTTGGCTTTTGGAAGAGGAATGCTCCTAACGGGTGCTGAAGTGGAGGCTGCAGGCAACCAAGTCTGCCCCCTCCCTCTCCCTCCTGTTTTGGCCGTTCGGGGAATCTCTTCCTCATAGCTGCTCCCACCACCTTCCTGTTCCTCACACCATGATGGGTCAAGGACCACATCATCTACACTCCCCTCTTCAAACACCTGCTTCTCCTGAGTTGTCTCGCCAGCACCGTACACACCAGAAAGTGGCACCTGAGTCTCATCATCATCTGATGCGTACTGAGGTGTGCTGACCATAGGTACTGGCCCACCCGCCTCTTCAGATTCAGAGGGAGAAAGAAGTTGCGCATCACTGCATACTCCCTCTTCTTCACATTCTTGAATGCTGCTTGGCTGGCCCCCTCTTTCCAAGCCAACAGATTCAGAGAACAGAAGTAGAGACTGTGATGGCTCCTGTCCAGGGCTCTCTGACTGCCTGGGCACTTTGGCAGGTGGTGAAGAGACAGATGGTTGCTCTTCAGTGCTCTGGCCCTGAGAGGACGTGGAAGTCATTGAAGTCGATGCATTAGCTGCCATCCATCCAACAACGGCTCCAATTTGTTTCTTCATCTTGGTAGACTGATAAAGAAAGGCAGAAAAGTACAAAGGGGGGGCTTAGTGTGCTTATTCCGGAACAGCTGGTAACAGGTATAAGAAACATTTTATGAAGTGTGTGTGTGTGTGGTCTACACTTTAATAGGAGCTAATGTGGCCTACACAACTGTCAAATGGAGTGTTTGGTGAACTTTATTTTGTTTTGTATTTTTGAAAAAAACAAAAAGGATGTGACCAAAGATTTGAAAGCGATAGTATCACAAACTTTTTGGAGCTATTACAATGCAGGAAGGTAACCTACAATGCAAAGGATGAGGATCCAAAAAATAGGGTAATACTAATCTGGCTACAGCTGAAGGGCACAAGCCAGAAAAAAGGCTCCTCTATCTACTCCAATATAGTGTTTGCAACCAACCAATGTAGATGGATACGGATGGATGCACACTAATAGGAGAATAAAAAATGAGCTGCAATAAAAGAAAAATATGTGTGAGGCAGTAACGCACGCTGAGCGGCCTACAACCAGATGTAGCTGCAGGACACACTACTCAGCGTGAGCTGCACTCACACACAGAGACCTCTCAGACAACCATGAACAGTGCAGATAAGTGGGCACTAGCACTGAAAGGCTGCAGCGAGGCTCCGCTGTCTACTCCTATAGTGTTTGCAACCACCGTATATGGATACGGATGGATGCACACTAATAAGAGAATAAAAAATGCGCTGCAATAAAAGAAAAATATGTGTGAGGCAGTGACGCATGCTGAGCGGCCTACAACCAGACGTAGCTGCAGGACACACTACTCAGCGTGAGCTGCACTCTCACACTGAGACCTCTCAGACAGCCGTGAACTGTGCAGCAAACTGGGCACTAGCACTGAAAGGCTGCAGAGAGGCTCCGCTGTCTACTCCTATAGTGTTTGCAACCAACGTATATTGATACGGTTGGATGCACAGTGCACACTAATAGGAGAATGAAAAATGAGCAGCAAAAAAAGAAAAAATATGTATGAGGCAGTGACACACGCTGAGCGGCCTACAACCAGACGTGGCTGCAGGACACACTACTCAGCGTGAGCTGCACTCACACAGACCTTGCAGACAGCTGTGAACACTGCTGCAAGGCAAAAGAAAGCTACAGTGGTGCATTATGTAGCCTGGGTAAAGCACACTATGATTGTGAAAATCGCTATCTCTAACTGTCCCTCACTGTCTTGAACAGCAGCCTGTCCCTAACTGAATTCAAAGCAGAGTGAACCAGAAATGGCGGCGGCGGCTTTTATAGTGCATCATGACATTATTTCAGCAGCCAATCACAGCCATGCCATTAGTTAATATGCCTACATGCCTAACAGGATGTGCCCACACTTCTGAGGATTGTCATTGGCTGAATCAAATCAAACTGGCTCTTAGCATTATGGGAACTTCCGATTCCAGTATTCGATATGCTAAAAGTATCGGATCTCAGTATCGGAATTCCGATACAGTGAATATCGGCCGATACCCGATACTTGCGGTATCGGAATGCTCAACACTATTCTTTCCCTTTACATTTTTCCCTCCCCCCTTTTTTTCCCCATCTTTCCTCCCCCATCCGTCCCCATTTATTGAAACTCAAATAAAACATTTGGAAAACAAAGTGCTGACCATTGTGTTGGATTGTCAATGCAACCCTCTTCTCCCACTCTTGACACACTGATAGCAACACCACAGAAGAAATGCTAGTCTAAGGGGGTCAGATTCCTTGTAGGAATGCTCGGACCTGACACCCATAATGTGGTGGTGCACAATCTTGCTGGAAAACCTCAGGGAGCGTGCCATCTTCAGTGCATAAAGAGGGCAACACATCATCATGTAGCAATTTCAGATATCCAGTAGCACTGAGGTTTCCATTGATGAAGAATGGCCCCAATATCTTTGTAACCCATATTCCACAAAGTATAAATCAAAAATAGAGGAATAAGGTCAAAGAGTCAAATGTGCTTAACAGGAACCTTATATTAACATCAAACCTAATAAAACATTAGCTTTATTATATCTAGATTAAATCAAGATAGAACCACACAGAAAAACAACCATCCGTGCTTGCTACCATGGGCCTATGAGGAGGCCTGATTACAAACTACCTGACAGCAGAGGTTGGCAGCCAAAACACAATCGAGATTGGCGCTCCCGCTCCACGACGGCTGAACCCTAGAACTTCTAGATATCCCTGGACTGGTGCTGCATGCGGTCACTCAATTACCCAGGAAAGGAGCATATAGTGGTTGCCAATGCAGGTATTTGGATAGGCAACAAAGAGAAAGTGTGCAAAAAGGTGCTATTGACATAGATATTAAAGTGACAAGTGCAAAACAGATGAGTACCTGACTATACTGTTCCCTGAACCTGAAATCCTTCCTGTCCAGTGGAGGTTGGCATTCTACTGGTCAGCAGAATGGCACCCCCGCTCCACTACGGCCTTCCCTTGTGATCCCTGATATAACTGATAGCCATTAACAAGGGTAGCAAGGCAATGCAGCAAACATATGGAAGGACTAAATCATGCCATCGTTCAATTATCAATATAATTGGCAAGACAATAGAACATGAAAATGATAACAGTAAGTAAAAGGGTACTCAAGGTTGGTAGCTGATAAGGAAAACCTCAACGCGTTTCTCCTAACTGGATCATCAGGAGGTGGATAGTCAGATGCTGTGTGGTAAAAAACTAAAAAAAAACTAGATATAGATGATGCAGTCAATCTGCAATCATATTTCCTCCAAATAGTAGAGTTTCATTAGCAAAATGGCTCCAAGTGGAGTCTCAAAATGGAGTCAGGCGCTGATTTAACACAATATCATGGCCAGGGTATTGTCCTCTAGCGACCACAATGGTAAGATATCAATCAAAAACCGACACTGATGATAGGTAGAGAGGTAGAGGGATTGACACCTTAATCACCCATCACCTGATAGAGCAGATACAGGGCAGCGATATAGTCAGCGTGCTTTCCACATAGAACGCCATTGCCTTCTAGTTACCTCTCATTCCATATTGCGCATGACCGAGCATGATGACGCAGCATGCATTCCACCTGGAACGCTAGTACTTCCTGTATAGAGGAAAGGTGGCACAGCGCATGTCTGAACTTTGCTGAGGGAGCGATGACACAGCTTGCGTTCCACCTTGAACGCAAGTACTTCCTGCCTCACAACAAGATGGTACAGCGCATGTCTGAGCTTTACGTGTACTCCACTTGTACCGCACATTCCTCCTGTTTGTATAATCAAGCGGTACTGCGCATGTCACCAGATTTAAAAAGAAAATTAACCACTCTTTGGTTCATTTAAATTTGCAGGGGGCATTATATCAGTGATACCAAAACAAAGCCCAATATGATATATTTAAACTCAGGTTATCTTCATCCCATATTATTCAAATTAGAGGGATTATAGCAAAGATTGAAAATAAATAAATATTAATTAATGGGGAAAAATTAGACAACAATTTTAATATTCACGATAATTTGTAAATCCCCACAAAATGGGGATTTGGACTGGCATGGCAAGAAAATAATGCCCTATATGTAACAGAAATTACGAGAAGCACGCATATGATAGACTTTCAATTAGGCCATTCGGTGTTAATGATTCTAGGCGGTGAATCCATACACACTCCCTTTGTATTAATGATCTATCAAAATTACCGCCTCTGGGGTTCTGTTTGACCACCTCAATGACCGTAAAACGAATTGTGTCCATATTTTCCCTATGCATCTCATTAATATGTTTAGCCAAAGGAGTGTCACGGTTGTGCCTAATGTCACCAATATGCTCCCGCAGTCTATGCTGGAATTCTCTTATTGTCTTGCCCACATAGTCTTTTGGGCAGCTACAGGTGGCCATATAAATAAGGCCAGCGGTTTTGCAATTAGAGAAATCCCTGTGGTGAAACTTTTTACCATTAGATGAACTAGTGACATGTTTGCATGTTTCATAAATTTGCAATTTCAAGTAGATCAAACTTCTGTGAAATCAAACTGTCCACTTAGGAAGCAACACTGATTGACAATCAATTTCACATGCTGTTGTGCAAATGGAATAGACAACAGATGGAAATTATTGGCAATTATCAAGTCATCCTCAAACAAGGAGTGGTTCTGCAGGGGGGACCACAGACCACTTCTCAATACCAATGTTTTCTGGCTGATGTTTTGGTCACTTTTGAATGTTGGCTGTACTTTCACACTCGTGGTAGCATGAGACGGACTCTACAACCCACACAAGTGGCTCAGGTAGTGCAGCTCATCCAGGATGGCACATCAATGCGAGCTGTGGCAAGAAGGTTTGCTGTGTCTGTCAGCATAGTGTCCAGAGGCTGGAGGTGCTACCAGGAGCCAGGCCAGTACACAGGAGACATGGAGGGGGCAATAGGAGGGCAACAACCCAGCAGCAGGACCGCTACCTCTGCCTTTGTGCAAGGAGGAACAGGAAGAGCACTGCCAGAGCCCTGCAAAATGACCTCCAGCAGGCCTCTGGACACTATGCTGACAGACACAGCAAACCTTCTTGCCACAGCTTGCATAGATGTGCCATCCTGGATGAGCTGCACTACCTGAGCCACTTGTGTGGGTTGTAGAGTCCGTCTCATGCTACCACAAGTGTGAAAGCACAATCAACAACCAAAAGTGACCAAAAGATAAGCCAGAAAGCATTGGTACTGAGATGTGGTCTGTGGTTCCCACCTGCAGAACCACTCCTTTATTGAGGGTGTCTTGATAATTGCCAATAATTTCTAACTGTTTTCTATTCCATTTGCACAACAGCATGTGAAATTGATCGTCAATCAGTGTTGCTTCATAAGTGGACACTTTGATTTCATAGAAGTTTGATCTACTTGGAGTTATATTCTGTTGTTAATTGTTCCCTTTATTTTTTTTGAGCAGTGTATATACTGACTGGTATGCTGACCGGTGTCAGAAAGACAGTGTTTAGGCTATAGGCTATAGAGCTTGCGTGATGGACATGGCACAGCCTGTGTGCCCACTGGCCTGATGAAGCCAAGCCCTGTTTATGGACATTGTTATTTTGTTTTGCTGGATCTAAATGCTGTTTTACTTCATGTTTGTGCTGCTGGGGATATGGAGAAATAAACCCAGGTGAACTTTTAAAGAAAATTAGAGTCCTCCTGCAGGTTATATCGCTGCCAAGCAAGTACACCCCAACCTGCTAGTGATTGCTACGTCAATATATATATATATTAAACTTGGTGAGAAAAAAGGCCAGCCAGCACCACAGGTATTGCTGTCAAACTCATGCTGTATTGCAGGCTATTACCAAAATCCTGGTGCTTGTCCAGAAAATACAATTTGTATAAGTCCAAAATCAGAAGAAAAAAGGACCATAGCACTCACTGATCCAAATAGAAAGTCCACTTTTATTGGCACACAATTAAAACTTCATGGCCGGGAGGCTGTGGAAGAGCGTGCGTGCTCAGTCCCAGCCATGAAGTTTTAATTGTGTGCCAATAAAAACGGACTTTCTATTTGGATCGGTTAGTGCTATGGTCCTTTTTTCTTCTGATTGTGGACTTATATATATATATATATATATATATATATATATATATATTCACTGGGGGGGAAGGAGAGGTGAGTTGAACTTTTATTTTTGTTTTTTAATATTTTTTAAAACATTTTTTTTACCTTTTACTGATTTTGTTAGTTTAAAGATCATCCGATTGCTTGTGTTGTATGCAGCGATTACTCAGCATCGCTGCATATAGTAGGAATCACAGTCTCCTTTGATGCTCTGCCACAAAAAGAGTTTCAAAGAAGTTCCGTAATGACAGTCATAGGATTCATCAGCTGACCCCCAGTTGCCATGACAACTCATTGGTGACGGGTCCACCGATTGGGCAAAAGTAAGTACACGCGTACTCGGCGGCGTGTGGCATTTAACAGATTAACAATGGTGAGTGGAGATCTGCGATTGGTAGAAGCAGGCCCTGGCTGTACAGCCATCGTCTGACAGTTATGGGGCAGGCTAGCTGCGTGAACCCACTCCATACACCTGCGTCCGACTTGCTCCGTATATAGACTCAAAGGATACAATGGTTAGCACTCAACTTAAAGATTAGAATGACGGTGCTAGTGAAAGGAGCCAGAGGTCCCATAAACAATAGTTAAAAAAAATCACTTGAAGCATAATTTTCAACTCATACGTGTGGTGATTTTTTTTAAGTATTGCTCCGTATATATACTGTGCATGTCTTAAATGGGGTTAAAAAAAGCCATTATGCTTGGACAGCAAGAGAGGTGCCAATTTTGCTTTTTTCACCATTTTGCTTAATTGTAGATTCAAAGCCTTGTAACTAATGATCCACTTAAATTCCCAAGAAGTCAATCTGAAATAAAGCACTCAACTCAGTTTAGTATCTACTGATAAGCAACCAACACCCCAGACTGGCACTACAAGACATAAGAGATTAATTCAATGTGAATATGTATTGTTCATCCTGCAAAACTATGTAAATATGTAAGATAATAAAAATGACAGAGAATATTAAGTCCGCCGGAGGAAAAATATTGACTTTGATACAAAGAGAAAGTTTAAATCACAGTTAATCTCATTCCCAAACTAAGAGTGGTAAATACACTGCTGGGATAATGAAGAGATGAGCAGATCCACAATGATTCCAATATTAATATTCTTTAATATTTAATAGGTAAAAATATTTTTTTTCTATTGGCTCTTGGAAATGCTTAATTATAACATATAATTCTAACAATGTGAAATTTAAATACAGTAGTTTAGATATGGTAGGTAGACCTTTTTTCTTTTTTATCTGTATTTTTTATGGCATTCATTGTATATTTCTAAGTACATGTAATGTCTAATAATGTCATTATTGGAATTACAAATCTTACTATGAGATTCTGCATATATTAATCTCTATTACATCCTGCAATTCAGTTTCTAAAAGTTAATTATTATTACTAAGTCTAGAAAACGTTATAGTAAAGGGTATTAACCCCTTCATGACCCAGCCTATTTTGAAACCTTAATGACCTGGCCATTTTTTGCAATTCTGACCAATGTCCCTTTATGAGGTAATAACTCAGGAACGCTTCAACGCATTCTAGCGATTCTGAGATTGCTTTTTCAGACATATTGGGCTTCATGATAGTGGTAAATTTAGGTCGATAATTTTTGCGTCTATTTGTGAAAAAAATGGAAATTTGGCGAAAATTTTGAAAATTTTGCAATTTTCAAATTTTGAATTTTTATTCTGTTAAACCAGAGAGTTATGTGACACAAAATAGTTAATAAATAACATTTACCACATGTCTACTTTATATCAGCACAATTTTGGAAGCAACATTTTTTTTCGTTAGGAAGTTATAAGGGTTAAAAGTTGACCAGCAATTTCTCATTTTTACAACAAAATTTACAAAACCATTTTTTTTAGGGACCACCTCACATTTGAAGTCACTTTGAGGGGTCTATATGGCTGAAAATACCCAAAAGTGACACCATTCTAAAAACTGAATCCCTCAAGCTCCTTAAAACTACATTCAAGAAGATTATTAACCCTTCAGGTGCTTCACAGGAACTAAAGCAACATGGAATGAAAAAATGGACATTTTAATTTTTCCAACCAACATTTTTTTTAGCATCAGTTTTTTCATTTTCACATGGGTAACAGGATAAAATGTATCATAAAATTTGTTGGGCAATTTCTCCTGAGTACACCGATACCTCATATGTGGTCATAAACCACTGTTTGGGCGCACGTCAGGGCTCAGAAGGCAAAGAGCGCCATTTTACTTTTTGAATGTAAAATATGCTTGAATATTTAGCGGTTGCCATGTCGCGTTTGAAGAGCCCCTGTGTGCCTAAACATTGGAGCTCCCCCACAAGTGACCCCATTTTGGAAACTAGACCCTCCAAGGAACTTATCTAGATGCATAGTATGTAGTATATATGTGGTATGTATGTAGTATGTATGTAGTATGTATGTAGCATGCAGTATGTATGTAGCATGCATGTAGTATATATGTAGTATGTATGTAGCATGTAGTATGTATGTAGCATGCATGTAGTATATATGTAGTATGTATGTAGCATGTAGAATGTATGTAGCATGCATGTAGTATGTATGTAGTATGTATGTAGTATATATGTAGTATGTATGTAGCATGTAGTATGTATGTAGCATGCATGTAGTATATATGTGTTATGTATGTAGCATGCATGTAGTATGTATGTAATATGTATGTAGTATGTATGTAGCATGCATGTAGTGTATGTAGTATATATGTGGTATGTATGTAGTATGTATGTAGTATGTATGTGGTATGTATGTAGCATGCATGTAGTATGTATGTAGTATATATGTGGTATGTATGTAGTATGTATGTAGTATGTATGTAGCATGCAGTATGTATGTAGCATGCATGTAGTATATATGTAGTATGTATGTAGCATGTAGTATGTATGTAGCATGCATGTAGTATATATGTAGTATGTATGTAGCATGTAGTATGTATGTAGCATGCATGTAGTATGTATGTAGTATGTATGTAGTATTTTTTTTTTTTTTTTAACATTTAACACATTAGCCGGATGATGGGACTACTACTGTCCCATCATTGGCTAATGTGTCAATCACTGTCATGGTAGCAGGCATCGCCAGATGGGACTTATAGTCCCATCGGACGATGCTTGCACAGACCCCCGGACATCAGCACAGCCCCCCGGCAGGCCAGCACAGCCCCCCGGCAGGCCGGTACAGACCCCCACAGGGTGCACAGACCACCGGCAGGCCGGCACAGCCCCCCGGCAGGCCGGTACAGACCCCCACAGGGTGCACAGACCACCGGCAGGCCGGCACAGCCCCCCGGCAGGCCGGTACAGACCCCGGGCAGTCCACACAGCCCCCTGGCAGGCCGGCAGAGACCCCCGGAAGGCCCGAAATGACGGCGCATCATGATGCGCACACACCGCGCATCATGATGACGTCATTTCGGCTGTCAATCAACTTTGAACTTCCGATGCCGACTTCCGATATTGAAAAAATATCGGAAGTCGGTATCGGAATTCAGATACAGCAAGTATCGGCCGATACCCGATACTTGCGGTATCGGAATGCTCAACACTAGTGGTGAGCACTTTGAACCCCCAAGTGCTTCACAGAAGTTTATAACGCAGAGCAGTGAAAATAAAAAATAATTTTTTTTTGCTCAAAAGTGATTTTTTAGCCCGCTATTTTTTATTTTCACAAGGATAACAGGAGAAATTGAACCACAAAAGTTGTTGTGCAATTTGTCCTGAGTACACTGATACCCCATATGTGGAGGGAACCACTGATTGGGAGCACGGGAGAGCTCAGAAGGGAAGGAGCGCCATTTTGGAATGCAGACTTTGATGGAATGTTCTGCGGGCGTCATGTTGCGTTTGCAGAGCCCCTGTGTGTCTAAACAGTAGAAACCCCCACAAGTGACCCCATTTTGGAAACTAGAACCCCCACGGAGCTTATCTAGATGTGTAGTGAGCACTCTGAATCCCCAAGTGCTTCACAGAAGTTTATAAATGCAGAGCCATGAAAATAAAAAAATATTTTTTTTTCCTCAAAAATGATTTTTTAGCCCGCTATTTTTTATTTTCCCAAGGGTAACAGGATAAATTGGACCCCAAAAGTTGTTGTCCAGTTTGTCCTGAGTACACTGGTACCCCATATGTGGGGGGAAAACACTGTTTGAGCGCCTGGCATGGCTCAGAAGTAGAGTTGAGCGATACCGTCCGATACTTCAAAGTATCGTATCGGATGGTATCGGCCGATCTTTAAAAAAAGTATCGGTATCGCCGATTCCGATACCGGAAGTCCCATTCAAGTCTATGGGACTTCCGGTATCGGAATAAGAAAAACCCTTTCCTGCCCTTGTACAGCCTCTCTGGGGTCTGTACGGGCCTTTCGGGGGGCTGTGCCGGCCTGCCAGGGGGTCTGTGCAGGCTCCGGTGGTCTGTGCCGGCCTGCCGGTGGTCTGTGCAGGCTCCGGTGGGCTGTGCCGGCCTGCCGGGGGGCTGTGCCGGCCTGCCGGGGGGCTGTGCAGGCTCCGGGGGGCTGTGCCGGCCTGCCGGGGGGCTGTGCCGGCCTGCCGGGGGGCTGTGCAGGCTCCGGGGGTCTGTGCAGGCATCGTCCGATGGGACTACAAGTCCCATCGGGCGATGCCTGCTACCATGACAGTGATTGACACATTAGCCAATGATGGGACAGTAGTAGTCCCATCATCCGGCTAATGTGTTAAATGTAAAAAAAAAAAAAAAAAAAATTACATGCTACATACATACAACATGCATACTACATACATGCTACATTCATACTACATACTACATACATACTACATTCATACTACATAAATACTACATGCAACATACATACTACATATATACTACATGCATGCTACATACATACTGCATGCTACATACATACCACATATATACTACATATATACTACATGCATGCTACATACATACTACATGCTACATACATACTACATATATACTACATGCATGCTACATACATACTACATGCTACATACTACATATATACTACATGCATGCTACATATATACTACATGCTACATGCATGCTACATGCTACATACATAACACATATATACTACATGCATGCTACATACATACTACATGCTACATACTACATATATACTACATGCATGCTACATACTACATGCTACATACATACTACATATATACTACATGCATGCTACATACATACTGCATGCTACATGCATGCTACATACATACTACATACATACTACATGCTACATACATACTACATATATACTACATGCATGCTACATACTACATGCTACATACATACTACATACATACTACATGCTACATACATACCACATATATACTACATACATACAATACATTCATACAATACATACATAGACATACAGTACATATAACATAGAGTAACATACTTACCAATACTTGTCACATTGTTCCCCGAAGCCATTGTCTTTTCCGGGATAAATATTAACATAACAAACCACAAAAATACTCACCCACGATCCGAAGCAGTCCACGAGTGTGTCCCACGACGATCTTGGGTAGAGAACTGCAGCATCAGCTGTTGCTGCCGTTCTCTACGGGCTGCAGGAATCCAATGACGGAAGGTAGGTATCCTTCCGCACTGTATTCCTCCGCCACTTAAAAAAAAAAAAAGTCCCTAGTCTCACTTTATGCCATTGCTGTGTGGGAATTTCCCACGCAGCAATGGCATAAAGTGAGACTAGGGACTTTTTTTTTTTTAAGTGGCGGAGGAATACAGTGCGGAAGGATACCTACCTTCCGTCATTGGATTCCTGCAGCCCGTAGAGAACGGCAGCATCATCTGATGCTGCCGTTCTCTACCCAAGATCGTCGTGGGACACACTCGTGGACTGCTTCGGATCGTGGGTGAGTATTTTTGTGGTTTGTTATGTTAATATTTATCCCGGAAAAGACAATGGCTTCGGGGAACAATGTGACAAGTATTGGTAAGTATGTTACTCTATGTTATATGTACTGTATGTCTATGTATGTATTGTATGAATGTATTGTATGTATGTAGTATATATGTGGTATGTATGTAGCATGTAGTATGTATGTAGTATGTATGTAGCATGCATGTAGCATGTAGTATGTATGTAGCATGCATGTAGTATATATGTAGTATGTATGTAGCATGCATGTAGTATGTATGTAGTATGTATGTAGTATGTATGTGGTATGTATGTAGCATGTAGTATGTATGTAGCATGCATGTAGTATATATGTAGTATGTATGTAGCATGCATGTAGTATGTATGTAGTATGTATGTAGTATGTATGTGGTATGTATGTAGCATGTAGTATGTATGTAGCATGCATGTAGTATATATGTAGTATGTATGTAGCATGTAGTATGTATGTAGTATGTATGTAGTATGTATGTGGTATGTATGTAGCATGTAGTATGTATGTAGCATGCATGTAGTATGTATGTAGCATTTAGTATGTATGTAGTATGTATGTAGTATGTATGTGGTATGTATGTAGCATGTAGTATGTATGTAGCATGCATGTAGTATATATGTAGTATGTAGTATGTATGTAGTATGTATGTAGCATGTAGTATGTATGTAGCATGCATGTAGTATGTATGTAGCATGTATGTAGCATGCATGTAGTATGTATGTAGTATGTATGTAGTATGTATGTAGCATGCAGTATGTATGTAGCATGTATGTAGTATGTATGTAGTATATATGTAGTATGTATGTAGCATGTAGTATGTATGTAGCATGCATGTAGTATATATGTAGTATGTATGTAGTATGTATGTATGTATGTAGTATGTATGTAGTATGTATGTAGCATGCAGTATGTATGTAGCATGTATGTAGTATGTATGTAGCATGTAGTATGTATGTAGCATGCATGTAGCATGTATGTAGTATGTATGTAGCATGTAGTATGTATGTAGCATGTAGTATGTATGTAGCATGCATGTAGTATGTATGTAGTATTTTTTTTTTTTTTTTTTTTTTTAACATTTAACACATTAGCCGGATAATGGGACTACTACTGTCCCATCATTGGCTAATGTGTCAATCACTGTCATGGTAGCAGGCATCGCCCGATGGGACTTGTAGTCCCATCGGACGATGCTTGCACAGACCCCCGGACATCAGCACAGCCCCCCGGCAGGCCGGCACAGCCCCCCGGCAGGCCGGTACAGACCCCCACAGGGTGCACAGACCACCGGCAGGCCGGCACAGCCCCCCGGCAGGCCGGTACAGACCCCGGGCAGTTCACACAGCCCCCCGGCAGGCCGGCACAGCCCCCCGGCAGGCCGGCAGAGACCCCTGGAAGGCCCGAAATGAAGGCGCATCATGATGCGCACACACCGCGCATCATGATGACGTCAGGCCGTCAATCAACTGAACTTCCGATTCCGATGCCGAATTCCGATATTGAAAAAATATCGGAAGTCGGTATCGGAATTCCGATACAGCAAGTATCGGCCGATACCCGATACTTGTGGTATCGGAATGCTCAACACTACTCAGAAGGGAAGGAGCGTCATTTGACTTTTTGAATGGAAAATTAGCTCCAATCATTAGTGGACACCATGTCATGTTTGCAGAGCCCTTGTGTGCGTAAACTTTGGAGCTCCCCCACAAATGACCCCATTTTGGAAACTAGAACCCCTAAGGAACTTATCTAGATGAATAGTGAGCACTTTGAACCCCAAGGTGCTACACAGAAGTTTATAACGCAGAGCCGTTAAAATAAAAATATTTTTTTTTCCTCGAAAAATAAATTTTTAGCCTGCTATTTTATATTTTCACAAAGGTAACAGGATAAATTGGACCCCAAAAGTTGTTGTCCAGCTTGTTCTGAGTACGCTGGTACCCCAAATGTGGGGGGGACCACTGTTTGGGCACACGTTGGGGCTCAGAAGGGAAGTAGTGACGTTTTGAAATGCCGACTTGATGGAATGGTCTGTGGGCGTCATGTTACGTTTGCAGAGCCCCTGATGTACCTAAACAGTGCAAACCCCCCACAAATGACCCCATTTTGGAAACTAGATCACCCAAGGAACTAATATAGATGTAAGGTGAGCACTTTGAACCCCCAAGTGCTTCACAGAAGTTTATAACGCAGAGCCGTGAAAATAAAAAATATTTTTTTTTCCTCAAAAAATGATTTTTAGTCCACTATTTTTTATTTTCACAAGGGTAACAGGATAAATTGGACCCCAAAAGTTGTTGTCCAGTTTGTCCTGAGTACGCTGGTACCCCATAAGTGGGGGGACCACTGTTTGGGCACACGTTGGGGCTCGGAAGGGAAGTAGTGACGTTTTGAAATGAAGACTTGATGGAATGGTCTGTGGGCGTCATGTTACGTTTGCAGAGCCCCTGATGTATCTAACCAATGCAAACCCCCCACAAATGACCCCATTTTGGAAACTATATCACCCAAGGAACTAATCTAGATGTGAGGTGAGCACTTTGAACCCCCAAGTGCTTCACAGAAGTTTATAACGCAGAGCTGTGAAAATAAAAAAATATTTTTTTTCCTCAAAAAATGATTTTTAGCCCACTATTTTTTATTTTCACAAGGGTAACAGGATAAATTGGACCCCAAAAGTTATTGTCCAGTTTGTCCTGAGTATATGCTGGTACCCCATATGTGGGGGGGACCACTGTTTGGGGACAAGTTGGGGCTCGGAATGGAAGTAGTGATGTTTTGAAATGCCGACTTGATGGAATGGTCTGTGGGCGTCATGTTACGTTTGCAGAGCCCCTGAAGGACCTAAACAGTGGAAACCCCCCACAAGTGACCCCATTTTGGAAACTAGACCCCCCAAGGAACTTATCTAGATGTGTGGTGAGCACGTTGAACCCCCAAGTGCTTCACAGAAGTTTATAACGCAGAGCTGTGAAAATAAAAAAATATTTTTTTTCCACAAAAATAATTATTTTAGCCCCCATTTTTTTATTTTCCCAAGAGTAACAGGAAAAAGTAGACCCCCAAAGTTGTTGTGCAATTTTTCCTGAGTACCCTGATACCCCATAAGTGGGGGTACACCACTGTTTGGGCACACGTCGGGGCTCGAAATGGAGGGAGCACCGTTTGACTTTTTGAATGCAAAATTGGCTGGAATAAATGGTGGCTCCATGTCGCGTTTGGAGACCCCGTGATGTGCCTAAACAGTGGAAACCCCTCAATTCTATCTCCAACCCTAACCCCCAACACACCCCTAACCCTAATCCCAACCCTAATCAGAACCCTAACCACAACCCTAATCCCAACACACCCCTAACGAAATCCCAACTCTAACCCTAACCACAAGCCTAACCGTAATCCCAACCCCAACCCAACCCTAATCCCAATTCCAACCCTAACCCTAATTCCAACCCTAACCCTAATTCCAACCCTAGCCCTAAGTCCAACCCTAACCCTAAGTCCAACCCTAACCCTTAGTCCAACCTTAACCCTATTTCTAACCCTAACCCTAGCCCTAACCCTAACCCTAGCCCTAACCCTAGCCCTAACCCTAACCCTAGCCCTAACCCTAACCCTAGCCCTAGCCCTAACCCTAGACCTGGACGTAACCCTAATGGAAAAATAAAAAAAAAATATTTTTTTTATTTTATTATTTGTCCCTACCTATGGGGGTGATAAGGGGGGCGGTGATTTACTTTTTTTATTTTGATCACTATGAAAGTTTATCATAGTGATCCAAATAAATGAATGAATCTGCAGCGTTGCAGATTCGATTCGGCGCACTGCGCATGCGCCCGCCATCTTCCAAGATGGCGGTGCCCATGACGCTGGACGGCGGGACACCGGGACGGATAGCGGGAGGTCTGAGGCACAAAGGAGGGTGAGAGGGGGTGATCGGAGGGGTGATCGGAGGGCTGGGGGGGCGGAGGGAAGGCGGGGGGGCAGATTATGACGGCGGCTGCCGATCGGTGCCGTCAGACGGTGGCGGCAGCCGATCGGTGCCATCAGTCGGTGTGGGGGGTCGGGTCTCGGTGTCCAGCCATGGCCGATGCTATTTCAGCATCGGCCATGGCTGGATTGTAATATTTCACCAATTTTCATTGGTGAAATATTACAATCGCTCTGATTGGCAGTTTCACTTTTAACAGCCAATCAGAACGATCGTAGGCATGTGGGGGCTAAGCCACACCCCCAGGTGTTAACTCGGAAGGGTCCTTTGTGTGCGGGTCGGGTGACCTTTCAGTGACCCCGGTCACCCGACCCACAGGGGGGCTATTTATAGCATGACGCCTACGTAGGCATCATAGGTCGTTTGGGCACGACTTTTCATGACGCCTACGTAGGCGTCATGGGTCGTGAAGGGGTTAATATTATTGGACACACTACTGCTTCAATGTGTAATAAACAAATTTGCTTGTGGCTTAGTTATAGACTGGACAGTCTTTTACCGGTAAGTGAAATATAATGCATAGGTACATCAGCGCTGGGCTGCCAATGTGTGGAGGAGCTGACCTCCCTTCATATACTATATGCTACATAGCTGGCATCTTTGTCTAACAGCAGTGGCAGGAGCTAAGCTTCAATCAATCCTGTTAAAAATGTAAATTCCATTGTTAAAGGGAATCTGTCAGCACATTTGACCTATCTAAACTATTACTATGGGCATACAGGCTTTAAACTGTTGAAAACAGACCTACCTGTGTGTCTCGTATAAGATTTGTTGTTGCTGAGAAGTCATATTTTATTAGGGGAAGAAGGTGGACCCAAGCAACTATAGGCCGGTGAGTCTGACTTCTATACCAGGAAAGATCTTTGAACAAATTATTAAACAACATGTATGTCAATACCTGGATAAGAATGAAGTGATTAAACAGAGTCAGCATGGGTTTGTAACTAATAAGTCATGTCAGACTAACTTAATTTCCTTCTATGACGGTATCACTGATTGGGTGGATCAAGGAAATGCTGTAGATATAGTATATCTTGACTTCAGCAAAGCATTTGACAAAGTCTCTCATACAATCCTTATTGAAAAAATGACTAAGTATGGAATGGACAAGGCAACTGTTAGGTGGATTCATAACTGGCTTAGTGATCGGACCCATACGAGTGGTCGTAAATGGCTGCACATCAAGTTGGAAGAATGTCTCAAGTGGGGTACCACAGGGCTCTGTCCTGGGCCCTGTATTGTTCAACATCTTTATCAACGATTTAGATGAAGGAATTGAGGGTAAACTGATTAAATTTGCTGATGACACAAAGCTAGGAGGGATAGCTAATACTAGAGAAGAGAGAGAGAGGATTCAAAAAGATTTAAATAAACTGGAGAAGTGGGCAGCAACTAACACAATGGTTTTTAACAGGGAGAAATGCAAAGTACTACATCTGGGCAATAAAAATGAAAAAAGCATATATAGAATGGGAGGAATAGGGCTAAGTGACAGCACATGTGAAAAAGACTTGGGTATACTAATAGATCACAGACTGAATATGAGTCAACAGTGTGATGCAGCAGCAAAAAAGGCAAATGCAATTCTAGGATGTATTAACAGAAGCATATAGTCTAGATCACGTGAAGTCATTATTTCCCTCTACTCCTCTTTGGTCAGACCTCATCTGGAATATTGTGTCCAGTTTTGGGCACCACATTTTAAAAAAGACATCAACAAACTGGAGCAAGTTCAGAAAAGAGCGACCAGAATGGTGACCGGTCTGCAAACCCTGTCTTATGAGGAAAGGTTGCAGGATTTGGGAATGTTTAGTTTGCAAAAGAGAAGACTGAGAGGAGACTTAATAGCTGTCTACAAATATCTAAAGGGCTGTCACATTGTAGAAGGATCAACTTTATTCTCATTTGCACAAGGAAAGACTAGAAGCAATGGGATGAAACTGAATAGGAGGAGACACAGATTAGATATTAGAAAAAACTTTTTGACAGTTAGAGTGATCAATGAGTGGAACAGGCTGCCACAAGAAGTGGTGAGTTCTCCTTCAATGGAAGTCTTCAAACAGAGGCTGGACAGACATCTGACTGGGATGATTTAGCGAATCCTGCTTTGAGCAGGGGGTTGGACCAGATGGCCCAGGAGGTCCCTTCCAACTCTACGATTCTATGATTCTATGATTCTATGATTCTACTTTAAATTAATTACCTTGTCCAGGCTCCGGGACGGATGGTGCCTGGAGATAACTCTGAAACCAGAGCTT
Organism: Dendrobates tinctorius; assembly: GCF_039654945.1. NCBI lineage: Eukaryota > Metazoa > Chordata > Amphibia > Anura > Dendrobatidae > Dendrobates > Dendrobates tinctorius. Next base: position 46,192,353 of record NW_027361671.1, on the reverse strand, counting down.
TTTGTAAATATAAGGGAGAGTTATCAGTGTGATGCGACATAGTTACCACTGTTACCATTGGTGGAATGTGTAATTGTTGTTATCTGCCCTTCCAATAACTGACACATCTTCAGGTTTCTCTCAGCTTCAGCCTCCAGCTCAAAGGCAGACAGGACTGCAATATTGTTGTAATATAGTAGAGCTGAGAGATGAGCAAAAATGTGTTTGCAAGAACACAAATTTCATTTCTCCTGTTCTGTTTTGCTTCCTTGTCTCACACTGGGAATGCCTCCTTCACGTAAAATAAGCTCTGGAGGTAGAGTTATCTCCAGGCACCATCCGCCCCGGAGCCTAGAAGAGATAGTTTATATAAAGTGATAAAAGATGATTTCTCAGCAACAACACAGGTGATATGAGACACACAGGTAGGACTGTTTTCAACAGTTTTAGCCTGTATGCCCATATTACTGTATATACTCGATTATAACTCGACACAAGTATAAGCCGAGGCACCTAATTTTACCACAAAAAATGGAAAGCTTATTGACTCGAGTATAAGCCTAGAGTGGGAAATGCAGCAGCTACTGGTAAATGCTCCATACAAAATACGCCCCATAATATGCTTCATAAAGTTCAAGGTGGGCCCCATAAGGTGCCCCATACAAAATATGCCCCATATAATGCTCCATAAAGTTTAAGATGGGCCCCATAAGATGCTCCATACAAAATACACTCCAAAAAATGCTCCATAAAGTTCAAGATGGGCCCCATAAGATGCTACATAAAGTTCAAGATGGGCACCATAAGATGCTCCATACAAAATATGCCCCATACAATGCTCCATAAAGTTCATGATGGGCCCAATAAGATGCCCATATAATAATGCACAGTTTATGCTGATCCCCATATACTGTATATTGCTGTGGCTGTAAAAAAGAAAGAAATATTCACCTCTTTTCACTGACCGCTGCTCCTCAACGTCGCCGTCTCTCTGCACTTACTGTTCTGGCAGAGGGTGCACTCTAGCCACGTCATTGCACCCTCTGACTTGAATGTCACAGTCAGAAAACAAGGAAGACATTGTAGCGGTGGAATGGGGAGAGGTGAATATCGCAAGTACCGGGGGCCTGAGCAAGTGGCGGCACAGGCACCTGGTCCCCATTGCAGGCCTGTGTCCCTGCCTGCTCAGGACCCCAGCACTTGCCCTGGTGCTAATGCCGACCACCAGCCCTGTCAGCAGTCACCGGAACACTGACCGAGGCTGCAGGCATGCGCAGATGACCAGGAGAGACCAAGAAACACCTGCACTGCAGTGGAGAAAAAGTAATTGGGATAGTGACTCGTGTATGAGCCGTGGGGGGTCTTTTTCAGCACAAAAAAAGTGCTGAAAAACTTAGCTTATACACGAGTATATACATTATAGTTTATATAGGTCAAATGTTGTGACAGATTCCCTTTAATATCTGACAGCAGAGTTTAAATGGAGCTGTTGCGGGTTTTTACTCACTCCCATCAGTGGGTTACCATTGGCTGTCATCTTGGTACTGCTATGAAGCTCAGCCCAAGGTAATCAGATGATCACAGGTTAAAGTCACATAAGGGTTCTAAAAAATACAGTTAAAAATCAATAGAAATTAGTTTTTAAAAATAGATGAAAAAATGTAATCATTTTCCTTTTCGCCCGTTAAAAATAAAGACATTTTATAAAGAAAGCAGATCTCTCACTAGAATAACCATGCCCATTCAATTTCACCACAGAGTCAGATTCACTAAACACTAGAGTTGAGCGATACCGTCCGATACTTCAAAGTATCGGATCGGAATGGATCGGCCGATCTTTAAAAAAAGTATCGGTATCGCCGATTCCGATACCGGAAGTCCCATTCAAGTCTATGGGACTTCCGGTATCGGAATAAGAAAAACCCTGTTTTTGCCTTGTACAGCCTCTCTGGGGTCTGTACGGGCCTTTCGGGGGGCTGTGCCGGCCTGCCAGGGGGTCTGTGCAGGCTCCGGTGGTCTGTGCCGGCCTGCCGGGGGGCTGTGCCGGCCTGCCGGTGGTCTGTGCAGGCTCCGGTGGGCTGTGCCGGCCTGCCGGGGGGCTGTGCCGGCCTGCCGGTGGTCTGTGCAGGCTTCGGGGGACTGTGCCGGCCTGCCGGGGGGCTGTGCCGGCCTGCCGGTGGTCTGTGCAGGCTTCGGGGGGCTGTGCCGGCCTGCCGGGGGGCTGTGCCGGCCTGCCAGTGGTCTGTGCAGGCTTCGGGGGTCTGTGCAGGCATCGTCCGATGGGACTACAAGTCCCATCGGGCGATGCCTGCTACCATGACAGTGATTGACACATTAGCCAATGATGGGACAGTAGTAGTCCCATCATCAGGCTAATGTGTTGAATGTAAAAAAAAAAAAAAAAAAATTACATGCTACATACATGCTACATACATACAACTTGCATACTACATACATGCTACATTCATACTACATACATGCTACATTCATACTACATAAATACTACATGCAACATACATACTACATATATACTACATACATACTACATGCATGCTACATACATACTGCATGCTACATACATACTACATGCTACATACATACCACATATATACTACATACATACTACATGCATGCTACATACATACCACATACATACTACATACATACTACATACATACTACATGCATGCTACATGCATGCTACATGCTACATACATAACACATATATACTACATGCATGCTACATACATACTACATGCTACATACATACCACATACATACTACATGCATGCTACATACATACTACATGCATGCTACATACATACTACATGCTACATACTACATATATACTACATGCATGCTACATACATACTACATGCTACATACATACTACATATATACTACATGCATGCTACATACATACTACATGCTACATACATACTACATATATACTACATGCATGCTACATACATACTACATGCTACATACATACTACATATATACTACATGCATGCTACATACATACTACATACATACTACATATATACTACATGCATGCTACATACATACTACATGCTACATACATACTACATATATACTACATGCATGCTACATACTACATGCTACATACATACTACATATATACTACATGCATGCTACATACATACTACATACATACTACATGCATGCTACATACATACTACATGCTACATACATACCACATACATACTACATATATACTACATGCATGCTACATACATACTGCATGCTACATGCATGCTACATACATACTACATACATACTACATGCTACATACATACCACATATATACTACATACATACAATACATTCATACAATACATACATAGACATACAGTACATATAACATAGAGTAACATACCAATACTTGTCACATTGTTCCCCGAAGCCATTGTCTTTTCCGGAATAAATATTAACATAACAAACCACAAAAATACTCACCCACGATCCGAAGCAGTCCACGAGTGTGTCCCACGACGATCTTGGGTAGAGAACTGCAGCATCAGCTGATGCTGCCGTTCTCTACGGGCTGTAGGAATCCAATGACGGAAGGTAGGTATCCTTCCGCACTGTATTCCTCCGCCACTTAAAAAAAAAAAAGTCCCTAGTCTCACTTTATGCCATTGCTGCGTGGGAATTTCCCACGCAGCAATGGCATAAAGTGAGACTAGGGACTTTTTTTTTTTTAAGTGGCGGAGGAATACAGTGCGGAAGGATACCTACCTTCCGTCATTGGATTCCTGCAGCCCGTAGAGAACGGCAGCATCATCTGATGCTGCAGTTCTCTACCCAAGATCGTCGTGGGACACACTCGTGGACTGCTTCGGATCGTGGGTGAGTATTTTTGTGGTTTGTTATGTTAATATTTATTCCGGAAAAGACAATGGCTTCGGGGAACAATGTGACAAGTATTGGTAAGTATGTTACTCTATGTTATATGTACTGTATGTCTATGTATGTATTGTATGAATGTATTGTATGTATGTAGTATATATGTGGTATGTATGTAGCATGTAGTATGTATGTAGTATGTATGTAGCATGCATGTAGCATGCAGTATGTATGTAGCATGTATGTAGTATATATGTAGTATGTATGTAGCTTGCATGTAGTATATATGTAGTATGTATGTAGCATGTAGTATGTATGTAGCATGCATGTAGTATGTATGTAGTATGTATGTAGTATTTTTTTTTTTTTTTTTAACATTTAACACATTAGCCGGATGATGGGACTACTACTGTCCCATCATTGGCTAATGTGTCAATCACTGTCATGGTAGCAGGCATCGCCAGATGGGACTTGTAGTCCCATCGGACGATGCTTGCACAGACCCCCGGACATCAGCACAGCCCCCCGGCAGGCCGGCACAGCCCCCCGGCAGGCCGGTACAGACCCCCACAGGGTGCACAGACCACCGGCAGGCCGGCACAGCCCCCCGGCAGGCCGGTACAGACCCCCACAGGGTGCACAGACCACCGGCAGGCCGGCACAGCCCCCCGGCAGGCCGGTACAGACCCCCACAGGGTGCACAGACCACCGGCAGGCCAGCACAGCCCCCCGGCAGGCCGGTACAGACCCCGGGCAGTCCACACAGCCCCCGGCAGGCCGGCAGAGACCCCCGGAAGGCCCGAAATGACGGCACATCATGATGCGCACACACCGCGCATCATGATGACGTCAGGCTGTCAATCAACTTTGAACTTCCGATTCCGATGCCGAATTCCGATATTGAAAAAATATCGGAAGTCGGTATTGGAATTCCGATACAGCAAGTATCGGCCGATACCCGATACTTGCGGTATCGGAATGCTCAACACTACTAAACACTACTCAAATAGCTTGTTGGAATTTTTCCAGATTTCTTCTGTCCTTTAAAAATTATGTAACCTTGTAATATGTTAATCATATTGAGGTGATGTGTAAGAGGAAACGATGGTACCCCTGAAGAGCCCCTGCATGAGATAGAATTAGTGAGGAAAGACTGCTATATGCTGGCTGGATGAAACCATGCAGAACAAACTGGCACCAGAAGAGTTGCAGAGGGAACAAGTTCATACACGGGACCCAGTCTGGTGCCTTGCATGACGGAGTTCCTGGATATAAAAGTCCGGCGCCAAACCGTGGGGTGATTTGGGACCAAGCAGAGGAGCGGTGTGGACGTGGGCCAGAGATGATGCTGAAGCCAGTGACAGGCCTCAGCTGAGAACATGCGCCAACAGGGCGATGTAACCGTTAGACAAGACCCGGACGATGCCCATTGAGCTTCAAAGACCCTACTACCGCTGTCAAGACCCGAAGACCCTGCTTGTGACAGTTAAGACACAGACTTCGCCCTATGCCAACCAAGATCTAGAGTTCAGATCACTACCATTAACAGCTGGGACACAGCCCTCTTTTCTTCAGGCCTAGGAGACACCCACTGTTGGTCAAGCACCAAAGATACGCTAGGAGACGTCGACCAGAGGAGGACGCCTGTGGTTACAGAAGGATGACACAAGTGGGCTGTCACTTCCAGCCATAATATGTCACAGGAGTCAGCCTGGGATAGAACAACAGACAACAGATAGGGTGGGGGCCGGTTAGTACACAGGAAGCTCAACGTTCCTTGATAGACTTTGTCAGAAGGACTTGCGGCCTAGTGGGAAATCCCGGTGACCCCCGCTAGGGCCATTGTTGCAGAAAGAGCTAACGTATTAATGTTTGCGTTATACTAATTGTAGTTTTAATTCATTATATGTTTATTGACGTATGGTTTACTGCTGTTTACACTGTTTCATATTATTAACTCTTTCCGATTCACTCTGAATTCCCGCTGTATCAGATAGAAAGTAAGGCTGCAGCTCTGTATATAAATGCACTGCAGGAAGTGATGGCCCATGTCACTAGTAAGACCCAAGATGGGTACATAGGGCCAACTGGTTGCCAGACCGGGGGAACGCTACCTGAGAAATGCCTTAATGGAGTACCTAAGCATGAACACAAATCTGAGCTTTCTAAAAGTCAAAGCTGAAGTCTGGGTCCTAGAACAAAAAGCCCCTGTCCAGACAGGTGCGGTATGGAGCCATGAAGTGGACATCCCTGGGCAAATAGACACTGAGTCTGACTGGGCCTGGGAGCTATGTCAGGAAATACAGGATATTCGATGTGAGCTGCGTAGTGTTAAGGAAACCTTGCCAGCATTGTTCCGCCTGTCCCCACAACACAATGGATGTGAAGGGAGGTCAGAGCAGGAAAGCAGCTTCTGACTTGCCCTGCCGTGCCGCCTCCACAGCCCATCAGTGAAACACTTGCCAGAATGCTGGACGAAGGGGACATAAATTGCAAGACTCTCCAAACTGTGAGAGGAGAAGGCGGTATCCATTAAACTAACCCCTCCCCCCAGTCAAGATGGTAAAAATGTAATTATTTTTTCTCCATTGCCCAATGTTATAAAATTCTGAAAAAAACCTGTTGTGTCAATATGATTACTACACTTATAAATAAAGTCATTTAGAGGTGAAGTTTGTAAAATGGGGTCACGTATGGGGGGGATCTACTGTTCTGGCACCTCAGTGGGGCTCTACCAATACGACATGGCTCCCTCAAACCAGTCCAACAAAATCTGAACTTCAATATGGGGCTTCTTCCCTTCTGAGATTTGCACTGTGCCTCAAAATTAACTATCAACCACATATGGGGTATCTATGTACTCAGGAGAAATTGCATCACAAATTTTGGCATCCATTCTCCCCTGTTTACCTTGTGAAAATTTTAAAAAAATTGGGGCTAAAAGAACATTTATGTGGTAAAAATATCAAAGTTATAAACTTCTGTGAAGCACCTGGGGTTTCAAAGTTCTATCTACACATGTAAATAAGTTACTTGAGGGGTCTAGATTCTAAAATGGGGTCACTTGTGGGCAATTTTCAATCTTTAGGCACATCGACAAGGCTTTCGCTAATGATTCCAGCAAATTTGGCATTCAAAACGTCAAATAATGCTCCTTTCCTATTGAGGCTTGCTGTGGGCCAAAACAGTAGTTTTTCTCCACGTATTGGGTATCTGCGTACTCAAGAGAAATTACACAGCAAATTGTATTGTGCATTTTCTCATGTTACCCTTGTGAAAGTAAAAAAATTGTGGCTAAAAGAAAATTTTTGTGGCAAAAATTTGATTTTTGATTTTTATGGCTCAACATAGGAAACTTAGAATCATAGAATCGTAGAGTTGTAAGGGACCTCCCAGGCCATCTGGTCCAACCACCCGCTCAAAGCAGGATTCGCTAAATCATCCCAGACAGACGTCTGTCCAGCCTCTGTTTGAAGACTTCCATTGAAGGAGAACTGACCACTTCTCGTGGAAGCCTGTTCCACTCATTGATTATTCTAACTGTCAAAAAGTTTTTTCTAATATCTAATCTGTGTCTCCTCCCATTCAGTTTCATCCCATTGCTTCTAGTCTTTCCTTGTGCAAATGAGAATAAAGATGATCCTTCTACAATGTGACAGCCCTTGAGATATTTGTAGACAGCTATTAAGTCACCTCTCAGTCTTCTCTTTTGCAAGCTAAACATTCCCAAATCATGTAACCTTTCCTCATAAGACAGGGTTTGCAGACCGGTCACCATTCTGGTAGCTCTTTTCTGAACTTGCTCCAGTTTGTTGATGTCTTTTTTAAAATGTGGTGCCCAAAACAGGACACAATATTCCAGATGAGATCGTACCAAAGAGGAGTAGAGGGCAATAATGACTTCACGTGATCTAGACTGTATGCTTCTGTTAATACATCCTAGAATTGCATTTGCCTTTTTTGCTGCTGCATCACACTGTTGACTCATATTCAGTCTGTGATCTATTAGTATACCCAAGTCATTTTCACATGTGCTGTTGCTTAGCCCTATTCATCCCATTCTGTATATGCTTTTTTCATTTTTATTGCCCAGATGTAGTACTTTGCATTTTTCCCTGTTAAAAACCATTCTGTTAGTTGCTGCCCACTGCTTCAGTTTATTTATATCTTTTTGTATCCTCTCTCTCTCTCTTCTCTAGTATTAGCTATCCCTCCTAGCTTTGTGTCATCAGCAAATTTAATCAGTTTACCCTCAATTCCTTCATCTAAATCGTTGATAAAGATGTTGAACAATACAGGGCCCAGGACAGAGCCCTGTGGTGCCCCACTTGAGACATTCTTCCAACTGGATGTGCACCCATTTACGAACACTTTTTGGGTCCGATCACTAAGCCAGTTATGAATCCAGCTAACAGTTGCCGTGTCCATTCCATACCTAGTAATTTTTTCAATAAGGATTGTATGAGATACTTGCTTTGTTGAAGTCAAGATATACTATATCTACAGCATTTCCCTGATCCACCCAATCAGTGATTCCATCATAGAAGGAAATTAAGTTAGTCTGACATAACTTATTAGTTACAAACCCATGCTGACTCTGTTTAATCACTTCATTCTTATCCAGGTACAGTCATACATGTTGTTTAATAATTTGTTGAAAGATAGAGTTGAGCGATACCGTCCGATACTTCAAAATATCGGATCGGAATGGATCGGCCGATCTTTAAAAAAAGTATCGGTATCGCCGATGCCGATACCGGAAGTCCCATTCAAGTCTATGAGACTTCCGGTATCGGAATTGGAAAAACCCTTTCCTGCCCTTGTACAGCCTCTCGGGGGTTTGTACGGGCCTTCCGGGGGTCTCTGCCGGCCTGCCGGGGGGCTGTGCCGGCCTGCCGGTGGGCTGTGCGGACTGCCCGGGGTCTGTACCGGCCTGCCGGGGGGCTGTGCCGGCCTGCCGGGGGGCTGTGCATCCTGTGGGGGTCTGTACCGGCCTGCCGGGGGGCTGTGCCGGCCTGCCGGGGGGCTGCGCTGATGTCCGGGGGTCCGTGCAGGCATCGTCCGATGGGACTACAAGTTCCATCGGGCGATGCCTGCTACCATGACAGTGATTGACACATTAGCCAATGATGGGACAGTAGTAGTCCCATCATCCGGCTAATGTGTTAAATGTAAAAAAAAAAAAAAAAATACTACATACATACATACTACATGCATGCTACATACATACTGCATGCTACATACATAGTACATACATACTACATATATACTACATGCATGCTACATACATACTACATGCTACATATATACTACATGCATGCTACATACATGCTACATACATACTACATACATACTACATGCATGCTACATATATACTACATACATACTACATACATACTACATGCATGCTACATGCATACTACATGCTACATACATACCACATATATACTACATACATACTACATGCATGCTACATACATACTACATGCTACATACATACTACATACATGCTACATACTACATACATGCTACATACATACTACATGCATGCTACATGCTACATACATACTACATATATTCTACATGCATGCTACATACATACTACATGCTACATACTACATACATACTACATATATACTACATGCATGCTACATACATACTACATGCTACATACATACTACATACATGCTACATACATACTACATACATACTACATGCATGCTACATACAATACATTCATACAATACATACATAGACATACAGTACATATAACATAGAGTAACATACTTACCAATACTTGTCACATTGTTCCCCGAAGCCATTGTCTTTTATGGAATAAATATTAACATAACAAACCAAAAAAATACTCACCCATGATCCGAAGCAGTCCACGAGTGTGTCAGCTGATGCTGCAGTTCTCTACCCAAGATCGTCGTGGGACACACTCGTGGACTGCTTCGGATCATGGGTGAGTATTTTTGTGGTTTGTTATGTTAATATTTATTCCGTAAAAGACAATGGCTTCGGGGAACAATGTGACAAGTATTGGTAAGTATGTTACTCTATGTTATATGTACTGTATGTCTATGTATGTATTGTATGAATGTATTGTATGTAGCAAGCATGTAGTATGTATGTAGTATGTATGTAGCATGTATGTAGTATGTATGTAGCATGTAGTATGTATGTAGCATGCATGTAGTATATATGTGGTATGTATGTAGCATGTAGTATGTATGTGGCATGCATGTAGCATGTATTATGTAAGTAGTATGTATGTAGTATGTATGTAGCATGTAGTATGTATGTAGCATGCATGTAGTATATATGTGGTATGTATGTAGCATGTAGTATGTATGTGGCATGCATGTAGCATGTAGTATGTATGTAGTATGTATGTAGTATGTATGTAGCATGTAGTATGTATGTAGCATGCATGTAGTATGTATGTAGCATGCATGTAGTATATATGTAGTATGTATGTAGCATGCATGTAGTATGTATGTAGTATGTATGTAGCATGTAGTATGTATGTAGCATGCATGTAGTATATATGTAGTATGTATGTAGCATGTAGTATGTATGTAGCATGCATGTAGTATGTATGTAGCATGCATGTAGTATGTATGTAGTATGTATGTAGCATGTAGTATGTATGTAGCATGCATGTAGTATATATGTAGTATGTATGTAGCATGCATGTAATATGTATGTAGCATGCATGTAGCATGCATGTAGTATGTATGTAGTATGTATGTAGCATGTAGTATGTATGTAGCATGCATGTAGCATGTAGTATGTATGTAGCATGCATATAGTATATATGTGGTATGTATGTAGCATGCATGTAGTATGTATGTAATATGTATGTAGTATTTTTTTATTTATTTATTTTTTTTAACATTTAACACATTAGCCGGATGATGGGACTACTACTGTCCCATCATTGGCTAATGTGTCAATCACTGTCATGGTAGCAGGCATCGCCCGATGGGACTTGTAGTCCCATCGGACTATGCCTGCACAGAGTCCCGGACATCAGCACAGCCCCCCGGCAGGCCGGCACAGCCCCCCGGCAGGCCGGTACAGAACCCCACAGGGTGCACAGCCCCCCAGCAGGCCGGCACAGCCCCCCGGTAGGCCGGTACAGACCCCGGGCAGTAAACACAGCCCCCCGGCAGGCCGGCACAGCCCCCCGGCAGGCCGCTACAGACCCCCCGGAAGGCCCGAAATGACGGCGCATCATGATGCGCACACACCGCGCATCATGATGACGTCATTTCGGCTGTCAATCAACTTTGAACTTCCGATTCCGATGCCCGATATTGAAAAAATATCGGATGTCGGTATCGGAATTCCGATACAGCAAGTATCGGCCGATACCCGATACTTGCGGTATCGGAATGCTCAACTCTATTGAAAGATCTTTCCTGGTACAGAAGTCAGACTCACTGGCATATAGTTGCCTGGGTCCACCTTCTTCCCCTTTTTGAAGATAGGAACAACATTTGCTCTTCTCCAGTCTTCTGGGAATTCTCCTGTTCTCCAAGAATTTTCAAAGATTATGAAGAGGGGATCAAAAATTTCTTCTGCTATCTCCTTCAGTACTCTGGGGTGTAATTCATCTGGACCTGGAGACTTGAATCCATTTACATTAGCTAAGTGTTTCCTCACTATCTTTCTGTTTACAGATATCCTGGATTCTTCTATTCCCTTAATAGGACAGTGAAGAACAGTTGATGCTACATTTCCTTTCTGAGAGAAAATAGATGCAAAATAGGAATTTAAAAGTTCGGCCTTCTCAACATCCTGTCTTACCATTTCATCATTTTCATCTTGTAAAAATCCTATAGCATCTTTGACTTTTCTTTTTCTTTTCACATATCCCCAAAATCCTTTTATCCTTTATCCTTTTGACGTCTCTTGCAAGCCTCAATACTTTGTCAGCTTTAATAATCTGATTTGTGCCCTGCAAGTTCTGCAGACAGCATTGTATTCTTCTTTAGATATGCCTCCCTCTTTCCATTTTATAAACATTTCTTTCTTCCTTTTTAGCATGTGCTTAAGTTCTGTGTTCATCCATCCTGGTTTCCTTAAATGCTTCCTATTTTTTCCTCTTTTCGGAATTGTTAACAATTGTGCTTTGAGAATTTCATTTTTCAAGATTTCCCATCCTTCCTGGACATTTTTGTCTTTAAGGATATCCAGCCATTGGATTCCTCCAATTCTCTTTCTGAATCCCTTAAAAGCTGCCTTTCTGAAATCTAACCTTGACGTCTGAGTCTTCACAGGTCTTCCTCCTCTAGTTATCCAAAATTCTAAAATAGCATGATCGCTACCTCCTAGGGTCCCAGCCACTTTTACCTCCTCAACCATTTCCTCCCTGTTTATAAGGATTAGATCCAAGGTAGCAGTTCCCCTTGTTTTCTCCCCTACCTTTTGGATGATAAACTTGTCAGCAAGAGAGGATAAGAATTTCCTTGACCTGTTAGTTTTGCCTGGGAGAGATTCCCAACAAATGTCTGGAAAGTTGAAATCTCCCATGACAACTATGTCATATTTTTTGGAGAACTTGGCCATTTGATGCATAAAGAGTTCATCCATATCTTCAGCTTGCACAGGCAGCCTGTAGTAAATACCTACAATGGTGTCCTTTCCATTGTTCTGTCCTTGTATTCTTACCCAAACAGTTGCCACAGAACTCCCAGTCTCTGAAGCTTCAATCTCTGTGCAGATATGCGCGTTTGTAACATACAATGCGACACCTCCTCCTCATTTATCAAGTCTGTTTCTTGCAAATAAGTTGTATCCTTCTAGCCTTGTATTCCAATCATGTGTATCATCCCACCAAGTTTCAGTGATTCCAATGACATCATATTTCTTTTCCTGTGTTAGTAGTTCCAGTTCTCCTTGTTTGTTGCCCATGCTTTGTGCATTAGTATAGAAACATTTTAGTTTATGATTGGTTTCTCTTTCTCCAATATTTTTATTATTTAGATTTTTTTGTCTTTGCTCTTTCCTCCCACTTGTAATACCAGAGTTCTCAATAGCATTTGCCAGGTGTATGGCTTTTTCTGGCCTTTTTCTTCCCCTCCCACATTGCTTCTGTGAAGCACCTGGAGGTTCAAGGTGATCACTACAAATCTACATTAGTTCCCTGGGGAGTCTAGTTTCCAAAGTGGTATTATTTGGGGGTTACACTCTTTAGGCACATCAGAGGCTCTCCAAACTCGACATGGCATCCGCTAATGATTCCAGCAAATTTTGCATTCAAAAAGTTAAATAGCGCTCCTCCCTTCTGAGCCCTGCTGTGTGACAACACAGTAGTTTTCCCCACATATGAGGCATTGGCATACTCATAAGAAATTACACAAGTTGTATGGTGCAATTTCTCTTGTTAACCTTTCTCAATATTATAAACTTCTGTGAAGCACCTGGGAGTTCAAGGTGTTCACCACACCTCTAGATAAGTTCCCTGAGGGGTCTAGTTTCCAAAATGTTGTCATTTGTGAGTTGTTTCCACTGTTTTGGAACATCAGGGGCTCTCCAAACGCGAGACATGGTGTCTGCTAATTATTACAGAAAATTTTACATTCAAAAAGTCAATTGGTGCTCCTTTTCTTCCGAGACCTGCCGTGCACCAAAACAGTAGTTTTTCCCCATATATGGGGTATCAGTGTACTCAGGAGAAATTAACCAACTAATTGTATGGTGCAATTTCTCCTGTTACCCTTATGAAAATGCAAAATTTGGGGCTAAAATAATTTTTTTGTGTGAAAAATGTGATATTTTTTATTTTCCCGGCTCAACGTTATAAACTTCTATGAAGCACCAGAGGGTTAATGGTGCTCACCACACCTCTAGACAAGTTCTGTGAGGGGTCTAGTTTACAACAAGTTTACAACAGGGTGTCACTTGTGAGTGGTTTCCACTATTTAAACAGATCAGGGGCAATCCAAACGCAACATGGTGTCAGCTAATTCCAGCAAATTTTACATTCAAAAAGTCAAATGGTACTCCTTCCCTTCCGAACTCTGCCGTGCAGTATTGTTCCCCCACATGTGGGGTATTGAGGTACTCAGAAGAAATTGCACAGCAAATTTTGAGGTCCATTTTTTCCTGTTACTTTTGCAAAAATAAAAAAAAATTGGGTCTAAAGTAACATTTCTGTGAAAAAAGTTAAATGTTCATTTTTTTACTTCCATTTCCATTAATTCATGTGAAGCACCTGAAGGGTTGATAAACTTCTTGAATGTGGTTTTGAAGACCCTGATGGGTGTCATTTTTAGAATGATGTAAATTTTGGGTATTTTCTGTGATATAGGTATTTCAAAGTGAAGTGATATGGTCCCTCAAAAAATGGTTTTGTAAATTTTGTTGGAAAAAAGCATAAAAATTTAAAGTTTGAAAATATCAAAATTTGGCAAATTTTCAGCAAATTTATGAAATTTACAAAAAATAAAAACACGTCATATAAAATCATTTTTACAACTATCATGAAGTGCAGTATGTCACAAGAAAACTTTCTCATAATCGTTGAGTTCCAGAGTTATCACCACATAAAGGGTCACTGGTCAGAATTGTAAAATTTGACCTCGTCAGGAAGGTGAAAACAGGGGTTAAGATATGTACTTGTAACTTGTGCTGTACATAATTCTGATCCTTGCTCAAATTTTGAATATGTGGTATAAAATGCATTTACATTTTGTAGTAAGCCACTATCAAATATAACACTATATCTCCATCCAGTAAATGAACAATATAACCCTTCTGAACTTAACACAGAAAGAATGTAGAATGTGTTCCAATATAAAGAGCAAACATTCATCTTCTTTTGACCCATATGCACAAGGGAATCGGGTAAAGATCTGATTAAAGCACAAAAGCAGAAAATATGATAAGAGTATAAATAGTTGGCATTAAGTTTCCTTTTATTACTTATTTTACATTAGCAAATTAAAATATATATTTATATATGTGTATCAGTGATTTACCATAATTTCTAATAAGAAGAATCATGCAAACTAAAGTAATGCAAGCCTCCATCCTGATATGTGAAGTCAGGAAAACAAATCATACAAGTCAGTGAGATGCCTGACAACACTTGTCAGTGTTAAACATAGCTTGAGTACATTGCTTGCAAGCGCAGTCACTTTCTAGTCAGGAATGATTTTGTGTTATAATGATAATCAAAATAACCAATCACAAAGGCCTCAGAACTGCTGGAAAGATGTCAGAATGCTTTCCTTTCACCTTTCTCTATTGCTGACAGGTATGAAACCCTCACTAAAGCTGTGATCTTCTAATCCATCAGGCAGCAGAGCCAGATGTCCCTGCAAATTCTAATCTTGCACATGGGCAGAGATGTTACACTAAACTGAAACATCTACATATTCATACATAAATATGTTGAAATTTATCCTAAGCATAAATTTATTGTGTCAGTGCCTATGGTACTGGTACTAGGAGCTGGAGTGAATGCGTTGATGGGGCAAGTTGCCAACTTGAGTTTTTACGTTATCTGGATAGCTTATCCAAAAATAATGGACAGGCAAAATTTCTTACAGACACATTGGAATACCATAATAAATCATTAGGAATAAGTAACATATGTTTGCAGGCTATAATTCTAAAACAAAGATGCTAACTGCCTTCACTGTAAAATGATGATAATTAGTCATTATAACCTGTACCAAGTTTTCCAACTTAACAGACACATCAAATTTTTTTTATGGGCAGGGAAAAAATTACCGATATTTACAGACTGTCCAGGAATTTCCGGAAGGTTGGCAACCCTATGATGGGGTACATTTTTGTCCCAGGCGAAGAAGAACATAGCTACTTGAATACAAAGTACAACACACAATTATATTGGGTAGAATATAATCTACACTCAGAAAGAGACAGAAAATATTGTTACTGGAGTAAACCATTTGATAGATGCTTTAGCCTTACATCATCTTAGATTGGTGATTTTGGTGCCATTTAAGCATGTATTGTATGAATGCAATTTTACTTATTACAAGATTAAAGTAATCAATGTAAAACGTGTCCCCTAAAGCCTTTCCTAAAAATCGGTTTTCATGGCATAGATCAAAGTCATTTTCAGTCTTCTATTCTCGAGAGCTGAAATCTCCCGAATTTCTTGGTGGCTTAGTGTCTACACAAAGATCTGCAACAACAGTCTTCTTTACAATAAGTGGGCTTCATACAGTCTGATCAGAATGTTAAACTAAGAACCTCATGTTCAGATATACAATTTTGCAAATGGGCATTAGATGATGGTAAGTAAGATGAGAAAGCTTGGGCTAGGGGAAAATGTGTGTAGCTGGATAGGTAGCTGGCTTAGTGATAGAAAACAAAGAGTGGTTATTAATGGTGCATACTCAGATGGGGCCAGGGTTACTAGCGGGGTACCACAGGGTTCTGTATTGGGCCCCCTACTATTTAATATATTTATTAATGATCTAGTGGATGGTTTACACAGTAAAATATCAGTATTTGCAGCTAGGGTCATGGGATGCATTAGAGGAGGTCTGGGGACACGACATGAAAACATAATTCTCCCTCTGTACAAATCACTCGTCAGACCACACTTGGAGTTTTGTGTGCAATTTTGGAATCCGGTGATCAAGAAAGACATCACTGAACTAGAAAGGGTTCAAAGGCGGGCTACTAAAATGATAAATGGAGTTGGTTCACTACAATACCCAGAAAGGTTATCAAAATTAGGTCTATTTACTCTAGAAAAGAGAAGACTTAGGGGAGACCTAATATATATGTACAAGTATATCAGAGGGCAATACAGAGATCTCTCCAATGAACTGTTTGTACCAAGGACTGTGACAAGAACAAGGGGGCATTCTCTTCGTTTGGAGGAAAGACAATTTCTGTACTAGCATAGAAGAGGGTTCTTCACGGTAAGAGCAGTGAGGCTCTGGAATTCTGTTCCTGAGGAAGTGGTGATGGCCAACTCACTGAATGAATTTAAGAAAGGAATGGATGCTTTTCTTGTGAGTAACAGTATAGAAGGTTACGAATAACATAATATTATAGGTAGATGGTTGACCCAGCTTAGGGGAAGGAATTTTTTCCCTATGGAGAAAATTGGCTTCTACTCTGTGGGTTTTTTGCCTTCCCCAGGATCAACAATGCAGAACAGCTGCACTAAAAATAGGCTGAACTAGATGGACATAAGGTCTTCCTTCAGCCTTCAAAACTATGTTACTATGTTACTATGTTACAATGATTTTAGGTGCTGTCCTCTCTCTATTTTTGCACTATCTGTCCTTTTTTTTCTTTGAATGTGCACTCCTCCCATTTGGCACAGGTGATTATAAATAGCAGGAGACTGCAAAGTAATGGGTCTAGCCCATTTCTGCTCTCACTGAAAAGCTTGATGGAGGTGAGCTTTTTTGTTCCTTACATTTGGTGTGGTGCTGTGTGGTGGCCATTGTTGCTGTGGTTCTGTGCACTGGACAGAAATCTGATGTAGGATTAGTTCTTGCATTTATTATTAGTAATGTGCCTGACATCAAGATTGTCAACTACAGTATTTCCAATTACACCCACCAGAGTTGCATGTAAAGTGGAGTTACTAAAGAAGAGTGAGTGGAATTGAATTCTACTCAAAGTTTTCAAAAATCAATATTTGCTAATATGAAGATTTTTTGTAACTTCCTAATGCACAGATTGAGATACACTTTTCTGAGTAGTAAACGGTAGAGTTGAGCGACTTTTGGTTTTTTAGGGTCGCGTCTCGTTTCGTGAAACCCGACTTTTCCAAAAGTCGGGTCGAGCAAGATCGTCCGATTATAGGGAAAAGTCGGGGTCGTCCCGAAACACGAAACCCAATGTAAGTCAATGGGGAATAAAAGTCGGCAGTGAGAGGAGGACAGGAAACACACCAACAGTGCCCATTTGAATGCCAAAAGCATCAATTCTTCTTACTTAAGCTTGTCAACCTTAATTAACTTCATAATACAAGTTACGCACTGAAAAATGGGGGTTATTTGGCTACAGACTGTGGGGGGGGAGGGCTGGCTCCAGGTTTTCATGTGCCCTGGGCGAAAGAGCGCCCCTTTAACACATACCACAACTCATCATGCTCCGATACGGCAGAGAAATAGCGGTATAGTACAATGAAAAATACCTCACTTTTTACATCTCATGACGAGGCCCATCTATTTCTCCATACAGAATCATTGGTCCCATATAATGTTTGAAACAGTATATGATGAGCTCCACATAATGTTACAGTATATGTTGGTCCCCATGGATGAAGCTCTACTGTCTTATGGGCCCAAATAATGCTCCAAACATAATGGGCCCCATTTCTAATGCTCTAGTGTATAATGGGCCCTGTAAATGCTGCTCCAGTGTCTGATGTCCACCTTTGGAATGTTCCAGTGTATGGTGGGCCCCATCTATCATTCTCAGACGGTGTTAGGCCCAGTATGGATTGCACGTGATTGCACAAAGGTGAGAAAGGGTACCGTATCCCCAGATAACATGTATGGATAGTGTACACATTCAAAATATTTGTCTATACATCAGGAGGCAGGCTCAGACGGTGTTAGGCCCAGTATGGATTGCACGTGATTGCACAAAGGTTAGAAAGGGTACCGTATCCCCAGATAACATGTATGGATAGCGTACACATTCAAAATATATGTCTCACGAGGCAGGCTCAGACGGTGTTAGGCCCAGTATGGATTGCACGTGATTGCACAAAGGTTAGAAAGGGTACCGTATCCCCAGATAACATGTATGGATAGCGTACACATTCAAAATATATGTCTCAGGAGGCAGGCTCAGACGGTGTTAGGCCCAGTATGGATTGCACGTGATTGCACAAAGGTTAGAAAGGGTACCGTATCCCCGGATAACATGTATGGATAGCGTACACATTCAAAATATATGTCTCAGGAGGCAGGCTCAGACGGTGTTAGGCCCAGTATGAATTGCACGTGATTGCACAAAGGTTAGAAAGGGTACCGTATCCCCGGATAACATGTATGGATAGCGTACACATTCAAAATATATGTCTCAGGAGGCAGGCTCAGATGGTGTTAGGCCCAGTATGGATTGCACGTGATTGCACAAAGGTTAGAAAGGGTACCGTATCCCCGGATAACATGTATGGATAGCGTACACATTCAAAATATATGTCTCAGGAGGCAGGCTCAGACGGTGTTAGGCCCAGTATGGATTGCACGTGATTGCACAAAGGTTAGAAAGGGTACCGTATCCCCGGATAACATGTATGGATAGCGTACACATTCAAAATATATGTCTATACATCAGGAGGCAGGCTCAGACGGTGTCAGGCACAGTATGGATTTGACGGCCCAGATTACACAGCAGAGGAGCAGGGAGAGGTAAAGATTGCAAATGCTGGGGCCCTGCCCAAGCAAGGGGGGCCCACTCGTGGGCGTCGGTACTGGCACTGGGCCCCTCATAGTACAGCGGTGTGTCTGACGGCGGGTGTGCACCACCACCGTCAGAGACACTTGATTGCACTATGAGGGACCCTGTGCCAGTGCCCGCGCCCAAGAGTCGGCCTACCCACCTGTCCAGGGCAACGGCACTCGCACGGTGTCATGCGCTAGGTGGTGACCCCGGCCATGGGGGGGAGGCAGCACAGTTAGGGAGTTTTAGAAAGTGGCATATGTTGATGTTGGACATTCAGCTGATGCAAAAGGCGAAATAGGTGAAGTACCAGGAAGAGGTGGACCAAAGCAAGCCATTTTTCTGTCACCCTATGTGTCATCAGGGGAAGGTGGGACAAAATCCTTGGAAACCCATGCGTGGTTCATTTTAATGAAGGTTAGATCATCCACATTTTGGGTTGACAGACGGGTCCTTTTTTCTGTCAGGATTGATCCAGCTGCACTGAAGACTCTTTCCGATAGCACACTTGCAGCTGGGCAAGCGAGCTCCTGTAAGGCATATTGGGCCAATTCAGGCCAGGTGTCCAGTTTAGCGGCCCAATAGTCAAAGAGGAATGACCTGTGTGGGAGAACATCGATATGGGAGGAAAAGTAGTTTGTAACCGTAGTTGACAACTGCTGTCTCCTGTCACTTTCCATCGATGCAGTATTACCAGTTGTGTGAGCGGTATTTGAAAAATCAGTCCACAACATTGTCATGAAACCCCTGTCTCCAACGCCACTTCTGCTGTGTGCACCACGAACACCTCTGCCAAGCTGCCCCCCGGCCCGTACGGCTCGTGTGAGAACCATCACCGCTGCTGTGTGCTGGGAATGCCTCAAGCAACCGATTTACCAGAGTTGCTTGTTTATTAGCCAATATTAGGTCAAGGTTCTCCTGTGGCATGATGTTTTGTAATTTGCCTTTATAGCATGGATCCAGGATGCTGGCCAACCAGTAGTCGTCATCGTTCATCATTTTGGCAATGCGGGGGTCCCTTTTTATGATCCGCAAGGCATAATCTGACATGTGGGCCAATGTTCCCGGTGTCAATGATGCACTGCGAGTGCTGGGTGGAGGAGCACTTTCTGGCAAATCCACATCCCTCCAGTCACGCACAAACCCTGTACCAGACCTTGCCACGCCAACATTTTCACTTGCCCCACGAGATGCATCCTCCTCCCCTAAGTAATCATCCCCATCATCATCCTCCTCCTCCTCTTCTTCCTCCACCTCGTCCAGGAGAGGTCCCTGAGCAGACAATGGCTGAATGTCATCAAGGATTCCCTCCTCCTCTTCCTCCTCATCAACATTGGCTGCAGACGCCTGCTCCTTAAGGTGCGTCAAAGTTTGCATGAGCAGACGCATAAGTGGGATGCTCATGCTTAGGATGGCGTCGTCTGCGCTTACCAGCCGTGTGCATTCCTCAAAACACTGAAGGACTTTACAAAGGTCTTTCAGCTTCGACCACTGCACACCTGTCAACTCCATGTCTGCTCTCAAAGTGCCTGGCCGTGTATCCTCCCACAAATGCATTATGGCCTGCCTCTGCTCGCACAGCCGCTCCACCATGTGCAGGGTGGAGTTCCACCTTGTTGCAATGTCGATAATGAGGCGGTGGTTGGGAAGGTGGAGCAATCGCTGCAGCTACTGCATACAAACGGAGTGTACAGGCGACCGGCGGATGTGCGCGCACAGTCTTCGCACCTTCTGGAGCAGGGCTGTTAACTCCGGATAATTTTTGAGGAAGCACTGCACCACCAGGTTCAAGGTGTGAGCCAAGCAAGGTATGTGGCTGAGTTTTGAAAGGGCTATGGCTGCCACAAAATTACGGCCGTTATCACTAACTACCTTGCCTGCCTCAAGATGTACACTGCCCAGCCATGACTCAGTTTGTCGCTTCAAGTACTCGGCCAGCACCTCAGCGGTGTGTCTGTCGCCCAAACACATCATCTGCAACACAGCCTGCTGACGCTTTCCACTAGCTGCTCGATAGGGGGACACATCGTGTGCAACAGTGGCAGCTGCAGATGGAGTGCTCGTACGACTGCGCTCTGTGGACGAGCTTTCGATTCTGGAGGAGGAGGAGGAGGAGGAGGAGGGTCGAACGCCTACAGCCAACTGTTTCCTATACCGTGGGCTAGGCAGCACTGTCCCACCACCGCTGTCCCCTGTGGACCCTGCATCCACCACATTAACCCAGTGCGCAGTGATGGACACGTAACGGCCCTGGCCATGCCGACTGGACCATGCATCAGTTGTGAGGTGCACCTTTCCGCTCACTGACTGCTTGAGTGCATGGACAATGCGGTCTTTCACATGATGGTGGAGGGCTGGGATGGCTTTGTGAGAGAAGAAGTGGCGACTGGGTAGGTCATAGCGTGGTACTGCATAGGCCATGAGTTCGCGGAAAGCTGTGCTTTCCACCAACCGAAAGGGCATCATCTCAAACGAGATTAGTTTGGCAATGTGGGCGTTCAAATCCAGTGTACGCGGATGAGAGACTGAGTACTTTCTTGACCTACTCATAGTGTCTGGGAGGGTGAGCTGGACTTGAGAGCTGCATATGGTGGAAGTAGCGGTGGACAGGGCGGACTGAGAGAGGGTTGATGATGGTGATGGAGTTGGTGTTCTTTCTGATGGCCTAGAATCAGTCTTTCGTTGATATAACAGTGGGATTCCCTGACTGCTTTGGTCTTGCAACGACACCTCAATATTTGCTGCTGTGCTAACCGGTGGGCTTACAGTGGGGGAAACAATGTAGCATTGCTGACTACCTTCGTTGTGATCAGTTGCACATGTGGCACTTGAGGTTTGGTGTTGTGTCCACGCTTGCAAGTGCATGCTGGTTAAATGTCTAAGCATGCAACTGGTATTCAAATTTTTCAGATTTTTCCCTCGGCTAAAGGTCTTTGCGCACTCCTTACAGATAACCTTGGCCTGATCATGAGGATTTTGGTCAAAAAAGTGCCACACTGCACTCTTCCTACTTTGGCAGACATTTTGCGGCCTAGCACGCTGTGATCTTTTGACCCTCTGGACAAGCTGTCCAGCAACTCTTTTGATGTTTGGAACCTGTCTTTGGAGTGTTCCGGGCCTGCCAGATAACAGCTGTTGCGATGTCGATGTCTGCTGTGGATGCTCCTCATCTGAGCTATTGGAAGCAGCACCCTCTTCCCCCAATGGATGCCAATCTGGGTCAACAACTGGGTCATCCATCAACTCCTCTTCTATGTCATGTGCACCTTCCTCTGTGTCACCGTGTATGGTGGTATAGTGTGCGGGAAGGGGCACCTGAGTCTCATCAGGGTCAGAATCTGGCTCTGTACACTGCGAGGACAATGTAGTTCTCTGAGTGAATGTACCAGCAGAATCATCCATCAGCGGCTGTGCATCAGTGCACTCCATGTCAGATTCATCTTGGCCTGGGTAATTCACCATTTCACTTGATAATCCAGGCATGGTATGTGAAAACAGCTCCATGGAGTAATCAGTAGTATGGCCTGCGTCATCCTTCAATCTTGGTTGGGGTGAATGACACAAGGAAAGGTTTGGTTCATGAACATGAGCCTCCAATGACGACTCAGTGCTTTTACTTTTTACAACTGAAGAAGAGGAGGCGATAGAGCTTGTAATGATGTATAGTAGGTTTCTATGAAGACAGTGGCTAGATGATAGAGTCACAGACACAGGTATACGTGAAAGTAGTTTGTATTAAACAAGCAGCACAGAACAGCACAGGTGCTGGCGGAGCCAGATAATGACAGCAGTGGTAACAGCAGCAGAACTCAGTCCAGTAAATAGCAAGTTGTACACCGGCACTGTGTAGATGTAAGCAGACACAGTCTGAAGAATGCAGGCAAGGACAGTCACTTAGCCCTCTCCCTTGCGGGAGGGGAATCTTCGGGCACAGTGCAGTGGCAGAGAAAGTCACTAGGTAATTGATACTGGATGTGCAAAGGTAGCAGGGATAGTCTCTCAGGTGGAACGCACACAGCAGTCAAGATCTTCAGCGCATACCATGAGTGCTGTAGTAGCGGTGAGCGGTGGAGGCAGGGCTGGAAGGAGCCTTCAGGCCGACCCCGTCAGAAGGTCCAGGCAGCGGCAGTTAGGCAGCAGGTAATCCAGGTGGATTCAGCAGGAAGGAAGGAGGTAGCACAGCGTGCAACTCCCAGCTAGCAGATCAGGTACAGGACGAGATATACAAGCAAGGTAGTCACGTCCAGGAAAGCTATTTAAACCCGGCGGGCGGGACCAACAGGCGGTGATGTCACAGGAACCAGTATGGCCGAACGAAGCCAGGCTTAAGGGCAACAGTAAGGGCAAAGTCCGGAACACAGCAGAATAGGAACGATGCTTACATTATTCCCCCCTTAAAGAATGTCCTCCGGACAATCTTCGACCAGGCTTGTCCGGGTACCTTAGATGAAACTGCTCCAGCAGCCGCGGAGCACAGATATTCTCCACCGGTTCCCAGGAATTCTCCTCGACAGAGTATCCTTGCCACTTGACCAGATATTGCAACTTCCTTCTGAAGATCCGTGAATCCAGAATCTTCTCCACGACATATTGTTCATGTCCATCAACGAGCACTGGAGCTGGAGGAGAGGAAGTACGCCCTGGGAAAGAATTTGGTACAACTGGCTTTAGTAGGGAAACATGGAACACCGGGTGAACCTTCCAGGCAGGGGGTAATTTCAGACGCACCGCTACCGAATTCACTAGAGCCACGATCTTGTATGGCCCTACAAACTTCTGCCCCAGCTTGACAGTCGGTGCCCTCACCCTCAGATTCTTGGTAGACAACCAGACCGTATCTCCCACCCTATACACCGGAGCCGGCCTCCTGGTACGATCTGCTGCTCTCTTATACCTTTCCTGCGCAGTCGTCAAGGTGGTCTTCAGAGCTTCCAAATTCTGCTGTAAGAAAGAAAGATGGTCAGACACAGCAGGCACTGCAGCCTCCTTGGGGAACTGCGGCAAGATGCTTGGGTGGTAACCCTGATTAGCAAAGAACGGTGACTGCTTAGTCGAGGAGTGCTGCGAGTTGTTATATGTGAACTCTGCCAGGGGAAGCAGATCTACCCAATAGTCCTGCAGATGACTTAAGTAGCAACGGAGGTACTGCTCCAGGGTCTGATTCGTACGTTCCATCTGTCCATTAGTCTGTGGATGGTAAGCCGAAGACAGACTTACTCTAATATCCAGAGCCGCGCAGAAACACCTCCAGAACCTAGACGTGAACTGCACCCCACGATCCGAGATCACCTCATCCGGGACTCCGTGCAGACGGACCACCTCTTGAATCAACAAGTCTGCAGTCTGTTTTGCTGTGGGTAATCCAGCGCAAGGGATAAAGTGTGCTGCCTTAGTGAGGCGGTCCACGACCACTAGAATGGTGTTCTTACCCTTGGAGACCGGTAGTTCAACAATAAAGTCCATTGAGATGGATCTCCAGGGACGAGATGGTATAGGCAAGGGTTGTAACAACCCGGAAGGCGACGCACGAGGCGTCTTGAACCGAGCACATACCTCGCAGGATGACACGTATCCCTCCACGTCCTTCCGGTACGAAGGCCACCAGAAGTACCTAGCCAGGAACTCTTGGGTCTTCGTTATTCCACGATGTCCCCCAATCTTAGAATCATGGATCAGTCGGAGGACTTCAAGTCTTGTCACCTCTGGTACATACAGCCGATTCTCCTGTAACCACACTCCTCCATTGTAATTTAGGCTTACTTCGGGGGTAGGTTGCCTTAGCAACGGATCTGCTGCGTATGCTGCTTTGATCTCAGACAGAAGATCCTGATGATGGATTGCAGAGATGAAATGAGCGGGAGACACAACAGTACTAGGAGACGACTTAATCACTTCCTCAGGAGCAGCAATCCTAGATAGCGCATCTGCCTTACCATTCCGTGCCCCCGACCTGTAGGAGATGATGAAGTTGAATTGGTTTAGAAACAAGCTCCAACGTGCCTGACGTGGGTTCAAACATCTTACGGACTGCATGAATTCCAGGTTTCGGTGGTCGGTAAGAACTGTAATCGGAGTTGAGGACCCCAGCAGCAAGTGTCTCCACTCCTTGAATGCCGTCACAATCGCCAGTAACTCCTTGTTCCCTACGTCATAGTTCTTCTGCGCCGGGGATAGCTTCTGAGAAAGAAAGGCACAAGGATGAAGAACTGCCTTCTCACCTCCTCTCTGTGACAACACTGCGCCGATGGCGACATCCGATGCGTCCACCTCAAGAGTAAAGCTCAGGTCTGGGTCTGGATGTCTTAAGATGGGAGCCGACACAAATTTGTCCTTCAGCCGTGTGAACGCCTCCTGGGCTTGCGGAGTCCACCGGAACGGTACCCCCTTCTTGGTCAGTTGGGTGATGGGAGCCACAATCTCAGAGAAGTTACGGATGAAGCGCCTATAGAAGTTGGCGAATCCCACAAACCTCTGAACTTCCTTCACCGATCCTGGCGCTGGCCACTCCTGGATCGCTCTGGTCTTTTGATCGTCCATCTGGAGACCCTGTGGAGAGATGACATAACCGAGGAACTGCACTGTTGCCCTGTGGAACTCGCATTTCTCCAATTTGATGTAAAGATGGTTATGCAGCAGGCGTTGCAGAACTGTCCTCACGTGGAGCCGATGTTCCTCGAGATCACTGGAAAAGATTAAAATGTCATCGAGATACACAACCATAAATACATCAAGCACATCTCAGAAAATGTCATTAACAAAATGCTGAAAGGTTGCAGGAGCATTTCGTAGTCCGAACGGCATGACCCGTGATTCGAAGTGTCCATAACGGCAGCGGAAGGCCGTCTTCCACTCATCTCCAGACCGAATTCTCACGAGATTGTAGGCTCCCCGAAGATCCAGTTTGGTGAATATCTTAGCCTGCTTCACCCTCTCCAGTAGTTCAGAGATTAAGGGTAGCGGGTGCCGATTCATGACCGTTACCTTGTTTAAATCACGGTAGTCCATGCAAGGACGCAGACCCCCATCCTTTTTCTTCACGAAGAAGATTGGTGCACCCGCAGGAGAAGTAGACGGTCGGATGAAGCCCTTGGCGAGATTCTCGTCGATGAAGTCCTTCAAGGCCTTTAATTCAGGACCAGACAAAGGGTAAATACGCCCGAATGGGATCTCCGCCCCAGATATCAGTTCTATCGGGCAATCATAAGGCCGGTGGGGAGGTAACATATCTGCCCTCTTCTTATCACATACCTCTGCCAGATCCTGATACTCCATTGGTAATTGTCCCTCAGTCGTAGCTACTACCTTGGGGATAGCAGCGACCTTAGGAATAGCAGGGTTGCTGTTAGAACTTGGAGGGAACTGCACTTCCCTGGTCTCCCAGTTGATGCGAGGATTCTGAACCTGGAGCCAAGGTAACCCCAGGATAATAGGAAAGTGAGGAGAAGATATTAGTAAAAAGGACAAATGTTCCACATGTTCCTCTCCAATGCATACCTTCACCGACTCAGTCTCCATGGTTACCGGTCCCGATGTAAGTGGTGACCCGTTTACTGTCTCCATCAAGACTGACGACTCCCTCTTCACTGCCCTGATTCCATGCTTCCTTGCAAACGCGATATCCATGAAGTTTCCACTGGCCCCGGAGTCCAACATGGCGGCGCTCTCGACACACCGACCCTGGAAGCAGACCCTCAAGGATAGGTAATAGTGGGAATTCTTCTTAGTAGCGAAGGAGGAAACGACGGATGTCATCGAGATCACCACTGCGTTCAATGGAAGAGATGCCAGCGAATTCATATCGGCAAAGTCCAGGTCTCTCTGATTGTCTCTGCCCCCCGAATTGTTCAGATCTAGGACGCAGGACTCCCCCGCCTCGGAGTTACAATCAATGATAGCTGCAGCCGTCTTACGTCTCCTGACTCGACACTCGGAGATGAAGTGACCGGTCCCCCCGCAGTAGAAGCACAGGTTTTCCTTAAAGCGATGCTCCTTGCGGGCATCAGGAGGATTTCTACGTACGGCATCCACCTGCATCGGTTCGGGCTCGGGCTCGGGATTCCTCCTGCTGGTGACATCTCTGGAGGGAGAAGAGAACGGAACAGTGTTATTAAACCGTAGATCAGACCAGCGCTCCTGTCTGCGCTCAGAGAGTCGATTGTCAATGCGGATGCAGTGGTTGATGAAGTCCCCAAGAAGCACGGGCGAGTCCCCGCGTGCCAGTTCATCCTTAACTGCCGTAGACAATCCCCTGCGGAAGATGGCCTGCTTGGCTGCCCCGTTCCAGGTGGTGTCTAAAGCCCATCTACGGAAGTCCAATGCATACTCCAGCACCGAACGCTTCCCCTGCCGAAGGGTCAGCAGCGTCGTCTCAGCAGTATTAGCTCGGTTCGGGTCATCAAACATCTGCGTCATTGCGGCAATGAAATTGTCCATAGAGTTAAGCAGAGGGTCGTCGGTCTCAATCAAAGGGTTGGCCCACGCGAGCGCCTTACCAGACAGCAGCATGACTATGTTTCAGAACTTTGGAGCGTTCCGTAGTGAACTGTGGGGCATGAGCAGCAAAGAAGATCCGACACTGGTTCAAAAATCCTCGGAATTTATCCCTCTCACCAGCGAACCGGAAGGGTGGAAGCTTCGGGAAGGTCGGTGTAGTATCCCGGGCAACACCTGCTACTTGCGCGGCTGGGGCCTGTTCCAGAGCAGCAATCCGATCGAGCTGCATAGGAATCGCTTGCTCCAACGCCAGAACACGATCACCCTGAAGAGGAGCTGCTTGTTCCAGCGCCGTAATCCGATTTGCCAGTCGTTGCAACTGTGCCTCTGCTGCCCCGGCGTTGTGTTCGATACGTTGCTCCAGCGTGTCCAGCTGGGTCCTAATGCCTGCCACATCCTGCCGTATCAAAGCAAGCTGCTTGCTTACACGTTTCTCCAGGGACTCTACACCTGCGGTCTCCATATTGGTGGCTTGTATATCCTGTAATGATGTATAGTAGGTTTCTATGAAGACAGTGGCTAGATGATAGAGTCACAGACACAGGTATACGTGAAAGTAGTTTGTATTAAACAAGCAGCACAGAACAGCACAGGTGCTGGCGGAGCCAGATAATGACAGCAGTGGTAACAGCAGCAGAACTCAGTCCAGTAAATAGCAAGTTGTACACCGGCACTGTGTAGATGTAAGCAGACACAGTCTGAAGAATGCAGGCAAGGACAGTCACTTAGCCCTCTCCCTTGCGGGAGGGGAATCTTCGGGCACAGTGCAGTGGCAGAGAAAGTCACTAGGTAATTGATACTGGATGTGCAAAGGTAGCAGGGATAGTCTCTCAGGTGGAACGCACACAGCAGTCAAGATCTTCAGCGCATACCGTGAGTGCTGTAGTAGCGGTGAGCGGTGGAGGCAGGGCTGGAAGGAGCCTTCAGGCCGACCCCGTCAGAAGGTCCAGGCAGCGGCAGTTAGGCAGCAGGTAATCCAGGTGGATTCAGCAGGAAGGAAGGAGGTAGCACAGCGTGCAACTCCCAGCTAGCAGATCAGGTACAGGACGAGATATACAAGCAAGGTAGTCACGTCCAGGAAAGCTATTTAAACCCGGCGGGCGGGACCAACAGGCGGTGATGTCACAGGAACCAGTATGGCCGAACGAAGCCAGGCTTAAGGGCAACAGTAAGGGCAAAGTCCGGAACACAGCAGAATAGGAACGATGCTTACAGAGCTGGAGGCTGAGTCAGCAATGTAAGACAAAACTTTTTCCTGATGCTCTGGCTTTAAAAGCGGTTTGCCAACTCCTAGAAAACTAAGCGTTCGAGGCCTTATGTAGCCAGACGATGACGCAGGGTCAGCACCTCCTGCATTCGGTCCTATTTTGCTCTTGCCACTACCATCAGATCCACCACCAACACCATCATTACCAGCTGCCAACCCCCGCCCAATTCCACGGCCTCTTCCACCAGCCTTCCTCATTTTTGGTAGAAATGTAGACAAAATCCAACAAACTATATAGTAATGTAAAACAAGGTACAAGGTGTCTATAGGACAGGGGAGATTTTGAATTTCTGCAGACACTTGTGGACACTGGACACTTTTGGATTGTGTGAGGCCCACTGATATCTGAGCGCTATGTGACAGGCTCGATGGCACAGCTGTGACCAAAGTGACTAGAGGATAAGGGAGATTTTGAATCTCTGCACACACTTTTGGACACTGGATGGACACTTTTGGATTGTGTGAGGCCCACTGATATCTGAGCGCTATGTGACAGGCTCGATGGCACAGCTGTGACCAAAGTGACTAGAGGATAAGGGAGATTTTGAATCTCTGCACACACTTTTGGACACTGGATGGACACTTTTGGATTGTGTGAGGCCCACTGATATCTGAGCGCTATGTGACAGGCTCGATGGCACAGCTGTGACCAAAGTGACTAGAGGATAAGGGAGATTTTGAATCTCTGCACACACTTTTGGACACTGGATGGACACTTTTGGATTGTGTGAGGCCCACTGATATCTGAGCGCTATGTGACAGGCTCGATGGCACAGCTGTGACCAAAGTGACTAGAGGATAAGGGAGATTTTGAATCTCTGCACACACTTTTGGACACTGGAAGGACACTTTTGGATTCTGTGAGGCCCACTGATATCTGAGCGCTATGTGACAGGCTCGATGGCACAGCTGTGACCAAAGTGACTAGAGGATAAGGGAGATTTTGAATCTCTGCACACACTTTTGGACACTGGATGGACACTTTTGGATTGTGTGAGGCCCACTGATATCTGAGCGCTATGTGACAGGCTCGATGGCACAGCTGTGACCAAAGTGACTAGAGGATAAGGGAGATTTTGAATCTCTGCACACACTTTTGGACACTGGACACTTTTGGATTGTGTGAGGCCCACTGATATCTGAGCGCTATTTCACAGGCTCGATGGCACAGCTGTGACCAAAGTGACTAGAGGATAAGGGAGATTTTGAATCTCTGCACACACTTTTGGACACTGGACACTTTTGGATTGTGTGAGGCCCACTGATATCTGAGCGCTATGTGACAGGCTCGATGGCACAGCTGTGACCAAAGTGACTAGAGGATAAGGGAGATTTTGAATCTCTGCACACACTTTTGGACACTGGACACTTTTGGATTGTGTGAGGCCCACTGACATCTGAGCGCTATGTGACAGGCTCGATGGCACAGCTGTGACCAAAGTGACTAGAGGATAAGGGAGATTTTGAATCTCTGCACACACTTTTGGACACTGGATGGACACTTTTGGATTGTGTGAGGCCCACTGATATCTGAGCGCTATGTGACAGGCTCGATGGCACAGCTGTGACCAAAGTGACTAGAGGATAAGGGAGATTTTGAATCTCTGCACACACTTTTGGACACTGGACACTTTTGGATTGTGTGAGGCCCACTGATATCTGAGCGCTATGTGACAGGCTCGATGGCACAGCTGTGACCAAAGTGACTAGAGGATAAGGGAGATTTTGAATCTCTGCACACACTTTTGGACACTGGATGGACACTTTTGGATTGTGTGAGGCCCACTGATATCTGAGCGCTATGTGACAGGCTCGATGGCACAGCTGTGACCAAAGTGACTAGAGGATAAGGGAGATTTTGAATCTCTGCACACACTTTTGGACACTGGATGGACACTTTTGGATTGTGTGAGGCCCACTGATATCTGAGCGCTATGTGACAGGCTCGATGGCACAGCTGTGACCAAAGTGACTAGAGGATAAGGGAGATTTTGAATCTCTGCACACACTTTTGGACACTGGACACTTTTGGATTGTGTGAGGCCCACTGATATCTGAGCGCTATGTGACAGGCTCGATGGCACAGCTGTGACCAAAGTGACTAGAGGATAAGGGAGATTTTGAATCTCTGCACACACTTTTGGACACTGGATGGACACTTTTGGATTGTGTGAGGCCCACTGATATCTGAGCGCTATGTGACAGGCTCGATGGCACAGCTGTGACCAAAGTGACTAGAGGATAAGGGAGATTTTGAATCTCTGCACACACTTTTGGACACTGGATGGACACTTTTGGATTGTGTGAGGCCCACTGATATCTGAGCGCTATGTGACAGGCTCGATGGCACAGCTGTGACCAAAGTGACTAGAGGATAAGGGAGATTTTGAATCTCTGCACACACTTTTGGACACTGGATGGACACTTTTGGATTGTGTGAGGCCCACTGATATCTGAGCGCTATGTGACAGGCTCGATGGCACAGCTGTGACCAAAGTGACTAGAGGATAAGGGAGATTTTGAATCTCTGCACACACTTTTGGACACTGGACACTTTTGGATTGTGTGAGGCCCACTGATATCTGAGCGCTATTTCACAGGCTCGATGGCACAGCTGTGACCAAAGTGACTAGAGGATAAGGGAGATTTTGAATCTCTGCACACACTTTTGGACACTGGACACTTTTGGATTGTGTGAGGCCCACTGATATCTGAGCGCTATGTGACAGGCTCGATGGCACAGCTGTGACCAAAGTGACTAGAGGATAAGGGAGATTTTGAATCTCTGCACACACTTTTGGACACTGGATGGACACTTTTGGATTGTGTGAGGCCCACTGATATCTGAGCGCTATGTGACAGGCTCGATGGCACAGCTGTGACCAAAGTGACTAGAGGATAAGGGAGATTTTGAATCTCTGCACACACTTTTGGACACTGGATGGACACTTTTGGATTGTGTGAGGCCCACTGATATCTGAGCGCTATGTGACAGGCTCGATGGCACAGCTGTGACCAAAGTGACTAGAGGATAAGGGAGATTTTGAATCTCTGCACACACTTTTGGACACTGGACACTTTTGGATTGTGTGAGGCCCACTGATATCTGAGCGCTATGTGACAGGCTCGATGGCACAGCTGTGACCAAAGTGACTAGAGGATAAGGGAGATTTTGAATCTCTGCACACACTTTTGGACACTGGATGGACACTTTTGGATTGTGTGAGGCCCACTGATATCTGAGCGCTATGTGACAGGCTCGATGGCACAGCTGTGACCAAAGTGACTAGAGGATAAGGGAGATTTTGAATCTCTGCACACACTTTTGGACACTGGATGGACACTTTTGGATTGTGTGAGGCCCACTGATATCTGAGCGCTATGTGACAGGCTCGATGGCACAGCTGTGACCAAAGTGACTAGAGGATAAGGGAGATTTTGAATCTCTGCACACACTTTTGGACACTGGATGGACACTTTTGGATTGTGTGAGGCCCACTGATATCTGAGCGCTATGTGACAGGCTCGATGGCACAGCTGTGACCAAAGTGACTAGAGGATAAGGGAGATTTTGAATCTCTGCACACACTTTTGGACACTGGACACTTTTGGATTGTGTGAGGCCCAATGAATACCTGAGCGCTATGTGAGAGGCTCGATGGCACAGCTGTAACAAAAGTGACTAGAGGATAAGGGAGATTGGATTGCTTTTAAAAAAGCAGTTTGCGGAGCAGTGGGTAAACAGCAATGCAGGAATGTCAGGAAGCCTTAGAAGGCAGCCCAACAACCAACACCACTGATACACCACTATATAGCCTCCCCTTGCACTGCACACACAGTGACTGGTGTGTTGTGCAGGCCAAATTGCTAGCAGCAGAAGCAGTTTTTTTTTCTTCTCAGCAGGACAAAAAAAAAAAATTGGGATTGCTTTTAAAAAAGCAGTTTGCGGAGCAGTGGGTAAACAGCAATGCAGGAATGTCAGGAAGCCTTAGAAGGCAGCCCAACAACCAACACCACTGATACACCACTATATAGCCTCCCCTTGCACTGCACACACAGTGACTGGTGTGTTGTGCAGGCCAAATCGCTAGCAGCAGAAGCAGTTTTTTTGTCTTCTTCCCTGCCTAACGCTCTCCCTACAGAATCAGCAGCAACCTCTCCCTATACTGAGATCGGCAGAAGTAAGATGGCGGTCGGCGTGCACGCCCTTTTATACACCCTGTGACGCCCACCAAAGCAAGCCAATCACTTGCATGCCCTTCTGAAAGATGGTGGTGACCCGTGCCTATGTCATCACGTTGCCCACAGTGTCCGTGGATCCTGATTGGCTGAAAAAGAGCGCAAAACAAACTTTTGAAACGCGACTTTGGCGCGTAAGTCGCCGACCTCGTGGCCGACCTCATCCTAGGGACGGGTTTCGTTTCATGAAACCCGACTTTGCCAAAAGTTGGCGACTTTTGAATTTTTTCGACCCGTTTCGCTCAACTCTAGTAAACGGCCATTAAATTCTAAAAGAAAATCCTTATATTCACCTTACTACTCTTCAGCCCCTCTGCTAGTCACAATCATCCATCCATTCTGGTCACAGCCACAATTGCTGAAATTCTGGGGCCTCTCCTGCTCGGTCCTGATGAGGACCAGGACGGTTCTTCGAGCCAGGTCACAGCGCACGCCATGATGTTGCAATATATCATGCACTTGAGCAGATCCATGAGATTTCAGCACTTGAGGTGGTAATAAGTAGATGCGGCAAGGACCAGAAAGGTGATGGTGAGGAGAGAAGTGTCCCGAAAAGTGAGCAATAAGGTGAGTATAAGGATTTTATTAACCCCTTAACGACTGTCAATACGCCTTTTAACAGAGGAAGTTAAGGGCCCTTAAACTACAGTGCCACTTTTTAATGGCGCTGAGAAATAATGGTATAGCCCCCCCAGTGTTGGAATTTATCCTGGGTCTCAGCTACAGGGGGTACCCAAGACCCCAGAGAACATGATTCAGGTCAGTTTTTACCAACCCCGGTGTTGCAATCACACATCAGAGGAGAAATAAATAGGGTCCCCCCGATCCCACTCCGGCACCTCCATTGTCCCAGCAACCCCCGTCTTCTTCCTGGAGAAAATGACGGGTGCATGTGCAGTGCACCCGCAGAGATCTGCCGGCTGGCACCCGGCAACAATAGGAAATTTTTCCTAATGGTTCATTTTGATCACTCTGAAAGACCCTATCACCGAGATCATAATAAAAAAATAGTAAATTAAACCCCCTTTATCACCCCCTTAGTTAGGTAAAAATAATAAAATAAATAAAATGTATTTATTTCCATTTTCCTATTAGGGTTAGAGTTGGGCTAAAGTGAGCTTGGCTAAAGCGAGTTGGGCTAAAGTGAGTTGGGTTAAAGTGAGTTGGGTTAAAGTGAGCTGGGCTAAAGTTAGGGTTAGGGTTGGGGCTAAAGTTAGGATGGGGGCTAAAGTTAAGGTAAGGATTAAGACCAAAGTTAGGATTAGGGTTGGGGCTAAAGTTAGGGTTAGGACTGGGGCTAAAGTAAGAGTTAGGGTTGGGGCTAGGGTTGGTGTTGGGGCTAGGGTTGGGATTAGGGTTAGGGGTATGCTAGGGTTAGATTTGTGGTTAGGGTATGATTAGGGTTGAGATTAGGGTTAGACATGTGTTGGGGTTAGGGTTGTGGTTAGGGTTATGGTTATGGTTGGGATTAGGGTTAGGGGTGTATTTGGATTAGTAAAGAAATCATGACTAAGACTTTTTTTTAGTTGAAATGCGTTGATCCTCCTCACTGGTGTGCTTGGTGTTTGCTATAAGAGATTTTTAAAGAACCAACATATTTTTAAGTTGTCCAATAAAGCTTTGTAAAATTGCAGCCGCCTCCGTCTCAAGCTGGATCAATTTTTTTTTTTCCTCTGCATTTGGATTAGGGATAGAGTTAGAATGGGGGAGTTTCCACTGTTTAGGTACATCAGGGGGTCTCCAAATGCGACATGGCGCCACCATTGATTCCAGCTAATTTTGCGTTCAAAAAGTCAAAAAGTTTTCCTTCCCTTCTGAACCCTGCCATGCACCCAAACAGTGGCTTTTCTGCACGTATGGGGTATCGGCATACTCAGGAGAAATTGCACAAATTTTGTGGTCCATTTTCCTCTGAAATCTTTGTGAAAATAAAAAAAAATGGTTCCAAAGTAAATTTTTTGTGAAAAAGTAAAATGTTAATTTTTTCCTTCCACATTGCTTTAGTTCTTGTGAAGCACTTGAAGGGTTAATAAACTTCTTGAATGTGGTTTTGCGCATCTTGAGGGGTGCAGTTTTTATAATGGTGTAACTTTTAGGCATTTTCTGTTATATTGATCCCCCAAACTCACTTCAAATGTGAGGTGGTCCCTAAAAAAAATTGTTTTTTAAATTTTGTTGGAAAAATTAGAATTTGCTGGTGAACTTTTAACCCTTATAATGTTTCCAAAATTGTACTAATGTAAAGTTGACATGTGGGAAATGTTATTTAACCCCTTTACTCCCAAAGGTGGTTTGCACGTTAATGCCAGGGCCAATTTTTTACAATTCTGACCACTGTCCCTTTATGAGGTAATAACTCTGGAACGCTTCCATGGATCCCGGTGATTCTGACAATGTTTTCTCGAGACATATTGTACTTCATGATAATGGTAAAATTTCATTCATATAACTTGGGTTTATTTTTAAAAAAAATTGGAAATTTGGTGAAAATTTTGAAAATTTCGCAATTTTCCAACTTTGAATTTTCATGCTCTTAAATCACAGAGATATGGCACTGAAAAAACTTAACATTTCCCAAATGCTTACATCAGAACAATTTTGGAACCTAAATTTTTTTGTTAGGAAGTTATAAGGGTTAAAAGTTGACCAGCGATTTCTAATTTTTACAACACCATTTTATTTTTAGGGACCACATCACATTTGAAGCCAGTTTGAGGGGTCTATATGATAGAAAATACCCAAAAGTGACACCATTCCAAAAACTACACCCCTCAAGGTGCTCAAAACCACATTCAAGAAGTTTATTAACCCTTCAGGTGCTTCACAGGAATTTGTGGAATTTTTTTAAAAAATTAACATTTAACTTTTTTTCACAAAAAAATTACTTCAGGTTCAATTTTTTTTTTTTACCAATGGTAACAGGAGAAATTGGACTGGAAAAGTTTTTATGAAATTTGTCCTGAGTACGCCAATACCTGATATGTGGAGGGGAACCACTGTTTGGGCACATGGCAGAGCTCGGAAGGAAAGAAGCACCGTTTGACTTTTTCAACTCAAAATTGGCTGGAATTCAGATCGGATGCCATGTCAAGTTTGGAGAGCTCCTGAAGTGCCTAAACAGTGGAAACCCCCCACAATTGACACCATTTTGGAAACTAGACCCCCCCAAGGAACTTATCTAGATATGTGGTGAGCACTTTGAACCCCCAAGGGCTTCACAGAAGTTTATAATGTACAGCCGTACAATTAAAAAATCATATTTTTATTTTCCCTAGAGTAACAGGACCCCAAAAGTTATTGTGCAATTTGTCCTGAGTACGCTGATACCCAATATATGGGGGTAAACGACTATTTGGGCACATGGCAGAGCTCAGAAGGAAAGCAGCGCCATTTGACTTTTTTGGCTGGAATTGAGACGGCATGTCTCGTTTGGAAAGCCCCTGATGTGCCAAAACAGTGGAAACCCCCCAATTCTAACTCCAACCTTAACCCCAACAAACCCCTAACTCTAACCCTTGCCCTAACCCTAGCCCTAGCTCTAACCCTAGCCATAACCCTAGTCCTAACCCTAGCCCTAATGGGAAAATGGAAATAAATACATTTTTTTATTTTATTATTTTTCCCTAACTAAGGGGGTGATAATGGGCGGTTTGATTTACTATTTATAGCAGGTTTTTATTTTTGGCAGCTGTCGCATGCTAAAAGACGCTTTTTATTGTAAAAATAGTTTATGCATCACCACATTTTGAGAGCTATAATTTTTCCATATTTTGACCTACAGAGTCATATGAGGTCTTATTTTTTGCGGGATGAGTTGATGTTTTTATTGGTACCATTTTCGGGCATGTGACATTTTTTGATCGCTTTTTATTCTGATTTTTGGGAAGCAGAATGAACAAAAACCAGCGTTTCATGAATTTCCTTTACACCGTTCTGCGTGCAGTAAAATTGATAAAGCGGTTTTATTCTTCGGGTCAGTATGGTTACAGTGATACCTCATTTATGTTGTTTTTTTATGTTTTGGCGCTTTTATGCAATTAAAACTATTTTATATAAAAAATAATTATTTTGCATCGCTTTATTCTGCGAGCTATAACTTTTTTATTTTTTTGTGCTGATGACGCTGTGTGGCAGCTCGTTTTTTGTGGGACAAGATGATGTTTTCAGCGGTACCATGGTTATTTATAGCCGTCTTTTTGATCGCGCGTTAACGCACTTTTTGTTTGGCGGTATGACGATAAAGCATTATTTTTTGCTTAGTTTTTTATTTTTATTTTTAAGGGGTTTGCTAAAGGGGTTAACTAATGGGACATTTTTATAGGGCAGGTAGTTATGGACACGGCGATACCAAATATGTGTACTTTCATTTTTTTTTATTTTCAAAAAATGAATTTATTAGGGAATATTTTTTTTTTTTATTTATTTAGAGATTTTTTTATAAATTATTTTTACACTTTTTTTTAACTTTATTACATTGTCCCAGGGGGGACATCACTGTCATGTGACAGATCAGCGATCTGTCACAGGCAGTGCTTCAGGCTTCCTCATGCCGGTGCTTTGCAGGCATGAGGAAGCCGGCTCCCTGCAGGCCCCCGAATGTCCCCGCCGCCATATTGGATCTGGGGACCTGCATGGAAGGAGGCCCCCGCAGCAGCGCTGCATATTGAGCTGCTGCGGGGGTCTCAGGGAAGAACGGAGGGAACCCCTTCCCTGCCAACTCTTCCCTAAACCCCAAACACATGTTTGATCACAGTGTGCTGGGGGTTAATGTGTCGGGGGCGGTCTGTGACCGTCCCTGACACATAGTGCTGGGTGTCAGCTGTGATAATCAGCTGACACCCGGATGCGATCAGCTGCACTCCCCCCATGAGCACAGCTGATCGCGCTAGACGTACTATTCCGTCCTTGGGACTTAGGTCCCAGGTCACATGGACGGAATAGTACGTCTAATGTAGGAAAGGGGTTAATAACTATTTTGTGTGACACCACTCTCTGATTTAAGGGTGCAAAAATTAAAAGTTTGAAAATTGCCAAATTTTCAAAATTTTTGCCAAATTTCCAAAAAATAAACACAAGTTATATCAAGGACATTTTACCACTAAAATTAAGTGCAATATGTCACGAATAAACAATCTCAGAATCATTGGGATACGTTGAAGCGCTCCAGAGCTATGATGTCATAAAAGTGACAGTGGTCAGAATTGTAAAAATTGACTTGGTCACTAAGTACCAAACTGTCTCTGTCACTAAGGGGATAATTTTGTACATATCATGGTTATTAAGCTATGAGGAGAGACCCCAGAGCATAATAAGGGACATTAAATTTGTGCAGAATAAATTCTCTATGAATCGAATCTTCATAAACATTCAAATTCAAATTTTGCCTGATCAGCTTAGCTCTAATAGTTACTTATCTCTTTATGTGCCCTTCCTTGCCTTTGCTACTGGCTCCACGTATCCCAAGACAGGTGTTGAAAAACTACTAATTAAAAAAAAAAAACCTCCTGATACTCTGTCACAAGAGGTCTGTTATGTGTAATTATCCCTTTGCTTGTTCTCTGCTTGTCAGAAAGAGGGGGATGATTGCCATCTCATTATTCTCTTTTGACAAGTGGGGAAGATTATTCATCATATTCATCATTAACATGCAATATATGTCTGAAAAAAAGGTGACATTGAAGGGTCACGTAGTGTGGCGAGGCTGTTAGTCCACAGGATAGGAAAGAAGCAGAGCAGGCCTCCATTATCTTTAGAATGTTGATTTAAAGAGTTGCTAAACATTTTGACACTTTTTTCTGTATGTTACACTTTATTGCAAGCAGATCAGTCAGGATCCGAGTCCTCAAAC
Organism: Dendrobates tinctorius; assembly: GCF_039654945.1. Lineage (NCBI taxonomy): Eukaryota > Metazoa > Chordata > Amphibia > Anura > Dendrobatidae > Dendrobates > Dendrobates tinctorius. The sequence goes on along the minus strand of NW_027361671.1, from coordinate 46,153,247 downwards.
TCCCACAAATTGCTCAAAAAATCTCTTGAAAGGTGGGCAGCTCAGGTCACAGGATGGCACAGGATCTCTCAGGACACAGACCACCATGGATCTGCTTGCAGTTATTATTGTACCAAATGTAATAAGTTTCGAAGGTTTTGCTTGTCTTTTAATTTGAGTTGTTTTTTTTTTGGGGGGGGGATCTTTTTTTAGCATGGTTACGTGGTTGTTAGCATAACTCCTTTAAATATCATGCAGCTATTGAAAATTCATACCAGTCCATACACTAATAAGTGAAATAAATCACAACTAACCAGATTGTAAACCTGGATATTTTCTAACCCATCAGTCAATATATTTTGAGAGGCAGAAATAGAACTGGGGACCATCTCCTAAAAAAATAGCATTTTTCTGTTATAGCGACAGTAGCTAATGAGTAATTAGAGCCGTACCGTGCAAAAGGGAGAGCAGCCATCAAGCAGATGAAAGGATTTCAATATCTTACACAGAAGTAGAATGTTAAATAATTAAACACAATATTAATTCATACTATAATATTAATCAAAAAGAAATGGATGCCTTGTTGTTAGGCGCATAGAAGTCTAGACATAAAAAAAGAACAGTGAGCTTTCCACATTATTATAAAAATGTAAATATACTAAAAGTTTAAAAACATCCCTAGTAATGTATATCAAACTAACAATTAACTGCTTCTGTCCTAGCTAATATAGGCTTGTCTTGTTCCATTGTTTCCCCTTTTTGACATCCATATGCCCTAATAGAGCAGAGGGAATATATAATTAGATGTACAAAGCAATTCTATTCAGCAATCTAGCAATTATTGGTCTAGTGCTATGTAACTTATAGGGTTATTCTCAAGCTAGAAAGTTATCCCCTATTCTTGGGATAGGGGATAACGTCCCAATCGCTGAGAAATCATAACCACTGGGATCCACACAGATCCTGAGAACTGGAGTTCAGAAGAACACTGTATGAGTAGAACGATGGTCGACCATGAGGACTGCCACTTCCTTTCATTTTAATGACAATGACGAAAATCAGCAGAGCACATTATGAGCAGTGCACATGAATGAACACCAGTCCATTCACACAAGGGCCACAGTTCTTGGTATTAGTGGGGTCCCAGTGGTGGGATATCCAGCAGGGATTACATGCCACACACTGTAATGCCGAAGCCTTGTTGGTTGTTGCATTACAGTGATTGGCTGACCGCACAGCATCATCAGGTCTTTGTCAGACCTGCTGCTGCTCTGCTTGTCACAGTCAGCTCCGGAATCACGCAGTGTACTGAGAGTTGCTGCTGAGCTAGGGAGTGATTTGTTTGCTTCATAGTTAGTGCAGGTATACCACATATAATACACATATCCATCTCAGCTAACATTCCTTCTGAGGACTAATAGCTGCATAGATATCAGTGCTAGGCAGGTAGGTAGTGTATGTGGAGACTGCAGTGCATATAGCAATAGGGTCCATTCCAGTTCTGTCTGTTGCTGCTGCCTATCACAGTTATTTTTAGACAGAGCCCCAGGTATCGTGGGTCAGGAATAATTTTTTTTGGGATCTTAATCCTGATTATTTGCTTTAAAAGCAAAGCAGAGAACACACTTTTTCTGCTCCATTTGCTTGTTGGCTCTGCAGAATACAGCCAGAAACTTTCCATATTACAGCGGTAAAAAAACAGCTATTTTAAACTTGGGGTTTGTCCACCACATGGATCACATATCAGTGTGGTCTAAATTGTGTCATTTCAGGCTTCAATTTGTGTTTTGTTGCAGTGTCTTAGGCAAGTTATTGACACCAGTTTGCTTAAAAAAGAAAAGTTACCTACAGGCCAGATATTTTACACTGTGGTTTGTCCACCACATGGATCACATATCATTGCGGTCAAAATTGTGGCAATTCAGTCCTCAATTTAAATTTTGTTGCAGTGTCTTAGGCAAGTTATTGGCACCAGTTTGCTGAAAAAAAATAGCTACCTACAGGCCAGATATTTTAAACTGGGGTTTTCCCTCAAACGGATCGCATATAAGTTTGCTCCAAATTCAGCTATTTGTAGTGAATGTTGCAAATATTGTACTCCATTTAAAATGGGCAAAGGGTGTGGCAAGGGACAGAGAAGTGGATGTGATGATGATGGTGCATGCAGAGGCTGAGCCCGAGGCTGTGGGCAAGCTGAAATTGTGCCACAGCAAACACCCATTCTTGCCCGACCTTCCTGTCCCAAATACTAGGGGACTGCATCAGCACACCACTGTTGAACCCAGAGCAGTGTCAAAAGGTTGTTGATTGGCTAGTGGATAATGCATCCAGTCACTTTGCTGCCACCACCACAACCACCCTATCTTCCACACGGTCAAGTCTGAGTAACCGTGAGTCCGGACCGCATATTCCTCACCCTGATCCTCCTTCCTCCCTTCATGCTGAGTGTCCGGAGACAACTGATCCCACACTTGGACACTCCGAAGAGCTGTTCACTTTTCCATTTATAGATTCAGGCCTCTCACCTGATCCACTTGAGGCAGGCAAGAGGAGATCGCATGTAGCAATGAACAAATATTTGAGTAGCCACGGTCACACAAAGGCAACGGTGGGAAAGTTTCACAAGCGGTGAACGATGATGAGATTCAATTGCCAGAAAGTCCAGAGGAGGACCAGGGTGCAGAAGTGGAGGATGAGGTGGTGGATAATATAGTAACTGACCCAATCTGTCAGGAAGACATACAGAGTAAGGACAGCAGCACACAGGAGGAGGAAGGCGTAGCACCCCAACAGGCAGGAAGAAGCAGTGTGATGGCCGCAGACAGAAGGCATGCATCCGTTCCCTGTAACCCCAACATGATGGAAGTTGCCAGTCCAACTGTTATGTCTTCCTGAGTCTGGTTGTTTTTTAAAGTCTGGTGATAACCCCAAAAAGGCCATTTGCACCACCTGCCAGGCAAGCATCAGCAGGAGTGGCAAAACTACCAGCCTGACCACCACCAGCATGATCAGGCACATGGCAGCAAAGCACTCGACTTTGTGGGCCGAACCCCAGGGTACAGGAACAGTGTCTGTGGGTGACACCACTGCTTCTTCCACTGTTATGCATTCAAGCCAATCCCCTGTCCATGATGCATGCAAAGATGCCTCCGGCCCTGCACCTTTCATTGCACACACTCAACTAGCACCATCAGCGAGAATGTCCACGGTCTTGACCCCGCTCAGCATTCAGTGGTCCATACCCCAGTCCTTGGATCGCAAGTGCAAATAAGCAGCCAGCGCCCCACAGGCCACACTACTAAATTCACACATTTTGCAGCTGCTTGCCTTTGAAATGTTGCTTTTTGGGCTTGTGGAGACGGAAGCTTTCCACAACTGGTAGCTGCCGTCCCTCAGGACTGGGTCCCCATGTGCCACTGTTTCTCCCGGTGTGCTGTGCCCACATTACACAAGCATGTGTCACACAACATTAGCAGTGCCCTCAACAATGCAGTTACTCAGAAAGTTCACCTAACCACGGACACGTGGACAAGTCTTGTGGGCAGGGACGATACATCTCGCGGATGGCACACTGGGTTAACATAGTGGAAACTGAGACCCAGTCGGACCTTAGCATGGAACAAGTCTTCCCCACACTGAGGATTGTAGGCCCTGCATCAATCAGGCTTGCCCCCACAGTCTACAGCTCCGGCACCTCATCCTCCTCCTCTTCAACCTCCATGTCCGAAATGACCACATCAGTCACAAGCTGAAAGCACTGCAGCACTGCCTCAGCCAAATGGCAAAATGCTGTGCTGAAGCTAATATGCTTAAGTGACAAACCTCACAATGCTGAAAAGTTGTGGACAGCTCTGAAAAAGCAGGCAGATCTGTGGAAGACACCGCCGAACCTCTAACCAGGCATGGTCGTGTATGACAATGGCCAGAACCTGGCTATGAGGCAAGGTGAGCTCACACACATTCTATGCCTGGCCCATGTGCTTAACCTCATGCTTCAGCGGTTTCTCAAAACCAAGCACACAGTATGGGAATACCAAATTTCCAAAAATGTGAACCTTTCTTTCAGGTGGCAGTTCTGTACGGCTCTTCAAAGAGTTATTGGCATGTGTCCAAATTTGGGGCAGGTGTAGCATTCACTGCAGAGGCAAACAGTATGGGAGGACCAACTTCCTAATTTTGGGAACATTGCTTTAAGGTGGCCATCCAGTACATCTCTTCAAAGGGGTATTGGGGTGCATCTAAATTTGGCGAAGGGTAGGCCTTGCATTCAATGCAAAGTACCAACTTTCTAATAATGGGAATGTCATGAAAACCTTAAACAGATATCACAATCGCAGGGGGGCTTATCTTAGTTATCCCACCGCTGCCACCAAATGTGTCAAAAAAATGGCAAACAAGTCTATTAACCTATCAATTTACTGCAGGGGGGCTTATTTTAGGTATCCCACCGCTGCCACCAATGTGTCATGAACTGCAGGGATTTATGTATATCCCACTTTCCAGTTCCACTTTGGAACTCGCAGCTTGACAGCACCCCCCTTACCCTCAGGTCAGTCAGGGAACTGCACCTAGGATAATTAGTCGCCGGGTGGGCCGCTTGGATGTGTACTGGCTATTAGGCACACTGTAGCAAGGGAATTATACCTGCTCCTAGCTAAAGCTAGACAATGAGCTTATAAAACCAATTCCGTCACTGTCAGCTTTGCCCAACTTGCCCAGAACACACTTCGCTGACACCAGCTTCGATTTCTTAATTTGGGGTCCGAAGCCAACCCAAATTAGTAGCGTAATTCACTTTGTAGATCGTGCAGAACGTTATAGAGCAAGAAGAAACAAAGCTAGTAATTTTGTATTATACTCCAAAAAGGTAGACAGTGTTTACAGAAGGTATAAAAAGATTCTACAATATGAGACAATTAAAGTATGTACAGAACGATTACAAAATAACAGGGATTAAAAGAAGAAAAGCACTTACAGCCGTTTATGTCATCTCATGGCAGATCATGCGGTTGGGGGAGGGGTGATACATCGCAGTGCATCACAGACTCTCTGTATCTCAGTTTTCCCAAGTAAAGACCGCTCCAGACTGAGCTGACCGTAACTTATACCCCTGGGCCCTGACATCACTAAAGGGGCTTATTTATGGAAGCCCTCCTCTTTCTGCCAGAATGAATATCTTGCTAAAAAGCTTCTCAGTTACATAACTCAGATGGAGAACCTAGCAGAATAACAGCAGAACCATCAGTCATCTTGTTTTGGAATTAGCTTCCTATCAACTCTAAACATGGAGTGGCTACTCAACTTGATTCAGGAGAAATCCATTTCTCAGATTCTGCTGGTGCTAGAGTTTAGGCAAAAGTGCTGTAGCGTAGCTTACACATTGCAGGTCCTAAATATATAATTTTCATACTCATAACATAAGCTGTTGTCGAGTTATGCCCTAATGGTTAGATTCTAAATCAATGCTATCTGAGACCCAGTGCACATGGTCTTAGACAAAGAACTGCTCTTGGTTAATTAACACATTCCTTCGGGAGGGGTGAGGAAGGAGTATAGGCTTACAGGCAAGCGAGTTAAAGATCTCCCCTGATGCAGGGGGCTGCGAGGGGGGTCACATCTACAATGTGTGTATGTGTCAGACAAGCCATGGAATGTTCTAGAATGGTGTGATGAGAAAGGAAACCATACATCATAGTTAAAAGGGAACATTGCTTTCAGGAGGCCCTCCTGTACGTCTCAAAGGATACAAAACCCTAATATGTACATATAGCTAGATATCAGTATTAAATGAAGAAAGATTTTTGTGATGAACCATTACACAAAAAATACCCATTACATATAACTTTTGCACCACAGGTAGTAGTTGTATACTTAGAGTTGCAATAGAATATGGTACAAACTATTAAGCTGTAGGTTGCTTCACATCAGGGCCGGCCCGAACGTATAGGCGAACTAGGCGGCCGCCTAGGGCGCCGACCCAAAGGGGGCGCCAGAGAAAAAATAGAAAAAATTATAAAAAATCTTTTCAAAAGGCAAAAAGTTTTAGGGATGGAAAGAAAAGTGTTCATATTTAAGGGCAAATATGACGCAAGAGAGGTTGGTTGGGTTGGCAACAATTTCGATAGAATCTGAAGTTGCTAAACAAATTAACCTCGGTGACTTAGTGTCATCCTTTTCAGAAAAAAGGCAAGGAAACAAAAATTTTAATTACCTATGGTCGTTTTTGTTTTGTGTTATTGATTACTTTGTATATATTTGTCCTATACAACTTCTCAGAAGATTAAAGAGTTAGGAGAGAGTTAATTAATCATTGTTGTTGTGCTTTATTTTGCTCCTAAATTTATATCCCAAGTTTTCATCTACTGCCAAGAATAGTAGGGGTGCAACAAAATAGTTTCGCCTAGGGTGCCGTAATCTCTCGGGCCGGCCCTGCTTCACATGATGCAGCGGTATTAGACAGAGTGCCTCTGTAAGACAAAAACTCATATTAAAAAGCAGAAATACAACTGGATTATAAAATCAAATCATAAAAGTGTTTATAAAAAGCACAATGGAGCACCAGTGAGCACAGAAACAGGATAAAACTTATATTCTCATTCAAACCCATTGGATATAATGTGTTTTAGGGTCCATATCCATCTGGACTCAAGTTTGGTAAGTATCTGACTTATCCAACCTTGCGAATATTGATGTCAATTTAATCAATGCCTCTGACCTTGAGAAGATTACGATTGCATTGGTTATGCAATTTAATATGTCGCTGCAGAGTTTTAAGCATTGGATATGTCCATGTGGTTCAGTGCTGCTGTGATTCCATTCACGTGTTCCCTGGCATGAACTTTGAGTTGCCTTGTAGTCAGTCCAATGTAGATCTTAGCACATGAACATGGCATAGTAGATCACAGATTTAGATGTAAATGACAAGTATGTTTTTATATTATATGTTTTAGAGCCACTGAAATCACTGAACGTATCACACCACTCGATGTTAGGGCATGCAGTACCTTCCATACTGAACACATCCACACCTAGGGGTAGACTTATCAAGAAAGGTGGTTTTAGTCTTACCAAGGTAATGGCTACGAAAAAGACAAAGTCTTAGATTCCTAGAGTGCCGGGTGGTCATATTTAGCTTATCAGGTAAGATCTTGGAAATAATCGGATCTATTTTTAATACTGGTCAAGATTTTTCCAGACACTTATTGATTCGGTAGAATTGTGAATGATAGTTTGTGATAAACCTCACCTGCTCATTACATGTAACATCTTTGTATTCATGTTATTATTATTATTTATTATTATAGCGCTATTTATTCCATGGCACTTTACATGTGAAAAAGAGTACATAATAAAAACGAGTAAAGTAATCTTAAACAATACAAGTCACATTACATACAATACAATACAAGTCATATTAAAGGGTATGACATGATGAGTATTTGGCCCTATGATATGCTCGTTTTACCATGCGTCTACTAGAAATGTGTTCATAGACTATTTGATTAAGCTCAGTTGCTTGTTTCTCAAAGTAAGAGTCGGTTGACCAAATTCTACGGATTCAGATGAATTGGCCAATGGGAACAGACTATGTCATAGATCTAGGATGTGAGGAATAGGCGTGTTATAGCATATTACTGGAGGTGGATTAAAAATGTCAGTCTTTATCACATTACTGCAATCTCTTTTCAACGTGACATCTAGGAAGTCCGTTCCATCTCAATCACATTGATATGAGATTTGGATAGTATGGTCATTGTTATTGAAAGAACTCATAAATTCACTGAATGGCACAGTGGCTCAGTGGATAGCACTGCAACGCTGGGGTCCTGGGTTCAAATCCCACCAAGGACAACATCTGCAAGAAGTTTGTATTTTCTCCCCGTGTTTGCATGGGTTTCCGCAGGGTTCTCCGGTTTCCTCCCACACTCCTAAAACATACTGATAGGGAATCTAGATTGTGAGCCCCATCGGGGACAGTGAAGATAGTGTTTGCAAACTGTAAAGCGCTGCGGAATATTTTAGCGCTATATAAAAATAAAGATTATTATTATATAAAGATTGTTGGCGTCCCAACCATATCAAGATGTCATCAATGTACCGTGTCAAAAAAGGACATGGTCCATCGATGCCTGTTGATCTGACAGGGAGAAGTCCTCTCCCATAGCCCCCAGAAAAGGTTGGTATAGGATGGGGCAATGAGGCCAACATAGCTGTTCTCTGGAGTTGCAGGTAGAAGGACCCCTTAAATACAAACAAAAACTTGAGTTGTTGTAAACTCCATTAATTCCAAGATCAGACAATTGATGTTAAATGGTAAATTGGACATATCCAAAAATAGTTTGGTGGCCACCAGTCCATCAGTGTGATTTATATTGGTATATAGGGATTCAATGTCCCCTATAACCATTAAGGTGTCATTGCCAATATGGAGATCATTAACTTTTGACTTCAGCACTACAGTTTCCTGAGATGACTGTTTCAACTTTATATCTCCTCCCAATGAATCATAAAAATGTTAATATCGCACGGAAAAGACAAATTATTTCGGGAAGGGGAAATTACTTGGAGCATATGAATCGTTGCATTGACTCTATACTTCAACTTTTAGTCAAATGTCTTCCATCTTTTTTAAAAGATACAGTAGAACGTCTAAAAAAAAGTTACACTTTTGCAATGATAGCAGTAAACGTATATATATCAATCTTCTATGAACACTAACTACAGGCTGGTTTTCACTGGAGTATCATAATTACAGGTATAAGGTCTTCAGCAGACCCCCTGGCTGTCATAGCAATGATGAATGATGCTTCCTGAAGCCCTACCTGTTAACAGCTGCGAGCGGGAAAGATTTGGGCTCGGCGTGCAAGCCTGCATGAAAGTCAAGAAACAGACATATGATGTACCAGTACGTCATTTGTCTTTAAGGGGTTAAAAGAATAAAATTATGATGGGAGTGCTTCTTTAAGTGATGGATGTGATCACCCGCTGTCACATAGCTCCTGACATTCATTCCCAAAGTTTGTCCTGTGTCATTCACAGTCATAGTGGCATAAAGATTCCTCTCCTTCTGTCTGTATGTGATAAAGAAGGTTGGCTGTATGACTTATCATTTTAAGACATTTCATTAGCTAAGCCAGTTTCCGCTTCTACCATGACTGATGCGGAGAAGCTCCAAACTTTCTGGATGATGTAGCACCATGGGAAATACAGTATTTACCCACAATTCAGGTTACTATTATTATTATTATAAGCATTGTAATCTAAATATGGGTTTATTGGTGGTTTGGAAGATGCTAGACTCACATGGTGAATTCATCGTTCGTCACTTGCTTCAATACTTTAATTCTACAATAGACTGGGTGATACATTTTCCACCACTACTTTTTGATACTGCTCTCGGTGTTTGGTATTGACTGCAGTGCTGACGTTACTGTACATCGACAGCATTTCAGCCAATAATTGAGCTCAGCAGCTCTCATCAAGTTAACAGGATAATTAGATAAACTCACTGCATACAGCAGCAGACACCAGGAACAGCTGCCCATACTCAGCATTGGACCCGGAGAGGGTGCAGAAACCCGTTTATTTTTTTTAAACTAAAGTACTGGGAGAGGTTTTTTTCTGAAGATTAAAATCACTTTTAAGTACCAGAATTACTTCTAGGTTCTAAAGAACCTGGGAAGGATAAAAAATACCTCTCCTTACTTATTTATTTTTTAACAAACTGAAGCTGGTGGACAGGGGTTTTTTCAAAACTAGAAAAACCCTTTTAAATATATCAATGTGTCAACACTGACATATGTAAATTATATGGTGATGTCAGAAAAGTATTGGTCAGGAGGATTGAATGAAGAGTTTCACCAAAAGTGAAGACTATGATAAACCTATAGTCTATATGATACTCTTTTACATGAGGCTACTGTTGAAACTAGAAGTTTTCATACACTATATAAAAAGACACATATGCATGAATTTCTAAATATCTGACATGAAATAAGAATAAACCTTTACCGTTTTAGGTCAGTTAGGATTATCATAATTATTAATTTTTGCCAAATGCCAGAATAATGAGAGAGAGAGAATGTTTAAGGCATTTTTATTACTTAAATGTGAAATAAAAAACGAAGAAATATGCAGCACTCACCAATATAGCTGAAAAACTGTGCGTCTTTATTTCACATGAATTCCATCAACAGATATGTGGACATGCAGAACGTTAAAGGAATGCTCAGGGAGGGAGGTGCTGGACAATGGCCGTTTCGCGATAACTCGCTTCTACGGGTCCAGGTCATTTTTATTACTTACTGCAATGTCAAAAGTTTACATACACTAAGATTACTACACCTTTAAACAATTATGGAGTGCTCATATGATGATGCCATATGTTTGAAAGCTTATGAGTTTTTTTTGGCAACATCTGAGCTTATTAGAGACACACCTGTGGATGTATTTTAATGCAAATGTGAAATACGAGAAACACTCTGCTTTTTTCTGTAGCATACTGGGAAAGTCTAAAGAATTCAGCCAAAATATCAGGAATAGACTTGTGGACTTGCACAAATCTCAAGATACCTAAAGATGCTTTGTTCATCTATACAAACAATCATACGCAAGTACAACAAACAAGATGGAAATGTCCAGCCATCATATCACTCAGGAAGGAGATGGGTTCTGTGTCCCTGAGATGAACATGCTTAGGTCTGACATGTGCATATCAACCCAAGGACAAAATTAAAAAAATGTTGATTTCATGTTAAATATTGAGAAAAACATGCATATGTGTATTTTCATATAGTGCATGTAAACTTCTATTTTAAGCTGTATGAATATTTTTCATACGGTTTCCATGACAAGAGTCTTTGTTATGGTGATGAGAGGGTCCACTAAGGAAGGGCAAAACTGTAAGAATATATTGTGATCGTGAAGAAGTCATATGGGGCTAGATGTGTTAATGGATGGAAATGTCCAGCCATCATATCGCTTAGGAAGGAGATGGGTTTTGTGTCCCAGAGATGAACGAGCTTTGGTCTGACATGTGCATATCAACCCAAGGACAAAATCAAAAAAATTTGATTTCATGTTAAATATGCATACATGTCTTTTTATATAGTGCATGTAAACTACTATTTTAAACTGTATGAATATTATTCATATGGCTTTTGTCATGCCGCTCTCACCTGGGGGAGGGACCTCGGGCCCGACGTCACCACTTCCGGTGCTGCGACAGCTTCGGGGGTCCCGTAGGCTGCTCACGCACACCTCTCGTACCTAATCCCATGGCTGCACAGTGTTCTTGGTGTGCACGCGTGCTCTTCTCAGCTCTGTCTCCAGTCTGTTCCTCTCTCTGGTCCTGGAGGACCTGACCCGGAAGTCCAAGTACTCATGTGCTATATCAGGCTACCTCTTCCTATGGGAGGTGCCTGATTATTGTTGTGCTTTATGGCTTGGTCTGCTTGGTCCTTGCCTGGCTGTGTTGTTATGATTGAGTCACCATAGGAGGCAAAAACAAAAATGCTAGCTAAGTCCAGAAAACCAGAGAGGTTGGCAGCTATCAGATTGCAGACCCCTGATCCTATCACAACAACTAACAGTAGCCGTGGGGGGTTCCTACGATGCCCTAGACCCCTCGATCACAGCCGGAGAATTAAATAGGCCTAAAGAAAGAAAGGGGAAATCTAAACTGCCCCAGAGCAGACCCCAAAGCAATAGGCAGCCCCCAACATATAATGACGGTGAAGCAAGATGAAAACACTAACACAGACAGAAAGATAGACTGAGCAAAGACGGGGCCCAAACTACCTAGATAGGAAAGGACAGGAAGGCTGCTGTCTGCAATCCGTGAAAAACCCTATGAAAATAAGAGCCAACAGACTGACAGTGAAAAAAGCCCTGAAGACGCTAGGCTTCAAAAAAGCTATGTCAGTACTCAGGAATATTCTGAAGACAGAGCAACCGGCAAAAGGAGATTCAGCTCATCCCAGCAGGGAATGGCAGAATCCAGAAAAGCAAGGAAAACAAACACAAAACATAAATGCAAACAGGCAAAGCAGAAACTTAGCTTTAGGGAAGCAGGAATCAGACTGGTGTCCTAGAAGTCCACAGAGAAATCACCCGCAGGGCAGAAGGGCGTCGGCAGCCTTATATCCAGTCAGTGACTCCACTCAGCCAGTCATCCTCATTAGACTCAGGTGCCTGATAATCAGGCTCATTACCTTCCTTTACCAGAATAGGGAGTCCACCAGACCTCAGTGACGAAGGGGAAAATGAACTCACAACAGTACCTCCCCCTTGAGGAGGGGTCAAGGAACCCTCAACCACGCCACCAGGGCGATCAGGGTGAGCCCGATGAAAGGCACGCACCAATCTTTTGGCATGAATATCAGAGGCAGAGACCCAGGAATTATCCTCCTGACCATAACTCTTCCACTTAACCAAATACTGGAGTCTCCGTCTAGCCAGACGGGAATCCAGTATTTTCTCTACCTCATATTCCATGTTACCTTCAACCAATACAGGGTCTGGAGGTGCCACCCCAGGAACAACTGGTTCAACAAACCTCTTCAACAAGGACTTATGGAACACATTATGGATTTTAAATGTGACAGGAAGAGCCAAACAAAAAGAGACCGGATTAATAATCTCCAAAATCTTGTAAGGTCCAATAAATCTAGGCTTAAACTTAGGAGAAGCCACCTTCATAGCAATATTTTTTGAAGATAACCACACCATATCACCAATCTTAAACTGGGGACCAATGGTCCTATGTCGATTGGAAAACCGCTGGGCCTTTTCCTGGGAGAGAGATAACTTATCCACCACTTGGTCTCAGATCTGGTGCATTCTCTCCACCACAGTGTCAACACCTGGGCAGGCAGAAGGCTCCACCTGCCCTGAAGAAAATCGAGGATGAAACCCAAAGTTACAAAAAAAAGGTGACATCAAAGTGGCAGAACTAGCTCTATTATTTAAAGCAAATTCAGCCAAGGGCAAACATGAAACCCAATCATCCTGATCAGCAGAAATAAAACATCTCAAATACGACTCCAAGGTCTGGTTTGTTCTCTCTGTCTGCCCATTGGTCTGAGGGTGAAAAGCAGAGGAGAAGGACAACTGAATTCCCAGCTTGGAACAGAAAGTCCTTCAAAATCTAGACACAAACTGAACTCCTCTGTCAGCTACAATGTTCTCAGGAATCCCTTGCAAGCGAACCACCTGTTGCAAAAACAGGGGCACCAACTCAGAGGAAGATGGCAACTTAGGGAGTGGTACAAGATGAACCATCTTAGAGAACCTATCACAAATCACCCAAATAACAGTCATTCTTTGAGAGACCGGCATATCAGAGATGAAATCCATTGAAATATGGGTCCATGGCCTCCTGGGGACCGGCAAAGGCATCAACAACCCACTAGAGCGAGAACAAGATTTAGACCGGGAGCAAGTCCCACAGGACTGCACAAAATTCCTGACATCATGAGACAAGGTGGGCCACCAAAAAGAGCGACTCACCAGATCTCTAGTACCAAAAATACCTGGATGACCAGCCAATGCAGAGCAATGAACTTCAGACATCACTCTCTTCTTCCACTGGTCAGGAACATACAACTTTCCACTGGGACAACGCTCAGGTTTGTCCTCCTGGAACTCTTGCAGAGCAAGTCTCAAATCGGGCGAGATGGCAGAAAGAACTACCCCTTCGCCTAAGATGGTAGCAGGCTTGGTCACCACAGGAGAATCAGCAAAGAAACTCCTAGAGAGGGCATCTGCCTTGACATTCTTAGTTCCAGGAAGAAAAGAGACCACAAAATCAAAACGTGTAAAAAACAAGGCCCACCTAGCCTGTCTAGGGTTCAAGCGTTTAGCCGACTCTAGGTAAATCAAATTCTTGTGGTCAGTGAGGACCACAACTTGATGTTTAGCTCCCTCCAACCAATGTCTCCACTCCTCAAATGCACATTTCAGGGCCAACAGTTCCCAATTCCCCACATCATAGTTATGTTCAGATGGAGAGAACTTTCGGGAAAAGAAAGCACAGGGATTCATTTTAGATGTTACAGGATCCTTTTGGGACAAAACAGCTCCTGCACCAATCTCAGAAGCATCCACCTCTACCTGAAACGGGAATGAGACATCCGGTTGCCGCAAAACCGGGGCGGAGGTAAATCTTCGCTTCAGCTCCTGAAAGGAAGCAACAGCCTCCGGAGACCAATTCAACACATCAGCACCCTTCTTAGTCAGATCAGTCAATGGCTTGGCAATACTAGAAAATTTTGCTATAAATTTCCGATAAAAATTAGCAAACTCCAAAAACTTCTGGAGGGCCTTCAAAGAAGTGGGCTGAACCCAATCATAAATGGCCTGTACCTTGGCCGGGTCCATTTCAATAGTTGACAGAGACAAAATAAATCCCAAAAATTAAATCCTCTGTACTCCAAAAAGGCATTTCGATCCTTTGACATACAGGGAATTCTCCCTCAAGATCCGGAACACAGTCCGAATATGTTCCACATGAGCATCCCAATCCTTGGAGAAGATCAAAATATCATCCAGATAGATAATCAAAAATTTATCGACAAAATCTCGGAAAATATCGTTCATGAAGCACTGGAAGACAGAAGGGGCATTAGTGAGCCCAAGGCATCACCAGGTACTCAAAATGTCCCTCCGGAGTATTAAACGCCGTCTTCCATTCATCCCCCTGCTTAATGCGGATAAGATTATACGCCCCCCTGAGGTCAAGCTTGGTAAACCAGCAAGCACCTCTAACTTTAGAGAATAGATCCGAAATCAGGGGTAACGGATACTGATATTTAATAGTAATTTTATTGAGGGCACGATAATCAATACAAGGCCTTAAAGAACCATCCTTTTTGGCCACAAAAAAAACGGCACCTAAGGGTGAAGAGGATGGTCTAATATGACCCTTCTCCAACGCCTCCTTAATATAGGACCGCATAGCCTCGTGCTCGGGTACAGATAAATTGAAGAGCCGACCCTTGGGAAATTTACACCCCGGGCTTAGTTCAATTGCACAGTCATAACTCCTATGAGGAGGCAAGGACGCAGACTCATTCTCACTAAATACATCATAAAAGTCCGCCAAATAGTCAGGAACATCATGCGACTGAGGAGAGGTGGAAAAAACCGGAGCCTCACTAAAGGCACACCGACAACCCCAACTCACCACAGACACAGACTTCCAATCCAAAACTGGATTATGAATTTGCAACCAGGGAAACCCCAGAACAATGGCATCATGCAGACCATGCAACACCAAAAATCTACAATTTTCTTGATGGTCTGGGGCGACCCGCATGACAACCTGGGTCCAAAACTGAGGTTTATTTTTAGCCAAAGGAGTAGCATCAATCCCCCTCAAAGGGATAGGCGTCTGCAGCGGTGTCATCGGAAATCCACAACGTTTAGCAAAATCCAAGTCCATTAGGTTTAGCGCTGCTCCCGAATCCACAAAAGCCTTGGTGGAAAATGTGGACAGGGAGCAGATCAGAGTAATTGCCAGAAGAAACTTAGGTTGAACACCACCAACAGAAAACGTGTGTGCAAAGCGTTTCTCTCGTTTAGGACAAACAGAAATAATATGCGAGGCATCTCCACAGAAAAAACACAGCTTATTACACCTTCTGAACTCCTGACGTTGCGCCTTAGACAAAACTCTATCACATTGCATAGGTTCAGACATTTGTTCAACAGGTGGCAATATCTCTCGTGTAGTTTTGCGTTCACGTAAACGCCGATCAACCTGAATGGCTAATGACATAGAATCGTCAAGACCAGAGGGAACAGGAAATCCCACCATAGTATCTTTTACAATTTCTGACAAACCCTTCCGAAAGAGGGCTGCCAAGGCACCATCATTCCAGGTAGTAAGGACCGCCCACTTTCGGAATTTTTGACAGTACAACTCTGCCGAATCCCGACCCTGGCTTAATGCCAACAGGGTCTTTTCAGCCTGATCAATAGCATTAGGTTCGTCATACAACAACCCTAAAGCTTGAAAGAATACGTTCACATTAGTCAGAATAAGATCATCTGGTTTCAAAGAAAACGCCCAATCCTGGGGATCGCCACGCAGCAGAGATGACAATTTTAACCTGCTGCGCGGAGCTCCCTGACGAGTTAGGCTTCAAGGCAAAAAATAATTTACAATTATTTTTGAAACTCAAAAATTTAGATCGATCCCCAAAAAATACATCAGGTGTAGGGATCTTTGGTTCAACAGCATGCGAACGAGCAAGGTAGGCGGAAATTCCCAGCACTTCCGCAGCGAGCTGCTCCACATGATCAGACAATTGCTTTGTCTCCATTGAGAGAAAAAAAAAAATCCCCCTACGGCCTCAGAGATATAGAGAAAAGAATATACACACTCTTTTTTTTTTTTATACACAATTCTTTCCTGCTATTGAGTACCCTAGGATCTGCGGTATGGCGGGTGATTCTGTTATGATTGAGTCACCGTAGGAGGCAAAAACAAAAATGCTAGCTAAGTCCAGAAAACCAGAGAGGTTGGCAGCTATTGGATTGCAGACCCCTGATCCTATCACAACAACTAGCAGTAGCCGTGGGGGGTTCCTACGATACCCTAGACCCCTCGATCACAGCCGGAGAATTAAATAGGCCTAAAGAAAGAAAGGGGAAATCTAAACTGCCCCAGAGCAGACCCCAAAGCAATAGGCAGCCCCCAACATATAATGACGGTGAAGCAAGATGAAAACACTAACACAGACAGAAAGATAGACTGAGCAAAGACAGGGCCCAAACTACCTAGATAGGAAAGGACAGGAAGGCTGCTGTCTGCAATCCGTGAAAAACCCTATGAAAATAAGAGTCAACAGACTGACAGTGAAAAGAGCTCTGAAGACGCTAGGCTTCAAAAAAGCTATGTCAGTACTCAGGAATATTCTGAAGACAGAGCAACCGGCTAAAGGAGATTCAGCTCATCCCAGCAGGGAATGGCAGAATCCAGAAAAGCAAGGAAAACAAACACAAAACATAAATGCAAACAGGCAAAGCAGAAACTTAGCTTTAGGGAAGCAGGAATCAGACTGGTGTCCTAGAAGTCCACAGAGAAATCACCCGCAGGGCAGAAGGGCGTCGGCAGCCTTATATCCAGTCAGTGACTCCACTCAGCCAGTCATCCTCATTAGACTCAGGTGCCTGATAATCAGGCTCATTACCTTCCTTTACCAGAATAGGGAGTCCACCAGACCTCAGTGACGAAGGGGAAAATGAACTCACAACACTGTGTGCTGTATGCGGGTCCTCTGCCTTGTTCTCTGTTCCAGTACTCTGCCTTGTGCTCTGTTCCTGAACTCTGCCTTGTGCTCCATTCCTGTACTCTGCCTTGCCGTGCTTCCCAGCACATGCTCCGTGCATACACTCTGCCCTGTGTTCTATCGTGCTTCTTTGCACATGCTCTGCCTCTGCTTTGTGCTCTGTCTAAACTTGTACTCAGGCGTGCTCTCTGCGCACGCTCTGTGTAACTCTGTGCTTTGCTCGCACCCAGGCATGCTTGTCTGTGCATGCCATACGTGTTCTCGTGTACCCACCTTGCACTATCCCGCATCTAGCACACTCCCGTGTACATGCCTTGTATTGTCCTGTACTCTCCGTGCTCCCGTACACTCGACCTATACCCTGCATTTCCCTGTGTCCACTCTTTGCACACTATTGTACTCTGCACATTCCCTGTTGCTAGACACACTCACTCGTGTCTCCAGCAGTCGTGGTACCTTACCCCCTTGGGCTTGCCCCTGACACTCCCTGTATAGGGGGTGGTCCTCACTAGGTCAGCTTGCCCTGGAAAGGTTGGTGCCACAACCCAGAGGGTACACTCCAGGAGTCATCACAGCTTCCATGACAAAAGTCTTTGTTATGGCGATGAAAGGGTTCACTAAGGGAGGGCAAAACTGTAAGAATATGTTGTGATCGTGAAGAATTCATATGGGGCCAGATGTGTTAATAGATGAAAAGTAGAGATTATTAGAGTGTAGAAAAGTATTTGGTAGTGTCAGAAAATGCTTTGATGAAGGTGACTTAATCTGACAGTGGACTGAATGATCGCAATGAAGGACGTGCCCAGCTCAGATATAGCAAAAAAGAAAATAGGTCTGGGATTTAGGATGGATGATAGGATTACATACAGAAATAGAAACACCTTAATAATTCATACTGCTAGACAAACATAAAACAAGACCATGATATACTGTATACTCAAGCCATATTTATCAAATCATTGCCTTCACTTGTACAATGTAGCAGGCAGAGCACCTGCACCTTGCACTACTTTATTCCTCCACTACAAATATTAATGCTACCATAGCCCAAATGCCTCATAGTTATTATTCCACCTTCCAATTCTACACAAAGGACCGAGGTTCAAGTAAGCAGCCTTAAGGATTGGCTTTTATAAAAACATTTGACAGATGGGTTTATATATTCTGCAAATTGTGAATTCTCTTCCTATTGTGACTAGGAATACAAATGATACTGTCACGCTCACCTCCCCGGCGCGTCCTCCGGCCTCTGCAGCCGCCGCTCGGACCGCTGCCACCACAGCGCGTCCTGACCTTGCTTCGGGCCCTGCTCCTGCCGCCGACGCGCCGCCTGCCTCTGCTGCGTCTCCTGTTGCCATGACGCCGGCAGTCTCTGCTCTCCTCCCTGGCTCCACGCTGTCCAGGCACTTCCGGTCCTCTCGGCCCGCCTCCTCCGCCTCTCTCCAGGTACGCAAGCGCACGCCCCCCCGTCCAGGCGTCCTATCCCTCGGATCCCAGACTCCGCTTCTCCCTAACCCGGAAGTCCTCCTGCGTGCCCTATATCAGGCAGCCTCTCCCTAGGCTCCCTGCCTGATTATCAATTGTGCTTCGCGCTCTGATATCGGGTCCACGTCTCCTAGCGCTCTGTCTGTCCCTGTGCCTTGTACTCCTTCTGACTTCCCGTTAGTCTGCCTGTCGGTTACCCTCTCGTGTTCCTTTCCAGGTCTGCTCCGTTCCTGTCCTCGCCCGCCTGTTCCAGCTTCCCTTCTGCTACACGTTCCAGCATCCCTCCTGGTGGTCACCTTCCTCCTCGCGGCAACAGCAGTCTCCCCTGTGGTCGTCTTCATTCCCACCGGTTCTCCAGTCCTCCCCGGCTTACGTCATCCTCCGGTTGTCCCCGGGTATCAGCTTCCGCGGCGATAGTCTCCCTTGGGCCTGCCCCTTACACTCCCTGTATAGGGGGTGGTCCACCTGGTCAGCTCGCCTAGGGGAGGTTCGTCGTCGCGGTCCTGAGGGTTCAGCTCCCGGAGGTTTCCAGCCTCACATCATAACAGATACAAAGTAAAGGTACGGTTGAATTAAAGTGATGAAAGGTCATTTGTGAATGCAATGCTGCAAAACTTATAGTTTTTGCTTAGGACATTCCGACCCTGTCATTGTCCAGAACATTTCTAAGTTCACACTTCACATTCTGGCATCATAAATCGCCCTAAGGAAATGAATGTGACCCTTTGCAAATCTTACCCTCTATCATTAGTGTGACTGCTAAAGGGCATAGTGTGAAAAGAAGTAGATAAGACGGTTACATTTTTGCTAACTCAATACTCCCACTCATTTTAACTTTTTCCTATTTATAATTCTCATTGTACAGTACTTATGTTAATCTATTATTAATCATTAAAGTGCGTGTTAGTTGGCAACACCTAGTATTTATTTGGACTTTGTGTGTTTTAAATGTTTACTTTAATTTACAAAGTAAAATGCAACACTTGGCAATCACCTTCACTAGAGATGAGCAAAGCTTTAAAGAGTAACCGTTGTTTTAATTTTTATTTCATGAATCAATATTACAGATGAAAATAAACAAGTTTCACATATTATCAGAGAAATCTGCTACTTTTCCCTCGTGGATTGAGGTTTCACTCTCAATTCATGTTTAAAATCTGTTTTCAGTAAAGGCAGGTCTTCACATTACTGAGATAGGAGATCACAGTAGGTGCTTGTAAAATTCTAAGAAAGGGAGGAGCTAGAGGCAGCCACAGATAGGGTGCATATACATTTGAAACTAGAAGTTTACACACACTATATAAAAAGACACATATGCATGTTTTTTCAATATCTGACATGAAATCAAAATAAACCTTTCCCGTTTAAGGTCAATTAGGATTAACATAATTATTATTTGCCAAATGCAAGAATAATGATAGAGAGAATTTTTTTAAGGCATTTTGTTACTTACTGCAAAGTCAAAAGTTTACATACATTTCATTAGTATTTGGTACCATTGCCCTTAAACTGAATGACTTGGGTCAAACATTTGGGATATCCTTCCACAAGCTTCTCTCAATAGTTGGTCGAAATTTGAGGCCATTCCTCCTGACAAAACTGATGTAACTGATCCAGGTTTGTAAGTTGCCTTGCTAGCACCTGCCTTTTCAGCTTTGACCATAAATTTTCAATAGGATTGACATCAGGGTTTTGTGATGGCCACTCAAAAACATTGACTTTGTTGTCTTTAACCTCTTAGTGACCAAGTCAATTTTGAACTTAACAACCAAGCCAATTTTTACAATTCTGACCACTGTCACTTGATAAGGTTATAGCTTTGGAATGCTTTAACTGATTTCACTGATTCTGAGATTTTTTTTCATTACATATTGTACTTCATGCTAGTGGTAAAATTTCATGTGATATGACTTGCGTTTATTTATGAAAAAAACTAAAATTAGGCAAAAATTTGGAAAATTTTGCAATGTTCAAACTTTTAATTTTTGTGCTCTTAAATCAGAGAGTTATGTCACACTAAATATTTAATAAATGACATAAATGACATTTCCCACATGTCAATTTTACATCAGTACAATTTTGGAAGCAACATCTTTTTTTGATAGAACATTATAAGGGTTAAAAGTTGACGAGCGATTTCTCATTTTGTTTAGAGATCATTCCACATTTGAAGTGACTTTGGGGGGTCAATTTGAGAGAAAATACCCAAAAGTGATATCATTCTAAAAACTGCACCATTCAAGGTGCTCAAAACCACATTCAAGAAGTTTAGTAACCTTTCATTTGCTTCATGAGAACTAAAGCAATGTGGAAGGAAAAATTTAGCATTCAAATTTTTTTTCACAAAAAATTTACTTTAGACCCAAACTTTTTTATTTTCACAAGGGTATCGGGAGAAAATGGACAACAAAATTTGTATGCTGATACCCCATATGTGGGGGAAAGCCACTATTTGGGCGCATGGCAGGGCTCAGAAGTAAGGGAACACCGTTTGACTTTTTGAATGCAAAATTGGCTGGAATCAATGATGGGCTCCATGTTGCTTTTGGAGATCCCCTGATGTGCCTAAACAGTGAAAAACCCCCAATTTTAAATCCAACCCTAACACAGCCCTAACCTCAACCCTAACCCCAACACACCCCTAGCCTTAATCTCAACCTTAACCACAACCCTAAACCCAACACAACCCTAACCCTAACCACAATATAGAAAAAAGTTTCATAAATTGCAACACAGAAGGATTAGTTAATTTAATAGAATGTACTCAGTGTAAATTGCAATACATAGGTTGTACCATCAGGCACTTAAAAAAAGTTTCAGAAGACATCTACTTGATGCAAATAGTTTAACATCGTACAACATCTCTGCGGTTTCTAAACATTGCAAATATTCACATGGAGTTAATACTAGCTCAATCATAGTTATGGGAATAGAAAGAAAGAAAAATTTTAAGTTGCAAACGAGATCACCACAAGGACTAAATGTACGCCAGGATCTCATACTCCAATATAATTAATTTTTGTTTTTGTTTCATGAATTATCCATTTTCAACTTTTTTTGTTATTTGTTATTTGTTATGCATGTAAGTTTTCCTTTTTGCATATGGAATCACAGGGATTGGTTATCTTGATTAAATTTGTTTTTCTCTTGGCAATCAGCAAATGCTGACACGTCTGTTTTATCATAGCAATGTATTTAAACCCTATGGTTCCTTTCTAACACAGACCATGATTAACACCTCAGTCAAAACGCGTTGGTTTGTAGTCGCTCCTGATTCCTCATTGTGCTTTTGATATACCCCTTTTAATGCGTTATAAATAAATGAGAAGTTTTTCTATTGACTTCGTATACACCGAGCATCAAAGTGGCTCCATTCGAGAATTCTGATTTTCTGAAGAGACTCCAACAGTGAGCTGACTCTCCAATATCCTTATTTCCCTTTATACATGTAACCCTAACCAGAGCCCTAACCCCAACCCTACCCATAACACAACCCTAACACCAGAACTACAACCCTAACCCCAACACAACCGTAACCCCAACCCTATCCCCAACACAACCCTAACCCCAACCCTTTCCACATCCCTAACCTTAGGACCAAGTCTAACCCTAGCACAACCCTAATCACATCTCTAACCCCAACCCTAACCCTAACTGCAAAGAATGGAAAAAAATACAGATTTTTTATTTTATTATTTTTACATATCTAAGGGGGTGACAAAAAAGGATTTGATTTCCTGTTTTTTTTTTATCACTGTGATAGGATCTATCACAGTGATCAAAATGAACCAATACGAAAAATCTATTGTTGCCGGGTAGCGGCATATCGCAGGAGGGAGAAGTTTATGGAAAATTTGACTTTTTTGTAATCAATGTTATTTGGTGAATAACGGCAATTATGTGACTGGGGATGGTCAAACTCAACCCGAATAATGTTCTCTGTGGTTTTAGCTACCCCTGGTAGCTGAGACCTCAGAGATTTTCTGATGCTGGGGGCACTGTACACTTATTTCTCAAAGCCGTTAAAAAGCAGCACTGAGAAAAAGGTACCCTTAACGGCCGCCGTTAAAAGGTGTATCTGTGGTAGTTAAGTGGTTAAGGCTGGTTTCACATTTGCGTTTTTTAGCGCTGGAAAAAAACGCATATGTGCGCATGCGTTTTTTCCCCTATATTTAACATGGGTGCGCATACCTGCGCGCTTGTAAGCGCATGTATGCGATTTTCATGCGCTGCGTTTTTTTGGGGTGTGCGTTGGTATTTTCCAGACGCAGCATGTTGCATTTTTTGGCCCTGCAAAAAGCGCATGCGCACATATGCGCACGTTTTGCGCTAAAAATGGCCATTATAGCCTATGGATGCGCATATGTGCGCACTGGCATGCTCATGTATGCGTTTTTTTGCATATGCGTTTTTTTTTTTTAACCATGGAATTTAGGGGTTTGGGTTAGAGTTAGGGTTAGTTAAGGGGGTTTAGGGTTAGGGTTAGGGT